>NC_091706.1:23829615-24147500 GCF_041296265.1 Equus caballus | reverse complement strand
GGCCAAAGGTGGAACGGCCAAGTAGAAATTTCATTTCCCAACCGAGGGAACATTTCAATTTCTAGGAAATCAATTGCGCTTCTATTAAAAACAATGACACATCTCTGTGCTTTCCACAAATAGGCTGCTTCCTTTTGCAAGGCAGAAAGCCACCCTCCCCTGAGCCTCCGGATGAGCCTTGATTTATCCCTTCTGCACCAAGAATCATGTGAGCTGAAAGGTCAGGCACTTAAAGATTTATGCTTTGTTTTATAAGATTGCTCAGAGAGAGACTCTTTTTCCTCTCTCGTTTATTTTTTATCCTCCCCCAGCCTGTCATCCATTTTTCTGCCCAAACTAGACCATGGAAAGGGAAATGGGAAAATGTCCTGTAATGTGAGCCCAGGAGCTTGCTGTGTCCCCAGACAGCAGGGCAAGTGAACCAATGAGGGTAACCTCCTGTGGCCAGCCACCACAACCTACCCAGAGAGGGGCACATGCATCACTGGGCCTTGTAAATCTTTTTTAACCTCGGTTCTGAACTGGGATTTATTTGTTTTTCTAGGCAGATGGATCTGGCTCTCTCTGGGCCCTACAGAATGATCTGTCACTGCCTACCCTAATAACCTACAGCAGTCTGTAATAAAGTCAGCTTACCAGATCTAGCAAATGGATGCCATAGCTTAGATCATGTTAGGTCTTTTCATTTATTAGATTCCCATCTTGGGCCACCCAGACATTGGTCTTTTCTCTAAAGCATACACCCCCACCTCCCACCTCAGGACATCTGTCTGAGCAGGCCATTATAGAGGATGAGGGCTATGTGTGTTTATCACTTGCTTACTGCATACACTCTTTTAATACCTATTATTGTTGACATGGTAAAGTATAGGGACACGACTAGTCCATAAACTGTTATGTGAGAATGAGGAAAAGATGTCTTCAGATCCTACCAATTTTTAACCGTTGTGGGTCTTGCCAATCTCATTTGCTTCACCCCAAATTTGCATCTCTTTATTCCCTATTTTATTTAACAAAATCGTCGGGACGCTGTGAACAGAGCTAGAAATCCATCAGCGTGCTTTGTCTTTTTTTGCCTCCATTCTCATATCCAGTCAGTCACCATATATTACTGATTGATCCTCAGAATGGGCCCTGCCTCACTGCACCCCTCCATCATCTCTCACTAGGATTATTGCAGTAACCTTGGATGTAACCTCCCTGACTCTGGCCCTTTCCTACTACAGTCAACATCCCTCCTCCACAGTCTATGGATCTTAACACATCACACTCCTCTCTAGAACCATCAGTCCTTACCCTTCTGTTTCTCATATAAAGTTCAAAATGCTTGGAATGGCATCCATTGTATGTTCTAGACTCATTGCTGCCATTCCCTTCACCCACATACCCAGGTGCTTGCTCCAGTGCTCCTGTACCTGTTACTGAACCACATTCTCTTTTGCCAGTCACCCAGAAAGCCAAACGTGGAGATGATGAGATTGCAGCAGAGAGAGGGTTTATTCACAAGGCAGCCATGTGAGGAAATGGGAGAACAAGTCTCAAATCTGCCTCCCTGAAAATGGGGGCTCAGGGACATTAATGGGGTAGGAGGCAAAGTGGTCTGAAGTGTGGAGATGGATGATGGGAGTGAGGAGACGTCAGGTGATCTATGATCTACACAAGCATAGTCGGACTTCATGTCTCCTCATAGGACGCATATTCACAAAATGGCAGTGTGAGCACGATCTGAGGGTGGAGTTTTTAGCCTCTTGACCTCTAAAGGCCACTTATTGGGCATCTGTGTGGGCCCAGTTGATGGGTTGGTGATCTCAATTGACCTTAACTGGACTAGGGGGGTCCTAATTCCTGAAAAAGAGCTCAAATACCCATTACTATGGTGACCCAGGTACCAGGGAGATGTTATCTGTAGGAACCTAGCTGGAGTCAGATAGCCTATTGTCTAAGCAGCACGGTTAACAATGGGCAGGTGAAGAACTAAAAGCTATAATCAGTAATTGCAAAAAAGAAAAAAACTTTAGTTACTAGCTACCTAAATCATCAGTGGCTAACTGTTTACCAGTTTCACACCTACCATGATGTTCCACATCTCCATGCATTTATTTCAATAGCTCCCTCTACCTAGAATATCCATACCACCTTCCCTAAACAACAAAACAAAGAAGCAAAAAATAAATATTCCTTTTTCAGGATCCACTTCAAATGTCATCCTTCCCATGAAGCATCCGTCAACTCCTCCAAGAAGAATTCATCTCTCTTGCTCTCTTTCTTACCTGGGGTGCCTCTTTATTCATTCTGCGAGGGAAGCGCACACGCCTCTGCATTATAACAACTTGCAAGCATTTCTTGTTTTCCTCATGTTAGACTATGAACTGTTTGAAGTCACAGCGTATCTCTTTTATGTTTCTACCCCTAGCAATGGACCCAGTGTTTAGCCATTGGGACTAGAATACTCTGATCAGCTGCAGGAGCATGACAAATAATTTAATTAAAGGCCTGAAAGTATTTGGTTTTGCAAAAGATTGCTTGAGAAGAATTATACAGATATAGTCCATAATATTTTCTAAAAGCTTATAATCTCAATCAGGTTCAGGCACTTAAGTTTAGATTAAAGTGGGTTCCTCTCTATAACTTCTCGCTCTATAATCATATAATATTTAAATATTATAATATCATATTTCAAATCCTGAGACTTGCAATGACCTTGTAGAGGTCAGCTGTTGCTTTTTTGGCTTCCCAACATCCATTGCATGTTCTTAAAGTACTCTGAGTCCTTTGGAGCACTTAACCAGTCCCTCATTGTGTACACTCTCTGAGACTGTTAAACAAGGTTCTGGACCTATTTTAACCAAGCTAGTGGCATGTGACTCACAGCAATTAGAGCATTCCCTCTTGGAATTTGAATGTTGAGCCCTCTGGTAAAAAGACTCAAAATTGTTGAAGTTCATTTATTTGTACAGAGCTTGGAGAGCCTTTTGAAAACTTCCTGCTACTTAGATACAGGGAACTGTTCTTGTCTTTGTTTCTGAGCCGGGTTCTATGCAATTCCTATTAATTCTGTGATCTACACAATATCCTTCCAATTCTCGTTTTTTGCTCAAATTATCCAGATTAGTTTTACAGCTGGTGAAAAGAAAAGTCCAAAAGCATCTTCTGATTAATAAAACACTAAACTTATTCACTATAGTCCAGGTCTGAAGTATATGATGTTATACTCCGCTATCTAGTCAAACTGGTAAGCTATATATAATATATAAAAACTCGTGGTTACAATTCAATTATTAATGAAGTTGAATTAATTTATGCTTAAAAATTGCTTTTTAGACAATTTTAAGAACTCAAATAATAAAAAGGTATATACAAAAATTTTTATTTCAATCCATCCATCCCCTAAGAAATCAACAAAAACAGTTTGATGTGTCTTCTATTATTAATGTGAATGAAGGGTGACAGAATGTGCCACCCTGAAACATGCCTCTTGGCACAAGGATTATTTTGAAAAACAGTGGACACAGGGAAAGCTCTGAAAAGAGAGTGGAAGTTACCCTTTGGTAAGAGAAATTTACATTTATAAAGGAAATCTCCATTTGTAAGGTGTCTCCCTCTCGGTAGCAGAAGGGGAAGATGACTAAATCGCAAGAGAATCTTGTCTATGGAAAAGGCTCTGACTTAAATCTGCATCACATCCTTACCTTTGCTTAAAGTGCTTTTCCTGGTCACCTCCCAGCACCCTTCTTCCTTTTGTCTTTAGCTGAAGATGGTATCTAAACCCAAATTCTAAGCCACCTCTGAGAGTTACTCCTTTGCCCTGGGTATAGACGAGATATACATGTTAACAGACTTCTGTTTGTTTTTCTCTTGTTACAGGGGCCCCAGCCGTGAGCTTAGAAAGGTTTAGGGAACATTATTTTTTACTCCCCCACATTATACATGGAGGTTCTACAATGTTGATCCACCTACACTTTTCCCTATAGGTTTTTTTTCTCCAATACACCAATGGTATCAAACAGGAGAAATAAGGCAGTACGACTGCACAGTACATTTAGTTTATTTACAAAAACTATGAACAAATTAGAAAAAGTTACCATAATTCTCTAGGACCCCCAAAGTACTGGAGTGTGCAAGCTCAGGAAAATCCCTTTCTACCTTAATGCAAATCTACCCCAATGTGACCTTGTTCTCTATCACAGCAGAAACTCCTCCCACACTTCTCCTCAGACTTCTCCCTAAATAAGAAACATTTAAGGTACATGTTATTTTACACCTGATAATATGTGCTTTGTCTGCATAAACATTTCTCAATAAAATTATCATGAAGAGCAGAACTCCTTGTCAGGGAAACCAAGAAAAAAGATCTCTAGTGTTTCACGTGTTTGAAGTACAGTCTTGTTCTGAGCTCTTACTCCTGTGGTTACAAGAATGCATCCTTCTGCAACCTGGAGCTTCTTATCTTGTCCTTCTCTATGATTTCTTATTGGTCTATAAGTATTCCTCAGATTTCCTTGACATCAAATACAATATATTCCTAAATTAACCTAAGACATTTACCTTCCTTTTGAAAGTGATTGCATTCTGATCTAATCACCCAACACAGGTCACTGTGTTGATGATAGTCAATTCTGATATGAGCCAACTTCGGTTCAAATGCAGGAGCTATTATAAACTAGCTGTGTGACTGTGGGAAAAATGCTGAAATCCACTGTGCATCACTTTTCTCATCTGTAAAATGAGTCTAATAAATGCATTAGCTTCATAGGAATATTTTGAGGATTAAAGGAGATAACGCATCTAAAGCTCATAACACATTGTACGTAGTTTATCCTCGATGAGTGTTAACAAGTTTGATAATGAGGATTATGATGATGATGATGACAATAATGTTAATAATCATGGTGATGATGTACTAATTTTAATGGACTCATTTAGGAAGTGAATAGAGAAAGGATGATCTGTACTATACTAAATACACTCTCTTTCTCAGCCACCCCCATGCCATAAAAAATGGTAACACTTAAGGAAAAGCAGATAGCAATAAAAGAAGTCATCTTCTCCAATCTGAAGCAGATATCACAGTCTTATTAAAAATTTTCCACACTAAGGAGGATGATAATATGATAATCAGAAATATTCTCTAAGGTGAATCTGGGCATCCCAAACTAAGTCAGACCTTTCAGTCTACTGTAGGAACATCTTTTACTTTTCCAATACTTGTCTTTGACATGGTGTTTCCGCCTATTTTCATGTTTACATGTTGACATTCTACTCTAAGAATAAAGCATATGTATAAAAATGATGGCTAGTAGCCTTACTTTGGACATTGTTTTCAAGGTGTAAAGATCCAATTTCAAATTAATAGTAGCACACAATGACAAGAAGCCCAAGGCCTAGGTTTGCCACTTTCCTATGTGAACTTGAATAAATTCCATGACTTCTTGGGACCTCAGTATTTCCAAATGACAAGTTGGATATAAATAGGCTTATAAATGCCTCTTTCAGTGCTACAATAAAATCAAAAGATTAGTTGTGGCTCCTATTTTGAGGTAGCTTTGCTATTCTTGGTCTGCTCATAAAAAGCTGAGGGTCCTGCCTTATTGTTCAATCAGTTCCTAAGATTGTATATTTAAAAAGAATTGTTCGTAAATGTGAAGGAAACACCCTGTTTCAAGTCAACTTTACTATAGGCAATTAGATGTGTGAATAGAAAAGTAGACCAATTCACTGAGGTTTTTCTTCCTTTTCTTAAGAAAGAAACCTGCAAGATGCCCACATCCTCTGAATGTAGTCCTACAAATTGGTTTATAGATCAGATATAGAATCAGCATAATTGGAAACAGGAAGGATGAGGGAAAGAAAAGTAGAAGAGATGCAGGAAAGAAAAAGAAGGTAGAAAACCTGAAAACAAAATAATTGATTTCTTGCCACTCAAAGTGTGGTCCTTGGACCAGTAATATTGGCATTACCTGAGAGCTGGTTTGCCCTGCAGAATCTCAGGACCTACCTCCAATTTACTGTATGGATGATATTGGTGCACTAGGCAGATCCTTTTCATCTGCTGCTGTACCCATCTTCTAGCAGTTGCAAGGGTTAGCTGATAACTACAGAGTCGCCCTTGGCCAAACGTGAACTTCCTCACTCAGAAAGCTATACAATACCCCTCTCACGGCCCCACCTAACCAGCTTCGGTTAATGATTGACTGGCTCTAAGGAACGAAAGTCTGGTCCTTCATCTCAGGGTGAGACTAACTTTTCGTTGCAATTTGTGTTCCACTTCCCCCTGGGTTCAGACTGAAGCTAGCCTCCAGTTAAGAACTATGTTCTTGATGAGCTTTGATGCCCTCCTCTATCAGGTGGCCCCCACGACTGTTCTCTGAGAATAACCTCCAGTAAATTACGTGAACTAGAATCCCCATTGCAGACTCTGCTTTTAAGGAATTTAACTTAAGTTTGTTTGTACCAGAAATAGATCTGAGAAGCAGACACTAAGGGTGGAATTTTATAGTTGGATCCAACTTGCCAGTTGGATCACTGGTGGGAGGCGGTGGATCAATAGTTTCTGGGATGCTGTAGCATGCAACTACTAAGACTTTCACTTGAGGAGAGTGGGATGGGATGCAGGAGGAGGGGGTGCACTAGCTGGTGCCATTTCTCAGGTGTTGGAGAGATAGGTTGAGAGATATAAAGACTGTGAAATCGAGTGGCGGTTGTAAGTTCCACTGACTTATTGAAGAAAGAAAATGACAGGTTCAGACCTCTTAATAATTTAAAGTGTCCGTGTCAGAGGCCTCCTTGGTGGCATTTAAAATGACTCATCTCCTGAAGCCAGAGGGCAGAAACAGCTGAAGATTAGACACAGAACTTACGTATAATATTGGCGGAATTTCAGAGAGTTCTTGGCCTAGGCAAATTTCCCATGACAATACAGGGACCAGGAAGAGAAAGAGTGGGCCCGGAGATTTGAGATGAGGGTTCCTGGGTAGATGAATTTGTGAACCTTGTGTCCCCCATTTCTCGGAGGCCACTAGGCCAGCAGAAGAAGTCCTTTCCTTTTTGGAATACAGATCACTTCACCTTGTTTGAGACTATGCAGAGGCCTCACATAAGGCAGGTGCCAAACAAGACAATGAACGATCTCCTCAGGATCTGCCTTCTCCTCACCACCATGGACCCCAGGCCCTTAATTATGGTCAAATTTTGGCATAGCCAGTCTGAGGAAGAACTGGACCTGTCAGGAACTAAGAGGGATTATACCTTAAAGTTGCAACAGGACCCAGATCGCACGTGCAGGCAGGAACCAGGAATACATGTCTGGAAGTGAATCCTGAAGGTGCTGGATCAAGAAAGGTAGACTATAAAGTTGGATAAAGGAGGATTTACAATATGAAGGAACTCTCTAGTGATGTAGCATTTAACTCCCTGGCAAGAGCCCTAACTGTTGGTTCAGAACACTGCTAGAACACTGACAAAGTTTGAAAAAACAACATCCAACTTTAAATTAAATAGAGATGCTGAGAAAAACTGAGAAAAAGCACAAAAGTCTTAGGGAACTGAGCATGCTAGAATGGGTCTGTTATGTACAACTGGAAAACCCACCAGCTGGTCATTTTTTCTAAGAAGTTCCCGCGCCCTGTGGGCTGAGCTTGTAGGAGAGATGCTGTTACAGAACTCAGTTCCCTAGAAACAATAAGGATGATAGGATCTTGAAATAGCATTGTTATCTAAGTCTGGATGGCAGCCAGGAGGGTCTGACCTGCAATGGTCTATACAGAGGACTCAAAGTACAAGGTGTTCCTAGAGGTAAGAAAAATGGTGAGTCAACAAGGATACTGTCAAATATACATAAGCAGAAAAATCAAGATTAGAGGAACAGAAGGCAGAAGTCATCCTCCCCAATGGAAAGTCATGAACTTTTGCTCAGTTTCCAGACTGAAGCCAGCTCCCAGATGCAGAACTCATTGACTGAGGGAGTGTACAGGTGCAGGTGATGAAGGTACCTATGGCACCTCAGCAGTTATATACAACAGTGATTCCCCAGTCCTGCCCCAATTGGACCTACAACCATTTACTTGGGTAAGGGCACACTTGGAAAAGGGGATACTCACACCTTCCAATGCCTGTAGGACCTAGGATCCAAGTTTAATCTGATACCAGGAGATCCAAAGTGCCATCTTGCCCCCTCTCTGTTAGAGGAGGGGTATTAGGAGTCCAGGTAATAAATGGACCTCAACCCAGGTCTGTCTAACTGTGGGGTTACTATCTCTATAGACCCACTTGGTTGCCATTCTCTGATCCCCAAATGTATAATTCTAGTGGGTATTTTGAGTTAGCAGAAACTTCACATTGCTTCCTTGACCTGTAGAGTAGGAGCAATTGTAATAGGGAAGCCAAGTGGGGGCCTCTGAAACTATGTCCACTCACTCCAGAATTAGAGTAAATGAAAACAATACCACATCATAGCACAACAACAAGATTAGTGCTACACCCACTCAAAGACTGAAAACATGCAGAGCTGATGTTCCTCACCATATTCCCATTTCATTCACCAGTCTGGCCCTTGCAAAAACTGGTTGGATCTACTGTGTCAAATGTGTTATCTTTATTAGAGAACATTAACACAGACTTAGGAACATCGTTTGTGGATATTCAACTAGCAAACCATATCATATCCACAAAGGAAAGAAAATGAGAGCAGTTTATATTCACGTGTGATACACATTCACTGTCGTATTCCAAGGTTATGTTAATTCTCATGTTCTCTGTCTTAATATAGATTGAAGGGACCTGGACTGTGTAGGAAAGGAAAATTGTTTTCCCTCTACCCATCTGAGGTTCACTGGCTGGGGTCCTGTAAATTAGACCGACAACAGGTAGGTTAACAAGAGAGAAACAAATAGAATTTTATTAACATGTGCATTTCACATGCATATGGGAACCCTCGGAGATAAGTAACTCAAAGGAATGGTTAGAACTTGGGTTTATATAACATCTTAAAGAAAGAACAATACGTTTTTAGAGAAGTGACAAGACAGAGGAAAAGGACTTTGAGTTTCAAGGGGAGGTAAATTGTGGGAAGACGAACATTTGGGGGAACTAATGGTAGATAGGAGCTAGTAGCTATACAGATTCCTTTGGCTCTGGCTCTGAGCTGGTAAGGCTCTAGAGTAACTAACTTCTGGTGACTAACTTCTGTCCTTTCTGGTTGAGAGGGTAGGGGGACACCTTAATAAACTTACGTCCTCTTTTTAGGCAAATGGGGGAGAGCAGAGTTTTTCTTATATTTGCTTCTTCTCAATTGCCTTCAGCTCAAAATAATCCTTATGACAAAGTGGCATATTTTGGGGTAGCATATTCTGCTACCCTTCAACTTCCTGGATATTTTTTGGAAATTATTATCATATTAATTGAAGCTAATGATCAAAAAGTGGCAAATACTGGGCCAGCCCCAGTGGCCTAGTGGCTAAGTTCAGTGCACTCTACTTAAGCAGCCCAAGTTCAATTCCCAGGTATGGACCTACACCACTCTGTTAATAGTCGTGCTGTGCTGGAGGCCCACATATGAAAAAACAGAGAAAGATTGGCATGGATTTTAGCTCTTAGCAAATCTTCCTCAGCAAAAAAAACACAAAAAACAAAAAAAGGTGGCAAATATATGGATGCCTTAGAAATGCATATGGAATCCAGAGAGTGGGAAAATATCTCATGTTTCCTACCACAAAGAATGGAACCCAACCCTCGATAGGTTTCTTTAAGTTTTGCAGGCAGTACAGTCTGCATTTGGGAATACTGGAACTACTGATTCATGATATTAGTTTAAGGGCTGTTAGCTTTGATTGGGGCCAAGAAAAAGAAAGTTCTCTGCTGCAGTTTAGGGTGTGGTTCTAGAAGTGCTGACATTTGATCCCTATGATTCAGCAGATTCCGTGATACTAGATGGATCCATGGTAGAGAAAGACATTGTGTAGAACCTTTGGCAAGGCCCAATCAGACAGTCACAGCAGAAACTCCTTCCTTTGGAAGCAAAGCCATGTCACATGCAGCAAAGAACTATACATCATTCAAACAACAGGTCTTAGATTGCTACTGGACCCTTTTAGAAACTGCACAGATGACTTTGGGAATTCAGTAAGTATATGGCTAAAATTACTCATCATAATGGGAGAGGAAATACGCCAAGCTTGGTTCATAGATGGGTCAGTTTAGTAAGTGAGTGCAAACCAAACACGAACCATCACTGTGCCAGGTCCCCGCTCAGGGGAAGTCCTGAAAGAATGTCATGAGAAAAGCCTCCTATTGGGCAGAGCTCAGACACTGCAAGAGGGGATACACTTGGAATGTAGAGAGAGAGAGAGAGTGGAGCAGAGTAAGAGTATACATAGACTCACGAGCAGACAGAAATGGCTTAGCTGGTTGGTCAATGGCTTGGAAAGAATTAGATTAGAGGACTGGGGACAAGGAGGTCTGGGGAAGTGGCGGGCAGTTGGACCTTTGAGAGTGAGCACAAAGTATGAAGATCTTTTTATCATGTGTCATGGCTGAGCAGAGAACATCACTACAGAATAGGCATCAAATCACCTAGTGGACAAGATGACTTGGCAAGCAGATGTCTTCTAACCTTTATCCTTGACTACCTCAGTGCTTGCATAATGGACTCATAAAGAGAGTGGCCGTGGTGACAGAGACAGACACCATTCGCGAGTCAGATAATATGATCTCCCTCTCACTAATGCTAATCTAGCTCCTGCCCTTTTGAATATCCCACCCACCAGCAAAAGAGAACAAAACTGAGAACTTAGAAGAGTACCATCCCTCAAGAACACCAAGCAGCCACTTGTAGCAAGTTGATGTTATTGGGCTTCTTCCCCGCTGGTAGTGGCAGCAATTCATCATTGACTGGAATTAACAAACAACCCAGGAATGGGTTTACCTTTCCTGTCCACGTGCTCTTAGCTGACCTCAGTATCCAAGAGCTGACATAGTGTCTGATCTACCCACACTGTCTCAGACAAACATATTTTACCTACGAAGTCGCAACAGCAGACACCATGGTTTGTCTCACTGACATTCTTCTCATAAGTTTTCCTTAAAATATGATCAACCAAAATCCTGACGAAGCTGTGTTTAGAAAATGTGAAGTTAATATAGGTAACAAGTGATGAGAGATGCAAGGAAGTTGATAGTAATGAATGCTTGTGGTTCATCCAGTTTTGCAATCCACCCATGTTGCCTCTGATAGGCAGTGTACAGGTGAATACTGATTTATAACAACTCGTGGCTGCCCCCACCTGTAGAGAATTGCTCTTGTCCAAACAGGGCTGTCCAAACATTAGTATGGCTAATGACGTGAATAGGACATCCCTATATTGTAGCAACAGCACAAACGTTTGGCAGACAGACATGATTCCTCAAAATATTTGCAAGATTATGTTTTGAGATGATTATTGGCAAAGATCAATTCATCAGAAATATGTGTGTATATCCCCAAGTGCTCATAACTTAAGGGAAATGACATATCTCAGAGATGGTACCTATTTCTCTTGTTTTAAAATGTGTGTACACACCTTCTACTTGTCCTTTAATGCATGGCAGCATTTTGATCTTCTTTCTCTGTGGTGATAGCTTGTTGCCACCTGATACTGCGTTTCCAGATAATGGAAACTTATAAAAAATGGTGAAGAGAAAAAATAAAAGCAGGTATCAATAGTGGAGTTAAATCTATATTTTCCATGGGAAAACAGGCCTCTGAGAGTTGTAAGTAGCGAACCACACCAGTCGTCAGAACATGAGAGCTGGCTAGAGTGTTTAACACCAGCTGTCAATAGCTTTTATGTCAAATAAAATCTTCCAGTGGAAGATTTTTTGGTGACAGAATATTCTGATTAAAGTTGGCTGGGAAACATGAAAAAAATCAATAGTGCTTATAAAAGATGGGTCGCTTCAGCAGCACACACGTTAAAAAGTCAGCAAGGGGGGAGCTCAGACAGTAGAGAACTAGGGATTAATCTAAATAAATACACCTATTTCCTTCTTAGGAGAGTTCTTCTAGGACAAATGGAGAAGCTGCAGCATTCCTCCTGAATCGTTGCAGCAGTCTATGAATATTCTATTGGTCTGATTTGGGCGCATCCTGATGCCTGTTTGCAAGACACGTGATGTAATCCCCAGTTAATACTAATTGTGAAATCACCGCACAGAAAAAAGGTCTGAGTGACTGCAGAGAGAACTGACTTAGAACCTGTGGCTTTGGTTTACCTGGAGAAGGCTGGTGACAGGCATCAAAAAAATAAGCTTTATCTGCAGCCAAGGGGAACAATTAGGGTAGGCCTAGTGAGAACCCACGTTAAACATGTTTCTTCCTGCAGGCACCTGAGCCCCAGCAGAATTCTCGTCTCTCTCTCCCCTTGTCTTCCCCGCTCCCCACCTTCCTCACTTTCTCTTAGACACATACACACTCACACATACACACTGCCACACACCATTTTATAACTGATGTCTTTCATTTGAAAGACGTGCATCAGTGTCTAAGAGGGGTCACTTATGCTTTACTCTGGCTTCCACTTGCACCTGTGAATCAGTCTGCTGCTGATAAACCTAATCCAGTCGTAACGACCCAATGTTTCCAGCAATAGGACTCCCTGTGCTGAATCTTCTGCAGTTTTCTGACAACACAAGAGCCATGTCGGTCTCTTGGTAAAGCAAGGTAGTTCTTACAGGGAAATAGCGCTAAGAAATTTTGTAGTGCAAAGTCGGATTGCTTTATGTGTTATTGTGCTGAGAAAAGTGGCAAACCAGAGAGTGAAGACAGAGAACCTGATAGTGAAGAACTCGGCTAATTTAAGAGGTCTTGTATGTTGTACGGAGAGAAAATAGGAGGCTGATATTTAATAAACACATTCCACACCCAGTGCCAGTCATTGTACAATTCGTGGGTTTCAGTCTGCGTGTTTTCTAGAAGACACTGCAGCTCAGAGAGGTTAAGTAACTTGTCCAAAATTTGCAGCTAGTAAGTGGCATATCCCTGGTTCAGTTCCAGAACTGTCTTTGTGTAACATCATGCTTCATAAGGAGAAGTCTCACAGGGAGAGAATGCTACATATCACACACCAATGGTTCTACCAGATAATTAACACAAAACGAAAAAGTGCAAATAGACCTATTTCCTGTAATCTTCCGCCGCAGCGAGGCTGAGTTGGAGGCCCGGAGGGAAAGCGTAGACGATGGGATAAGCTTGCCCTGTGCTATGCCTGCCAAAGGAAAGACCCCTGTGAAGAAAAGACTATTAACAATCTCAGCTCCATTAAATTTAAAGCAGCTGCTAACAGTGGGGGCCTTTACATTGTCAATTATATGAATTTTCCTATTACTATGTCATACCAAAGAGCAATTATAGTACATTCATCAAACACTGCTTCCGCCTCTCTGGTTCTGTCCATTAATGCCACAGTGGCAGGCCTTAGAAATCCTTGAAGACGAATTTGACATGCAGGCTTTAATTGTTTCAAGGATTTGTGGTCAGAAACAACACTAGGTGAGTTGTAGGGGGTCAATTACACAATTAGATAGCGCGAGGCAGAGACCAGCTTAACTCACACAACACACCAAATATTTATATATCAGTTCACTTTGCAAGGAACTTTGACACTTCCTCTTTCACTTCGAGTTCTCATCTATCCCATTTACCAGCCTGGGAGGTCTTCAATCATCCTGCCTCCTCCACAGTTGAGGAAATGGAGACCAGAGAGCCTCTGCTGGCAGAGACTAGCCCGGAGCCTGAGAAGGACTCCCATGTCTCCACTCCTACCGAAGAAGCAGGGCAGTAGCAAATGACCAGGCTTATCTCAGTATGCTTCATTCTGAACAAAAGGAATAAAGTGGGAAAATGGTCCTCTAAGATGAGAGAAGTGGGAAAGAGGAGAGAGAGGGAAAGGAGACCAAAAGGGTGTCGGGCATTGAGCTTGTGAGCTTACCGAGGATGGCTGCTGGTTGGGCTAGCTTTAAATCACTCTCTCTCATGATAGAGTATGTACTGTGCTACAGCCCCACAAAGACAGAGACAAATGTCCAGAAAATAAGGGGAGTAAAGAGGAGGGAAGAAGAAGTAGTTCTTTCCAGTAAGATGTGCCTACTCACTCAAGCCTTCTTGAGTAAGATCAAGCCTACTTACTCCTACTTACTCTTAAAAGCCACATCTCCCATCATCTCAACATCACCATCAACAGTTTTGAAATCACAAGAGAAACGGCCTCTGCACAAGAGGACCCCTTTAATGAATCGTTCCTTGAGCTCCGCTGTTCCAAGTTCCTTTCCACGCACTTGGCAGACATTGATATGAACAGGAACATTTTCCCCCCCTGGGAAATCTGCCATTCCTGGAAGTGACCAAATCATTGGCAGATGATACAAAATGGCATCTTAAGTGATAGAGGTAAGGCCCAGTTTCCATGGGAGCACAGAGGAGGAAGAGCACCCAGATAAGCCTGGAGGAGTTGCCCAGAGATTTCTCATATGATAGGTAAGAGCTGATCAGGTTTTTTTAAAAAAATAGTAGGAAGGACTTTCCAACAGAAGGAATGGCGCAAGATACAGATTCTGCTCTACACTTGGCCAAGCGCATCATGAAAGGAGACAGAGGTCCAAGCCAGTTTTCATGAGCAAATGCTTCTGACCAGACGCCCCAATACCACAAGCAAAAGGACCCCTTGGTGTGGTGGCAGGGGAGCCCAGAACAGAGGATAGCTACACATTGAACATTTCTCAGGCCCTAGGTCCTTCACTCTGACTCCTGATATTCTCTCCAGACTTTGTAGCTGCCGTAGACCCCCTGCCACCACCTCAGGTCCCTGGAGACACACTGACCTCCTGACTACTTGGAACAAGGTGTGAAGAAACCCAACATTCTCTTAGTTCAAATGGGATAACCATTCCCAAGGAATTAAGGATAAAAACAAATCTTAAGTAAAAAAAGTAAATTACCATAGGATTTTAAAAACAATTTATTAGATTATCTATTACCGCATAACAAACTACCCCAAAACTTAGATTACTACCCCAAAAGACTTAGAACAGTCACTTCATTTGTTCACAATTTTTTGGGTCAGGAATTCAGAATGAGCTTTGCTGGGTGGTTGGTCTCTGATCCATGTGACTTTAGCTGGTGTGCCTGAGACTCGAGGATCTGCCTTCAAGACTATATATTGGGGACTTCAGGATTCCCTGACATTCTCTCTCTCTCCCACTCTCCCTCTCCTTCTTCCACCTTCTCTCTCTACATGGCATCCTATTCTTTAGGATTTATTCATGTGCCTTGGGAATTCTTAGAACATGATAATCTCAAGGTAGTCTCCCTTCTCACCAGGCAGCTGGCTTCCAAGAGAGCAAGGCAGAAGCTGCCAGTCCTCTCTTAAACACCTGACACTTGAATGACATCACTTTGCCATATGCTATTGGTCAAAGCAGTCACAAGCCATCCTAGATTCAGGGGGAGGATAAATAGATCCCTGTCTCAATGGAAAGAGTGTCAAGGAACTTACATCCATTCTTGATTTGCCACAGTAACTCCATAGAAGTTTTTCCAAAATTTAGCTTCATTAAACTGTGCAGCATTTGGAGCAGCCATCCCCTGGCTTCTTATTTCTCAAGACGATGAAGCAAAAAATAAAGCTTACGTCCTAAGTTCCTCCTCACAAGTAGATGCTATGCCTGCATCATTCTGTATGGTAGACCCCACAGAGGGAACAAAGAGACAGGGGGCTAACTGCAAAGGAATGCAGCCCGCACCTCTACCTGCTTGTCTCATTTGGGCCTTATGTAGCAGATGGAACACAGAGAGTGGTCACCGTGTGACCCACACAACTCTCTGCACCCACAGGCCTGTAAATATTGCTAGAACTTTGCCATGATGCTAACCTTCTCAGCAAGCTAGAATGTGTAATATTGAATTTGAATCTTCTCTGGCAAGTTAAGAGTCACTGGCAGAAAAATCCAAGACCTCATTTTCTGTACGTCTTTATAAAGAATTCGCCGTCAGAACCATTCTCAACATTATGTATAATGTGATTTGGTGGAATCAGTACGGTAGTCCGCCTTCATCCATGGTTTTGCTTTCCACGGTTTCAGTTACCCGTGGTCAAACGTGGTCCAAGAACATTAAATGGAAAATTCCAGGGACTGGCCCCGTGGTGGAGTGGTTAAGTTTGCTTGCTCCACTTTGGCAGCCCGGGGTTCACCAGTTCAAATCCTGGGCATGGACCTACACACCACTCAGCAAGCCATGCTGTGGTGGTATCCCACACAGAAGAACTAGAATGATCTACAAGTAGGATATGCAACTATGTACTGGGGCTTTGGGGAGAAAAGAAAGAAGAAGATGAGCAACAGATGTTAGCTATTGGAGAAACCCAATATTCCTCACCACACACACACACACACACACAAAAAGCAAAAAATCTCAATTGTATGGGGAAAAAAAGAAAATGAAAATTCCAGAAATAAACAATTCATAAGTTTTAAATTGCCACCATTCTGATGAAATCTCACACTGTCCCCCTCGGTCCTGCCCGGGATGTGAATCATCCCATTGTCCAGTGTATCCACGCTGTATACACTCCCCTCCTGTTAGTCACTCAGTAGCCCTCTCTGCTATCAGTATGTTTTACAACATATTATTACAATTGTTCCATTTTATTATTAGTTGTTGCTGTTAATTTCTTACTCTCCCTGATAAATTAAACTTCATCATAGGTACTATGTATGTATGGGGATAAAACAATATACATAGGGTTTGGTACTCTCTGTGGCTTTAGGCATCCACCAGGGGTCTTGGAACATGGACGGGGCGGGGGCTGCTGCATTTAAACCTTTAAAGAAGGCTTAAGTATGTTGTCATCATAAGTAACTGATGGAGGTGAGACTAGAGCCCTGACCATCTAACCATCCGGCTCCAAAGCCCATCTTCCTCCTGTCTGTTTTTAGTTTCCTAAAGCAACTAAAAAATAAATAAATAAAAGCTCAAGAGGAGGACAGGGATGAAAAATGCCATCCTTGCTGAGAAAGGATAGAAGCTGCCACTGCCTTCAAATCCTTTTTAGTTCCAAAAACTGGGTTTGACAGATAAGCAGACAGGGTGCCTCTTGGGAGCTGCTAATAAACACAGGGCAGGGAGAGGATAAGGAGGATTAAAGAGCAAGCAAGCTATGCTATCAATAATCACCTCCTGTTTCTGGCTACTGCTCAGGGGCACTTAGGGTGGCCCTATGCAAATAATCCAAGTAGAATGCTGGTCTTCTAGAATTCAAGTTTTCTCTCCCCTTACTCACTCTGGAGCTCCGTAGCTTATCTGTCCCCCAACCATCGTTATCACAGCTTCTTGAAAGTCTAGATGCCCAACAACCTGATGCTCCTCCCTCCTCCACAAAGACATCACTGCGACTTCCCCACCTCAGTACAAAGTGGCTCCCGGGGATGACTCCAATATCTGCCATTTCCACTCGGGTTTAGCTTCCCCTTCAGGAAGTACTTGCATTTCCAGCTTCTCCTTCGCTCTTCACTGGCATTCCCCAAGCAACTAATGGAGGCAGCAGCCGTTTGGTTGTAAATCAAACCCACGAGATGCTTTATTTAATCAACACATATTTTAACCAATGCATGTAAAGGAAAAAGCAAAAAGAAACACAATATACAATTTCATCTTATATTAGACAGTAAACAGTATGTCTTCACAAGACTATGGCAGTTAATAGTAAGACTCCTTCCACACACTATGAACCACTTTTCAGGTAGGAATGATATTTTTAAAAATTAAATAATACTTTATGCCATGCAATTTATAAAATTTATATAAAAGGTGAATACAAATGAAGGTGGGACTAGGACCAAGTCATCTGATCCAAACGCCATGATCTTTCTATTCTCCTGGCAGATTTTCCTATTGCTTTAGCTCTCAACCGTCTCTATGGTAACTAAAGGAACTTTCCTAGTCCTCTCTATGGTTTACCAAGAACTTTTACATGTGTGCTTTCATGTGCTTAAAGGTATTGGGGATCAGTTAAATGATTCTACATTGTTTCAACCAGGTTAAATTGCAATAAAGAGAACCCCAAAATCTTAGAGAGTATAATCCGATGAATGCTTATTTCTCACACATATCCAGGTCCAAAGTGGGTCAATGACGGGCCATTTTCTTCATAATCCTTTGGGGATACAGACTGAGATAGCGCCATCTTGCACATCCTGTCACAGGCTCTAAGGCACCTGAAGGAAGATGCTAAAATGCACACTGGCTCTTAAAGCTCCCACCTGCAAGTGACACAGCTCTCCTCCACTCACGTTTCGTTGGCCAAAGCAGGTTGCATAGCTCTGCCTAAATTCGTAGAGGACGGGGAATTACGACCTAGCACGTGTCTGGAAGGAGAAGAGATGAATATTTGTGAGCCACATACGCAAAACAGAAATAAGCATGAGTGAAGCTTATCCTAAACACTAGACGATTTACTAACTAACTTATAATTCATTTAAAATTCATTTGTAGTCTATGGGTAGATGCCAATAAAAATAAGAGAAAGCCTCCGAGTGAGCATGGTTCACAAGAACGAAATCAGGAATGGAAAACACTTTTCAAATAATCCCCCAAATTACTCGCAAGGTTAAGTGATGGTTAACATACATAAATATTTTAGATATCATAGGTTCTGGCTCCTAAAATAGCACCTAGATTAAAACAGTACCATAATTAAAACCAACAATCAAGAATATCCACGGCTTCTAGAATATCTCAAATGAAAAGTTACTATAACTAATCAACTGTGTAAGGGAGGTAGATGGAGAAAATTATTATGGAAATTTGCTTGCAACTTCATTGTATAGCAGCTTATTTACCCTGGGATATTGAAAACTTACATTATTTAGCTTTCTATAATTTACATGGGAATTTCTCACATATCGTTGCCCAAAATCCACATAACAATCCAGCAAAGCAGCTCATCCTTATCTCCATTTCACAGATGAGGAAACTGAGGCTCTGTGATTTTAAACGGTTTGCCTGAGGTCACTCATATGAAAAGAGTACCAGAGCCAAATTTTGAGCCCATTCCTATCCCATTAACCCAAGAGTGGGTTGAAATGTGGTAATAAGATAACAGATACTAAATTCTTAAATCTGGAATTATTTAGTCTTTCATTTCTTAAGCTGTGTTCCGTATAAACGCATGTATTCTTGGAACTAAAGAGAAAGTGGAAATAGATTTGGGGCCCTCTTGGTTAAGAAAAATAAAACATAATTCCTTAAAGGGTTTGCAGAACTTTTAATGTGCTATTAAGTATTGTGAGTTTCAATGATTGAGAGTGTGGTAGGCAGAATAAATGGCCCCCCAAAGACATCCACATCCTAATACCAAAACCTGTGAATATGTTACCTTACATGGCAACAGGGACTTTGTAGATGCGATTAAATTAAGGATCTTGAGAGGGGAGATTATCTTGGTTTATGTAGGTGATCCTAAAGTAATCATAATCGTCCTTATAAAAGAGAGAAAGGGATGTCAGCGTTAGAGAAGATGTGAAGACATGATGGTAGAAGCGGAGGTCAGAGCAGTCCAAGGCCACAGTCCAAGGAATGTGGGCCAACTGCAGACGCTGGGAAAGGCAAGGAAATGAATTCTACTCTAGAGCCTGGAAGGGACACAGCCCTCCTGACGCCTTCATCCTAGCCCAAGGACACCCGTCTTAAACTTCTGACCTCCAGAATTCTAAGAGAATAGTTTGTTTTGTTTTAAGCCACTAAATTTGTTACAGTAGCATAGGAAACTAATATAGAAGGATAGTAAGTCTTTGCTCTTAAATTTATGTGCAGTTGAACTTTTATCCCCTGAAATCCCTGAAATTCCCACCTCAAGGAATACCTTTTGGGGACCACTGGTATAATCCAACCCTCCACAATTATCCTGCCATGCGGATTACTGATGTTGAGAATAAAATGGCTGATCAGGGAGAAAAAATTAATAGTAAATAGCGGAGAGAGCAGTGCTCGGCAACTGGAGCTTGGTGAGAATAACTCCCTTCATCACCCCTCGATTTTAGTCGCCAAGTTTTCATCTCCTAAACTTTACCTGTTCCTGCCTCTCTCAGATGCCTGGAGGGAAAAAGCGGCCCTCCCTCCCCTGCTCTCCTCTCTCTTCGACACAGAAGCTTCTCTTATATGCTGCAGGCAAAAACAATTTGAAGCAGGTGACAGCAGAGCTCTCCTTTTTAATGCCCTTTGCCTCGGGCACAAAGCTGGATCTTCCTAGACACTAGAAATGTTATGAGCGGACGTTCACCCGTTCTCCCCCTGGCACAGCCAAAACACACTTTTCAATTGGATCTCAGAAATGCTGATGAGTATCAGAGGCCTGACAGGCTGCTTCTGAAGCTGGTCTCCCAAGCAACATTTTTTACCTGTGTCTTATTTGGAGTGGCTACACAGGAGAGGAGAGAAGAAGGAGGGCAAGTGTCTCCACCCCAAGCTTCCTCTGCCTGTCAGAGATTCGAGGCAAAGGGAGTGAAAATCCATCCTGCTAATGCAGTAGGCTTACTGCGGGTTGGTTTGAAACCAGCAGAACATCAAAATTTCAAGCCTCAGAGTGCAGCATTTCAGCATCATGAAGAAGTATAAATCATCACTAAAAGAGTAGAAAACTGAGCCCCCAGCCTTCACAGGTGTCTACAAATCATTTTTGCCTCTCACCCAAGAGAAGCACTCATGATGCATTAGATTTGGAGAAAAGAGGAAAGATTCCTGGAGAGCACAACTATAGTTATGTCACTATCATCGAAGGGGCCAGCATGATTGAACTGTTTGCCAGGACTGTAGCTTCAGTCCCCTGAAGACAATTGCAATACTCCAGTAAATGGAAAACGAAGGCACACTCAATAATCTAGAACGATCGTTAATGTGAGTTCTAAAGATATTAAATATGCTTTATTCCAACATGTTAGAGGGCCATTGTTTATTCCATTTTCACAGCCTGCCCTCCTTCCAGTCTGATCAACATTTGTTCACCGGGATTATGGCCAATATCCTATGGGCTGGAAAACAAGCTACTATGAAACGAGCAAGCTGCTGGCAGACTGCTAGATTTTTCTCTCTTTAGTTGGAGGGCCCAAGCGATGTACACGTGTCTTCCAAATGAGCTCTGTTTCCTTATACAGAAGGCAGGCTATGGCTATAGGCTATTATTTAATATTTTTGGTTGTCAAATCACTTTTGATGACTGAAAACGTTCACCTTGTTAACTGGGAAGATAATAGGTTGATCTTTAAGAAATATCTAGTACAAACACCACTCACCACTATTGTTTTTTCAATGACTCATTCATCAAATACTTGAGAGTCTTCCATGTGCAAGGATACAGAAATGACTAATGCCTTATCCTTAAGGAGCTCATGGTCTTTCGCATGAGTAAATATGTGGAATAGAGTTAGGGTCACAAAAAGCAGAGTGATCTGTTATGTCTAGGTGTCAGGAAAGGTGTCACATTGCAAGAGGCACTTAAAATTAGTCTTGAGAAAATAAGTCAGAATTCAGAGGTGGTGGCTTTCCGGACCTGGCAGAGGCATGGAGGAGTAAAACAACAGTGCACCCACTTGAAGTCCAAGTGGTTCTGAAAGGCTGAACTGTGAAGTGAGGCAGGGAGTGTCAGAAGATAGGTCAAGGAGACAAGCAGGAGCCACATTAGGGAGGGCCTAGTGTGACATGAAGGAACTTCAGCTTCATGCCACATCAAAGAGAATGAACAAGTTTACTCAGTACCACTTGAGATAACAGCTAGAGCCGAAACTGAAATAACCTACAGTTCTCTTTGTTTACCCAGCATTTTCACTTCTGATATCAGTTTCAGGTATTTCCAACAAAAGGAATTATTTTTCAAACACAGGAAATTTAATACAAGGCATTGTTCACATAAGTAATGGGAAAGTTAAAAAGTCAAATCAAGACAGTGAGGCAACCTAGAAATTAGCAACAGCATAAAATTACTGTGTGCTCTTACAGGAAACCAGAAGCCAAGGATGTCTGGCTAGAACTAGGACTATGGCAGGAGCTTCCCTTCACAGGCCTAGAAGATGGAGTGATGGGCTCCCTGGAAGGAACCAGAACCGTAAAGGAAATGCACCTGCCTCAAAAGCCCACCAGATAGAGTGAGAGAGGAAGAAATTTACTGGTTTCTTCTTTGGTTTTCTCCCAGGATTTCTCAGTGGTCAAGCATATCCAGCAGCTAGTAGGCAGGAGAATATGAGCAATGAATTGACTAGACACAGCGAAGTGCAGGAAAAATTCAGAGAATGAATATGAGAGAAAATATCACATGAGCTACACAGTCCACCCCTTTTCTGCTAATCAGCATTTATGCGCTCTCAAACCATAACAACTTCATTCTCCTATTTCATAGAATATTAATCACAGAATAACTTGCCTGTACATGTTCTTACCCTCTACCCAAATGGAGAGAAGAAAAGTTCCCTCAATCACCATGTCCATATTGAAGCAAAGCATCTCCCGTGGGATGCAGTCCTCCCCTTCGTGCCGTCACTAGTCCAGTGACCTATGAGCTAATTTGTAGAAGTAATCACTACCAACATTTGTGAAACAAAATAGTAGGGGAAAGGAAACAAAAGTAATAACAGGCTAACATATACATAACAAATATGAGTAACTGCCATAGTCTGTAACTCGTCTTAAGGCCACAGTTGAAATTTTTTAAACAGCTTTGTGGAGGTATAATTGATATATAATAAAGTGTGTGTATTTAAAGTACATAATTTGATATGAATATAGCAAGGAAAACATCACCCCCCAAAACTTCCTCATTCCCCTTTGAAATCCTTCTCTTCTGTTGCTCCCTATTCCCTACCTCCCCCCAACCAAGCCAAGTAATAACTGATCTTTCTGTTACTATGAATTAAGTTGCACTTTTCTAGAATTTTATATAAATGGAACCATACAGTATTTTTTCTGGCTTCCTTCACTCAGCAAAGTTATTTTGATACTCATCAATGCTGTTGTGTGTATCAATAATCCCTTCTTTTTTATTGTTGGGTAATAACATTCTATTTTATATATTTCATTATATGGATAGTCCATAATTTGTTATCTATTCATTTGTTGATGTTCATTTGGTTATTTGCAGTTTGGGGCTATTACAAATAAAGTTTCTATGAATATTCATGTATGTGTCCTCATATGGGCATCTATTTCCTTTTCTCTTGGATAGACACCTAGGAGTGGGATGGCTGAGTCATATAGTAGCAATATGTTTAACTGTTTAAGAAACTGCCAAGACCCCAAATAGCCAAAGTAATCTTAAGAAAGGAGAACAAAGCTGGAGGCATCACACTTCCTGATTTCAAACTATATTGCAAAGCTATAATCAAAACAGAATGGGATTTGCATAAAAAAGACACATAGATCAATGGAACAGAATAGAGAGCCCCAAAATAAACTCATGCAAATTCAGTCAATTAATTTATGACAAAGGAGCCAAGAATGTACAATGTGAAATGCTAGTCTCTTCAATTAATGGTGTTGGGAAAACTGAACAGCCACATGCAAAAGAATGAAACTGGAACACTATCTTACACCATACACAAAAATTAACTCAAAGTGGATTAAAAACTTGAACATAAGACCTGAATCCATAAAACTTCTAGAAGAAAATATAGGAGGTAAGCTCCTTGACATCAGTCTAGGCAACGATTTTTTCAATTTGACACCAAAAGCAAAGACAACACAATAAAAAATACACAAGTGAGACTACACCAAGCTAAAAAGCTCTGCACAGCAAAGGAAACCATCAACAAAATGAAAAGGCAACCTACTGAATGGGAGAAAATACTTGAAAATCATCTATCTGATAAGGGGTTAATAAATAGAATATATAAAGAACTCATAATGCCTCAATAGCAAAAATAGACAATTCAATTAAAAAGTGGGCAGAGGATCTAAATTGACATTTTTCCAAAGAAGACATGCAGATGGCCAACAGGTACATGAAAACGTGCTCAACATCACTAATCATCAGGAAAATGGAAATCAAAATTACAAAGAGATATCACTTCACACCCATTAGAATGGTTATCATCAAAAAGATGAGAAATAAGAGGTATTGGCAGGGATGTGGAGAAAAGGGAAGCCTTATCCACTGTTGGTGGGAATATAAATTGGTATAGCCACTATGGAAAACAGTATGGAGATTCCTCAAAAAATTAAAAATAGAACTACCCTATGATCCAGCAATTCTGCTCTGGGTATTGATCTGAAGAAAATGAAATCACTATCTTGAAAAGATATCTGCACCCATGTTCATTGCAGCATTTTTACTATAGCCAAGACAGGGAAACAACCTAAATGTCCATGGATGGATTTATGGATAAAGAAAATGTGATATATGTGTATATTAGAATATTATTCAGCCATGAAAAAGAAGAATGGGGCCAGTCCTGTAGCCAAGTGGTTAAGGTTCTGCATGCTCTGCTTCAGTGGCCTGGGTTCGTGGGTTCTCACCCTAGGCCTAGACCTGATCCACTCATCAGCCATGCTGTGGAGGCATCCCATATACAGAGTAGAGGAAGATTGGCATGGATGTTAGCTCAGGGTTGATCTTCCTCAAGCAAAGGAAACAGGAGATTGGCAACGGATGTTAGCTCAAGGAGACTTTTCCTCACCAAAGAAAAAAGAAGAACACCCTGCCATTTGTGACAACATGGATGGAACTTGAAGGCATCATGCAAAGTGGAATAAGTCACACAGAGAAAGACAAATATTGTAATATCACTTATAAATGAAATCCAAAAAAAAAAAAAACTGACCTCACAGATACAGAGAATAGATTGGTGGTTGTCAAAGGCAGGGGTTACAGGGGTGGGCAAAATGGATGAAGGTCATCAAGAGGTACAAACTTTCAGTTATAAGATAAATAAGCACCGGGAATGTAATGTCCAAAAAACAGAAAGAAAAAAAAAGAAACTACCAAACTCTTTTCCAAAGTTATTCTACCATTCATAGTTGATACTTATCACTTCTTTCCTTAAGCACAATGCTACCTTCGTCCCAAGCCATCACTTTAGTCAAAATTCTTTAACTGGCAGGATATTCCAAACATTTATTCCTGAAATGTCTGCATATTTAGCTTTCTGCTATTATTGGGTTAATGCAGTTTTCCATTGACATTTACTATTAAACATGAAATTACTAAGAGACACTCTAGTGAATCCACTAATATTTAGAAACTGCGAATCAGGCTCTGAGTTTTTACCTACTACCATTGCGTGGAAGCAATCCAATTTACCCTTAAAAATCAGAATTAATCACCCCGTCAGAACCAATCATCCTTCTCTGACTTTTGGATCAATGGCACAAGGAGTCCAAAATAGCACTAATCCAATGGAACAAGTGCTGTGTTCCCTGGTAGAAATAATCCTCCTTTGGGAACCAAGATCTCTAAATGGGAATAAGGATAGGAAACAAAAATTCTGTAAATGTATCATTAGGTGTAATACCGAAAGGGTCCACTCCTGCTTATACTTTGGTACTAAGACTTGCAAATTCTAGTGATGGGAGAAAAAGTGTCATGTACTGGTCACTAGTTGAAAGCAAATACTGCATCTTGTAGGAGAGCAACTTAATCTTGCAGAATGCTGTCACCTAGCTAGTGCTCATACTGAATCTTCAGTTGATGATCTGTCATTCTATCAGGCCATCCACTTCTGAAAGAGAAGTTATAAGGATAAGACTAATGAATTTCATGGGCACTTCTCTTGATGTGAAATAATTTCCCTTGTCAAAAGCCCCATTGTATGGGGTACCATCATGATGATTCAGCTACTAAGTCCATGAATGGTGGTGCACGCAAAATACTTTAGGCATATAAAACTACTTTAAACCAATTAGGGTATTTTCCAGTAAGTACAAATTGCTGCCCCTAACCTATGATGGAAAAGGAGTCAAATGTAATTAAACTGCTACCAGGTGGCTACCTTGACCTCTGGCGGTGGAACAGTACCATCTTAGGGGCTCTGGGTTGGCTTTTGCTGTTGATACATTAGGTATTCAGGAGCCAGGTAGCCATATCAGTCTTAATGAGGAGAAGTCCGTGTTATTGCTTCTATGCAAAGCTTCCTTTCCTGCCTTTAGAGCCCTTTTTGTTGAGCAAGTATCAGAGTGGATAAGGGAAGAAACTAACTGTTAGCCACAGAATGCATCATCTTATCCACTGAGTATTGAAAGATATTTCTGCATGGATACCCTTTGAAGAGCATTCACATGAAATGCAAATATGCTCACACTATTACATGGAATATATCATCTTCTCCCAAACCTCATGGTCACTAGTCTTCTAATCGAACAACAAACCAAATCAGTAGCCATTGCTAACAAGATAGTCATAGATCCACACCTCGGGACTTATCTACATCCAATCAAGAGAGATAACCAGATGTACTGTCTGAAGTTCAGTCAACTGATGGGATCTTCCTTGACAATTCTCTTTAAGGGCTAGGTCAGTGGTTCTGTAATATAACAATAGTGACTTTGCACTGATTCTAGCAAATTGTACAGACCCATCTGTAAACCTGTCTTGAATTTTTTGTCTTCCATCAGCTGTTCATGGGAACTCCCTATGGGGCCAATAGTATATGTTATAGGAGTCTACGACACCTACGAATGCTCTATACTTGTGCCTTCCAGACCTTTGCAACCCCAATATTACATATATGTTTATTTGATGATGGGTTGCTACGGCACAAATCCAACCACATGACTTGGTAAATCAAATAGTACCTAGTTCACAATAAGCAGCTCAGAAGACATAATCATCTGGTGTCCCATAGTCAAGCAGACAATTTCTAGATCCCAGTAGTAAGCCTGTGGCATTAGTAGAAGAAGACATGGTTTTGCTCCAAAACACTAAGGGCTTGTACTGTGATTTTTCCGATTGACCTAATAGAGGCTTAAGATAGCATTCTTAGACATCACAATACAATTGCATCTTCTAGATCATAAGTTCCAAATAACAGGACAATTTGCACTTGTATGAAATCCTAGACCTGCAGCAGAGCCTTCTCTTTCTCTGAGCCTTACTACAAACTAGTGATCACATGAGATACTCAGCAAATGAATCAGAACAATATGCCAATTATGGTTTACGTGGCCTCCAAATTCCATAAAGTTTCACAAGGTTTATATGCACCTCTTTCCCCATGGCAAGAAATGCAAGGCACAGAAACCTGTCATTCACATTAAATTGAAAGTTTTTCAATAAAATGTCAGCCCACTGGGACTTTTCTTCCATTCTCTAGCACACAATTCTTGATACTTATTGCTCACCAGAACCAATCAGCACAATGTCTTCAATGTAGTGACAACACGATATTCTGTGCGAGGTACAGATCATCAGTACCTCTGAACTATACCATGACAGGGAGTAATAGAGTTGGCATGGCCCTGAGGTGAGAAAGAAAGGTATACTACTGTTCCTTCCAAGTAAAACAAATTCTTATTGATAACCCTTGTTCCTTTGTAGGAAATAAAGTACTTACCGGATCAGTAGCTGCATGCCAGGATCCAGGTGTTGTAATGACCCGCTCCATTAAATATATTACACCTGGAACACAACTGCAATTGGAATTACTACTGGATAAAATTCATTAAAATTCTCAATCATTTTTAAAGATACATTGGCGTTAACCTGGGGCAAGCAGGAAGTTAAACACAAATGTGATAGTAAGCATAACCTATATCCTGCAAATCTTAGATGGTGGCACTTCAGTCTGTAATCCCTAGAGGTATTGCTTTTTATTTATTATTTTATTAGAGAGGTGCACTTCCAGGGGCTTTGACTAGGCTCTTCATAACATAATAGCCCCCATTTCATGAGTTGAGGAGCCAATATGAGGATTCAGCCAGTTTCCAAGTATGTATATTCTAACTCTGCATCCAGGAACTGGAGAAATAACCACAGTTTGGGTTCACTGTGCAATTAATTGGAGCCAAACTCCATTTACCATTTGATATCTTTAAGCTTCTACTCTGGTCGCTGGATCAGAGTTGCATTTTGGGACACCAGGTATTAGCAGCAATTAAGAATCTATAGTTAGGGGCTGGCCTGGTGGCACAGCGGTTAAGTTCACATGTTCCACTTCGGTGGCCCAGTGTTCGCCGGTTCGGATCCCGGGTGTAGACCTAAGACCACTTGTCAAGCCATGCTGTGGCGGGCATCCCACCTATAAAGTAGAGGCAATGGGCATGGATGTTAGCTCAGGGCCAGTCTTCCTCAGCACAAAAGAGGATAGGCAGCAGATGTTAGCTCAGAGCTAATCTTCCCCCCCCCCCCCGAAAAAAAAAGAAAGAAACTATGTCTAAAACTCTCCAAAATGCTTGGATATTTTCCTTTCCTCTTTGCACAGACATTCATATAAATAATTTCAGATCCCTTTAGAGGACGACTTGGCAGATGATTTGCAGTATATACTTGTGGAAATGTTCCAAAATCTTTCTTCAAGAGAAACTGGCTTCCTCCTTTGGTTCTGGATCTGTGAATTGGCTCATGATCTGGGAGGAAGCCCCCTTTTCATGAGCTGAGGAGCCAATGTGAAGATTCAGCCAGTTTTCTAGTATGTCTATTCTAACTCTGGATCCAGGATGCAGACTTCCTACTGTACTTATTCCAGACAGTTTTCTGACCACCACAGCTAGTGTTTTATGGCTAGGTAGTTCAAGTAATTCTTTGTCAGGCTGTCCTTCTATTTAATTCCCAGAGAAGCTATGATTAATTAGCTACCATCATAGATTCCTACAGGTGAAAACCTTTCGATTGCCACTCAATCCTTCCTGCTCATTACAGTAATTGTGGTCACCTGGTCTCTACCAGCAACATGATAGTGCCACCTGATCCCTGATATTCCAAAATCTCATCTTCCAATTTAAATCAGTTCAGTTCAAAGGCATCATCTCTTATTGTCATCCACAGCCTGCAGAGGAAAGTCACCATAGACATTTAAGGATATTGGAGCTTCTCTCATTAATGCAATTTTTGATGGTTTAGTAGAAGAAGAACCCTCTGAGCTCTCTTGCAAGAAGTAGTCAAGAGGAGAGTGAGTGGGTTTAACATAATAAATTCATTTCAACATTCTCTTCTCTTTATGCTTTTGAATTTTTCTTCAGCTTTATCCTAGGGAAGTTCTGGCATTTTATCCTCATTTCTTATAGGCCGCTTTAAAGTTCATGCTTCAGTAAACCAACTAAGCAACACTTTAGTACAATTTTCAGCTGTTTGAGCTAGCACATTTAATCTAGAATCTCAGGCAGATACACATATATTGATAAATATTGACCAATCCCATATTATATTCTGCCCTCCTCAGTCTTACTCATATAGATTTCATCTCCACACATGCATTCCAGTGGCCTACTAATAAAAATTAGCAAATATTTATAATTCTCTTGGTGTATAGGTTATTTATTCCTAGATCAGACCTTGCAATTCTCCACCTGAGTGAGGTATGCTGACATCCAACTCTAGTTATGGATCTGGAAGCAATAAGACATCCTTCTGGTGAGTCTTGAGGAAAATAAGCATCTCCTTCCACGACAATGTTTTCAGGTGAATAAATTGTAGGCTCTTTAAGTAACAGAAGACTATCTTCATCAGACATAGTTGCATCTGCTGGTAATGGAAGCTTGGAGTTATGCTATGTTCATGGTTCTCAAATTCAACTGCATCTGCTCAAATATCCCCCATCCAAACTCTCAGAGATGCTCTCTTTAAAATTAATGCCTTAATACTAACATAATAAATTGGTTAGTCTCTGTTTTCAACTTGCATGATAACTCTGCAATCTACACGTGGTTCTGACCCTCAAGCATATTTACCTCCTGACACAAAAAATGCTAAGAATGCTATAGCAGCTTTCTGATTCTCTGGTTGTTCCTTTAGCTAACAGTTTAAAGCTCTAAGCATATCATTTTCTTTTTGTAAGCAGTCCAGCACAATCAGAAACAGCCGTCCCTTTTTTGTAGTCAAATGCAACAGCTACTTGTTTTCCCAAAGCCTAGCTTTCAGTTGGCGTCCCAAACAAGCCAGGTTATAATTTAAATACTTGTGATGCCACTTGATGAGACAGATTAATTACAGTATCCCATTTTCCACCTGAAAGAAGTTTTGCACTGTGTTCAAGCTAAAAGAAGCAAGCAATCTAAGCTCAGAATTTGCTCTTGAGAATCTGTTTCCTAGGACTAATCCTGATACCAAAAGCAAAAATTGCGTCAGTCAATGTCTAACCAGGAAAATATAAGTCAACTTAAGTATTTCAAATAAAGGAAATTAATACAAGCAAATGGTGGCACAAGTGTGGTAGAAGGGAGAAACTTAATAGCAGATCATGAAGCAACCCACCAAATAGCTACAGCAAGAAAATCAGCATCACCTCGTAGGACTAAAGAAAGAAGTGATTCTACTGAAGCCCCAAAGCCAGGAATATGTAATGAGGTCAAGAACCATAGGAAGAGCCTGTGGGAGTTGGGACCACTGAATGAGGGGTTATCTGCCAGGAGTAATGGAGGAGATGCAGCTGCTGTTAGAGAGGCTGCCTAAATCAACATGAGAGGATATGTAACTTAAATTCCCCCTCCTCTTGTATTTTGTCTTCTCTTCCCGTTGGCTAATCCCACCTAATAGCTCGTTAATAGTGCCTTGCAATACAGAGTCAAACTGGGAATATGCACTAAACTGATCTTAGAACAAATAAGCAAATGACTGGTTTGATTCCACAAAGAGAAGAGCAATGGGGAGAATCTGCCATCATTCAATGTGGAGTTTTATCCAAGCCAATTCCAAAGTAGCTAGGATTCCTCGAACCTACTTCCCATAGGGTGCTTTTCTATGTCATGCACATATCTGTAGTTCAATCTACGGTAGAAAGTTTGATTTCACAAGAGAAGCTTCATCATCTACAGGAATTTAGACAAGAAAATTTGGGTCTGGGTCATTGTCTATAAAAGCTATCTACTTATAACAGGTGTTGAATACAGACTTCACCTGTAATTCTTCTAACGCCACCACTATTAATGCCAACACCATTCAGATTAGTATTACCGTGTAAAGAGAACATAAAGCACGTTTAAAAACATAATATTATACCACAAATTCGTCCCAGTATTAGAATTATGGAAGCTGAGTTTCAGTTTCAGTGATTGCCTCTCTGGGATTCAGTCGACTGCTCTCTAAAACAGATCTGAATAATTTCTAAGTCCTTTCCAAGCATTTGTTCAACAGATATTTTTCCCAGGCACCTTTGCTAACTGACTTTAGCTAAGCACAAAGAAGACAAGGACTTAGCATTGTAGCCCTTGTATGTTTCATGAAGCCAAATTCCATGGTTATTATTCAAACAATGAGACAAATGTATATTAAATTATACCTGTTCTAAGTGCTATGAAGGAGAAACACATGATTTAGTGAGGAGGATTTGGTCTAGTTAGGGGAATCAAAGAAGAAGTCCATAAGGAGATGATCCTTGATATGTAGGAGTTCAACAGGGAAAGAGATGAGAGAAGAGTATCCAGGCATGTGCAAAAGCCCTGTGGCTGGAGGAAAGTGGCGTGTATGTGAGGCTGAAAGAAGGACACTGTGCCTGGAGCCAATTAAAGAGGATGAGAGTATGGTGCACACTGACACTGGAGAAGCAGTCAGGGGCCAGAATACAAATAACCACAGGGCGTGTGAAATTACATTGTTTTGATCCACTGAGCAGTGAGAAGCCATCAAAAGGTTTAACCTAAAAGTAACATGTTCAGATCTGCACTATGAAAAGATCACTCTAGCTACGTTACAGAAAATGCATTGGAAGAGAAGTAGTAACAGTGGCTGAAGTTGATAGAGATGACGAGTAGGGTATATATTTGAGTGATGGCATTTGCTTGGAAAAGATTAAAGTGAAGGGATAGGAAACAGAGTAATTGTGAGTATATTCTTGGACATATTTGGTTTGGCTGACTTTGAGTTACTTAAAAGAAAGTGTCAAGTAGGCAGACAGTCAGCTGTGACACAAAGGAATAGTCTGGGCAAGAGAAAGATATTTGGGATTCATCAGCTTGGAGATGGTAATTGAAGTTTTGGGCAAGAGTTAGATTGTCTAGAAGCAGAATGTAGAGTTGAGGGAAGAGATCCCCAAATGGAACTATGAGTAACTCTGTCAGCCAATGGTTAGGTATAGGAGGCAGAGCCTACAACAGAAATAGGAAAAGAATGAACAGATGGGCAGGGGAAATGGCAAGAAAGTGTTGTATCACAGAATTCCATGAGAGTGTCGTGAGAAAGAGGATGTGTCCAAAGCTGCTGAGAGGTCAGGAAGAGGAGAAGTGAAAGTGTCCATTCCGTTTAGTGAAATGGACATTATTGATGACACAAATGAAAGCAATTCTGATGGAGTCAGGGGATCGAATGCCAAATTGAAGTGAACTCAGAAGCAATGGGAAGACATTTGGCTGTAGAGCGAAGGAAAAGAGAACACAATTTCTGAAGTGCAAAGAGGATTCTGTTGTTCTTAAAAAATAAAAGAGATAAGCGTGCTTAACTGTTGACAGAAAGTATCCAATTAAGGAAAGATTGGCTGTATAAGAGTGAGAAGAAACAAGCAATCGTGTGAAGTTCCGAAGCAAGCCAGAGGGGGCGCAATTCAAAGTTTTAAATAGTAGGGACGTCTCCATGGTAATGAGAAGGAAGAAGGACAGGGTACATATGAACTGATGTTCTTTTGCTATTGAGAAGATGCTTTGTTGTTATTGGGGAGATAGTGTTGTCTTGTGAAGGCTTTCAATATCTCTGCAAAGTCAGGGTCCTCTTCCTGAAGAGAGGGAAGAACAGCCTGGGGGATGAGAAGGGCTGGACAATGAAGGGAAGCAGGAAGCAGAAGGGCAGGACATTTCCAATTCAAGTTTTCAATGATTACGTTAATTTTCTTCTTATTTGGTATACTCTGATTTCAAATTAGGAATTGTTTCCTTGAACTGGTATCTGGTTCCTTTGCAAAGATTATTTTGTGTCTCATTGACGCTTCTCTCATTCTTTCTCTCTCTCTCTCTCTCACACACACACACACACCCACAAACACACACACCATTACGCCATTGCACTATTCAGCTCTTTGAAAAACTTAATGTTATGTGAATATCACTGCTAAAAATTAATCTACTGTGACAAATTTTATAGTTAAAATCACAGTGGAATTTAGGTCCCCTCTAACAAGGAACCTAAAACACCACTGCCTGACATTAGCTAGATCTGCACAAAGACCTCCCTGGAGTGTTGTTGTCTCTGTTTATCACACTTGAAATTGGTGCAGAGGCACAGCCTTCATCTAAAGCCTGGGCAGCCTTTACAAAGGCCTTATTAAAACTACAAGAAAGGCAGCCACAGATTCTTCTTTTCTTACTTTTCCATACATCCGGTGGGACTGTCCAAGAAACCTAGGTGAGAGCTGTTCAAACTTCAGTGTGTAACAGAGTGACAGACATTGTATGAAAAAATGCAAGACAGGAAGATAAAGCGCTTGAGAAACTAACATCTATATAAGTGAATACCAGGTTCACATTGATTTGTAGCTTCCAATTAGTGGAGTTGCTGAGTAAAATCATGCCAAGATTCTCCTTGTCTCAGGCACCAATATTTGCTCCAAAGAGGTGACTTCCTTTCTAGATAACATTACTGGCTGTGGGAATATTCACCATGATAATGCAACACGAAAGTAATCTTGGCAGATTTCACTCTTATTATTCAAATTAAGAGAAATCTTCTGAATCTAAAAGGAAGGAAAGTGTTCCCGCCTGTTTTATCAACTGTTATAAAATTCATGAAGCCTTGTCTGGCTTGAGTCTTCCATCTACTGACAAATTTGATTAAAATTAGACTTGAGAATAAGTAGTAATTGAACTGTCCAGCTATAGGGATGTTGCCACTGAAAAATTGGCTTCTAAAAAGGGCATCGATTAGAAAGGAAGTGGAGAGAGGCGAGAAATCCGCTGCCAATACTGCCTCTTCAACTATAGAAAATATTGCAACTAAAGGCTAGTGAGGTTAGGAAGACTTTTATTAAATAATGCAAGTAAAAGCTAAGACATTTAGGATTCAACCTATCCACCGAAAGCGATTTGATGTGTTAGCTTTCTATTGCTGCTGTAACTTAGTGACCTAAAACAAAACAAACTTATTATCTTACAGTTCTACAGTCTAAAAGTCTGACATGGGTTTTACTAGGCTAAAATCAAGGTGTCAGCAGGGGTGCATTCCTTTTGGAGGCTCTGAGGGGACAATTTGTTTCCTTACTTTTTCTGGCTTCTAGAGGTGGTCCACATTCCTTGGCTCATGGTCCCTCCATCCATCTTCAAAGCCAGCAGCATGACATGTCTCTGACTGTGATTCCATCATGACGTCTCTTTCTCTGACCCCATTTCTGCTTCCATCTTCCACTTTTAAGGACGCTGTGATTACAATGGACCCACCTGTATTAAGCAGGATAATCTCCCATCTCAAGGTCCTTAAATTAAGCACATAAAGTCCCTTTGGCCATGGAAGGTAATGCATTCACAGGTTCTTGGGATAGAATGTTGACATGTTTGCGGGTGGGGGCCATTATTCTACCTACCACACTTGGGAATGTTGGGAGGGCATGTTTTTAAAAGAAATTTTTGTTCTATTTCTGTAAAAAATGTTGTTGGAACTTTGATAGGGATTGTGTTGAATCTATAGATTGCTTTAGGAAGTATGGACATTTTAACGATGTTAATTCTTCCAATCCAAGAGCACGGAATATCTTTCCAATTCTTTGTATCTTCTTCGATTTCTTTCAACAATGTTTTATAGTTTTCGGTGTACAGATCTTTCACCTCTTTCATTAAGTTTATTACTAGGTACTTTATTCTTTTTGTTGCAATTGTAAATGGGATTGTATTCTTAATTTCTCTTTCTGCTACTTCGTTGTTAGTGTATAGAGACGCAACGGATTTTTATACATTGATTTTGTATCCCACAACTTAACTGTATTCCTTTATTATTTCTAAAACTTTTTTAGTGGACTCTTTAGGGTTTTCTAGATATAAAATCATGTCATCTGCAAAGAGTGACAGTTTCACTTCTTCTTTTCCAATGTGGATCCCTTTTATTTCTTTTTCTTGCCTGATAGCTCTGGCTAGGACTTCCAATACTATGTTACATAAGAGTGGTGACAGTGGGCATCCTTGTCTGGTTCCTGTTCTTAGAGGGATAGCTTTCAGTTTTTCTCCATTGAGAATGATATTACCTGTAGGTTTGCCATGTATGGCCTTTATTATGTTGAGGTATTTTCCTTCTATACTCAATTTATTTAGTGTTTTTATCATAAATGGATGCTGTATCTTGTCAAATGCTTTCTCTGCATCTATTGAGATGATCATGTGATTTTTATTCTTCATTTTGTTAATGTGGTGTATCATGTTGATAGATTTGAGGATGTTGAACCATCCCTGCATCCCCGGAATGAAACCCTAAAATTTATATGGAACAACAAAAGACCCCGAATAGCCAAAGGATTCCTGAGAAAAAAGAACAAAGCTGGAGGTATCACACCCCCCAATTTCAAATTATACTACAGAGCCATAGTAACCAAAACAGCATGGTACTGGCACAAAAACAGACACACAGATCAATGGAACAAAATTGAAAGCCCAGAAGTAAACCCACACGTTTATGGACAGCTAATATTCGACAAGGGAGCCAAGAGCATATGATGGAGAAAGGAGAATCTCTTCAATAAATGGTGTTGGGAAAACTGGACAGCCATACGCAAAAGAATCAAAGTAGACCATTCCCTTACAACATGCACAAAAATCAACTCAAAATGGATTAAAGACTTGAATGTAAGACCCGAAACCATGAGACTTCTAGAAGAAAACATAGGCAGTACACTCTATGACATTGGTCTGAGCAGCATATTTTCAAGTCCCATGTCTGACCGGACAAGGGAAACAAAAGAAAAAATGAACAAATGGGACTACATCAAACTAAAGAGTTTCTGCACAGCAAAGGAAACCACCAACAAAATGAAAAGACAACCTAACAATTGGGAGAAGATATTTGCAAACCATATATCAGATAAGGGGTTAATATCCAAAACATACAAAGAACTCATACAGCTCAACAACAAAAAAACCAACAATCCAATTAGAAAATGGGCAAAAGATCTGAACAGAGATTTCTCCAAAGAAGAAATACAGATGGCCAACAGGCATATGAAAAGATGCTCAACATCATTAGCTATCAGGGAAATGCAAATCAAAACTACAATGAGGTATCACCTCACTCCGGTCAGAATGGCTATAATTAACAAGACAGGAAACAACAAATGTTGGAGAGGGTGTGGAGAGAAGGGAACCCTTGTTCACTGCTGGTGGCAGTGCAAACTGGTGCAGCCACTATGGAAAGCAGTTTGGAGTAGCCTCAGAAAATTAAGGATACATCTACCATATGATCCAGCTATTCCACTGCTGGGTATTTATCCAAAGAACTTGAAAACACAAAGACATAAAGATACTTGCACCCCTATGTTCATTGCGGCATTATACACAATAGCCAAGACTTGGAAGCAACCTAGGTGCCCATCAAGGGACGAATGGATAAAGAAGATGTGGTATTTATGCACGATGGACTACTACTCAGCCATAAGAAATGATGAAGTCCAGCCATTTGTGACAACATGGATGGACCTTCAGGGTACTATGCTGAGTGAAATAAGTCAGAGGGAGAAAGTCAAATACCATATGATCTTGCTCATAAGTAGAAGATAAAAACGACCGAAAAAAACCACACATAGCATTGGAGATTGAACTGGTGGTTACCACTGGGGAAGGGGGGAGAGGAGAGGGCAAAAGGGGTGATTAGGATCACATGTGAGGGGATGCACTATAATTAGTGTTCGGGTGGTGAACTTGATGTAGTGTATCCAGAATTTGAAATATGATGTACATCCAAAAAAAATAAAAATTAAAAAAAAGTAGGCAAAAAAATAATAAATAAAATAAAATAAATTTTTTACTGCCAGTTTTCTGTTTTCCAAGCGTATCATGTCCACAAAGGAGACAAAAATATTTAAAGGATTTTTTTCCCTATAACTGTGCAGTACATCAGAGAATCATACCACTCATTTTCAATGGCAAGAATGCTGAATACGAAAAGGATTCCTTTGGCAAAATGAAACTAACTCAGAAGATGTGAATTGATGATTGAAAAGCTACCGGGGACCCACAGGATGTCATACATCTCCTTTTCAGGAAATTACAGCAGTAGAAAGAGCAGACAGAGGCCATAAAATGGAAATAAAAATGTATTTTAATTAAATTATTCCACAATAAAACTAAAAGGAATCTAAAAACAATGGCTGATTATTATCCTCATCATGTTTCTTGAATGGCCTGTGCAAGAAATTACTTTGCGATGGGAGCTAGGATGGTTACAAACAATTTCACCCTGGCTCGCTCTCTCCTCCCTCCTTCTCTAAGTCTCTTTCTCTCTTGGTCTCTGTCTCTCAACTGTCTCTCTCTGCTCTCAGCCCTTTTATGTTGCCGGAAGTACGACCTGAGTGAAGACACAGGCACGTCAATTCATTATCTTCGAAAACAAAGGACATCAGTGGACTTCAAGTCGCTTGGGGTTAAAATTGGCATAAAGCAAACTGTTGCTTGAGCTCCGGCTTGTTCTACCTTCAAAACCAGTGTCAGACGCCAACAGATACAACTGCCAGGAAAGCTGGGTTTCCAGGAAACAACTTCCATATTTTTGTCATCCTCATAATCTAGATGTAAATTTGCTTTGTAAAAAATCTACAGGACTAAGCGTCCACATTTTTCAAATAAAAAATTGGGGCATGTGGTCTAACAAAGGATGTTTCATCATTTATAAATTTAAATGAAAAGTGTAACAAAGTCATAAAAATAAATTGCATTTAGCTACATATTGAATAAATTTACTTTATTAAAAAAACGAAATTATAAGAAACCGAGCTGTCCTGGAAAATCCAGGATGTATGGTCCTCATTATTTCTACTACACAGCTCAGAACACTATTTGGTTGTAAAGCCCACAATTTATTTTGTACAGTGTCTGCCAGTGCCTCAAAAGCTTCAGAAAAAGTCTTTTTATTCCATGTGAAATCATGTGAACTGAGTATTTGGTTTGCTTAATTATCCCAAGAGTCTGGTTCGGTAGTCCAGTGTCTGGCACACTAAATACTCAATAAACGTAGATTGAATAAATGAACAATTTAAGATTCACCATATAGAAAGCAGGCCAAGTTTCATCTCTGCCAAGACTGAGTAAAAGGCACATAAGATCCATCTGGAGGAATGACTTCTCAGGACATTTGTCCTATAAAGACAGAAACATTTATAATGTATAATTAACAACTAATTTAACTGATTTAATTGAGGTGCATCTGCTTGTGGTATAACCAGGAAAAGGTTTTATTATTTTAAATAAAAAATTCTTTGTCAAGGGACCGGCCTGGTGGTGCAGCGGTTAAGTGGGCACATTCTGATTTGGCAGCCCAGGGTTCCCTGGTTCGGATCCTGGGTGAGGACATGGCGCCGCTTGGCATGCCATGCTGTGGTAGACATCCCACGTATAAAGTAGAGGAAGATGGGCACGGATGTTAGCTCAGGGCCAGTCTTCCTCAGCAAAAAGAGGAGGATTGGCAGCAGTTAGCTCAGGGCTAATCTTCCTAAAAAAAAAAAAAAAAAAAAATTCTTTGTCAAGCCTCCATTCCTGTTGGATTTCAGACTCCAGAGGGATATCTCAGTCCAATTTCATAAATTTTCTGACTGATTTTGGTGCTCTCCATTTGTAAACAACCTTTTCAATTCACAGCTCTCTTGCTCTACTATCCAAGATAGGTTCGACAGGAGTCTCCGTGGCTTGGAGCAGGAGGTGGGGAGGGAGAGAATGGGGTCTTCTCTCTCATGCCATTCCTCACCTTCTTTGCTGTCATTCTTGTTCTATAATTGGAACAGGGATGAAGGAGAGGAAGGAAGACATTGCACAAGTGGACTGCTCATGGTAAATCAGCCTCTTTTTTTGGCAATGGACCACCGTCGCCCTCATGTCCCTCTCTCCATCACATGCTTTCTTCCTCATGAGAGGCACTTATGGATTCTCTGGTGGGATCTCCAGGGATTTCTTTCTGCACAACTTCCTGACATGGGGTATCTGACTGGGGTTCAGCTTTTTCCTCTTTGTCTCAGGCCGTCCTGGGTGATCCACCCCAGATCCTTGATTGTTGGGCTTCCTTTGCCCAATGGGTGGAACTTGGAAGGGCAGTGATTGAGGAAAGCTTAATACTCAGCCACCTGCTCACCTTCAGCCAGATCCCTGTCACATATCCTTTTCATACCAAACATTGACATGCAGGCTGCACGCTGGGATTTTCTCTTCCAACTCTGTCATGTATTTCTATGACCTTTCTCCATGTTCAAGCCTAAAGAACTCGATCAGTTCAGTGGCTCAGCATTTTGTAACAGATCGTCCTTGTCTTTGACATATACGGGGTCAGGGAAAGTGATGGGCACTCCCAATCTTGTGGGAAGGTGGGAGAACCAAGCTCATAACCCTTTCTTCTCGGGGATGGAATGACTACCACTCTATACAATCATTTTTTCCCTAAAAGGTGATATCTCACATTCTCTGTAGATCTATTTTGTATATGGGGGGAAGGGAAGGGTAAGTTTACTCATGCCATTAAACTGGTGTCCTCAGCCTTTCCTGGGGAGAACTAACTGGATTTCCAGATTGAGACGTGCTGCACTTGAATTTTAAGGTAACTAGTGGCTCTTATTCTCAGTGTTAGCCCACTGGTTGAGTGGTTCCTGAAAACCAGAATTGCAATTATAGAAAGCTTACCATGGAGCCAGCCTTTTTTCTTACATATACTGCTCTACACATACCAAGCCATTTTTCTTCCCACAACAACTCTAGGAATACGATATCACTGTGCCCATTTTATAGTAAGTTTACAAAGGGTTTTTTTTCTTTGTAAATCACTAGTGTATCAGGTAAGTATACCACTCAGTGTTCAAGAAACAGGTTAGATTTTTAAAAGTTCTTTTGGCTAAATTATACTAACTTAGAAGATATTATTAAATCATTTTACAATATGTTGAGATCATTAATATTATGCTTTCCATTTACAGCAACTTGCCTGATTTCACCAAGCCAGTGTTACCATTAGAACCAGGTGTTCTAATTCCATGCTTAGTGTTCTTCTTGATGCTGTGCTGTTAATGGGAAATTTTACTTTCTTCTTGTTAAAGCTCAAGTCCAACGGGTCTTCTATTCCACAACATGTGTGTCGTGCACCAAGATGCATATGGAGAGCCACAAACACATAAAACACATAAAATAACAAACGGACAGCCAAGTTCGTTCACAATGAGTTCATCCAGCAGAAACTTGATTCTAGTGAAGCTTCTCCGTGAATGAAAGACTAGAGTTGTGACAACGTGAAATATTCTTGGGCTTCTAGTAGATACTCTCTGATGCTTCTTCCACTTGGACCATCTCCAATCAAAGGGCAAGAACTGAAAATATTGAAGAGCAAGGCCGCCTAGACTGCAGAGGAAATCCCATTTGATAAGCAAATGTATTCACCCCATAGTTAGCAAAATTTAGAAATATGTTTTCCTATATCCTAAAGTCACATGGGCTATTATACTCCATTACAATTTGTAATAAAACAAAATACTCTGTCGATGCATTTACAATTTGTAAGGTTGGAAAAGGAGCACTGAAAGTGGTTTGAGTAGCATCAGAACCACATTGAAATATTGGTGCTGAAACAAAAACTCCTACAGAAACTCAGATTTCCATGATAGGGAAGAGAAAGGTCAGCCTTGCTGGTTGGATAACAGGAATCCTGAAGGCACGGGGACTATCACCTCCCATATAAAATCTTTAATTCCACCCTTGCTTCCTAATTTCTGAAATTTTTCACACCTTTATATCAACCATTGTAGGTTAAATTCTTTCAGCTAATACGTGGGTCTCTTAAATCAAAGTCCGTCAAAGACTTAATCTTTTGCTAAGCAGTCACAAATTGTAGGAATCATTTAAATTAACCGCATCATCTTATCAACTGAAAAGGCACTGGTGAAATAGCCATATTTGAATTGGAGGTGAAAGCAACTGTTTAGAAGGAGACATGCACAACAATGTTCACTGCAGCATAGCCTGTAGTAGTGAAAAATCAGAAACACTCTAGATGCTCATCAGGAAGAATACAATAAATTATGATGGATTTCTGACAGGATATTTTCAATGATTAGATTAATATGTATCTTGAAAGCACAATGCTGAGGAAAAAATATATTGAGGAAAATGTTTTAAAGGCATTTTTGAGCACTTAAAAAATCACTCTGAGCAATGCCACAAAAGGTTGTGTAACATTAGGGTGGTTAAAAGCATTAGCCTATGATGAAGCCCGCTGGTTCTGGAGTCAGGGGCCAGCCTTTGAATCCCAGTTTCCCGACCCATTAGCTGTGAGACCTTGTGCAAGTTATTTAAGCTTTTAGTCTCTCAGTTTTAAAATAGAGACAATAACAGTACCTATTTCACAGGCTTGTTTTCAAAGTCAAAGAAGGACTACACGTGAACAATTTAGAATGCTGCCAGGTGTCTAATACATGCTCAATAAACATTGATTATTATTCATTATTTATGTACCTATATGTGTAGAAAAATATAATAATATCCACTGGAATTCATGATATTGAATGTCTCTAGGGAGAAAGGGAGCAAAGAGGCTGAATAGAAAAAAAATGAGGACTTTACCTTTAGTCTGTGTCTTTTATTAAAACAAAACAAATATATGGAACTAAAATACAAATGATGATGATGATGATGATGACTATTTTAAAGCCTGAATGTCAAAGAGTAGAAGCAATACAAAGGGGAACCTGGGAAAGAGTCAAGACAAACTTCACAATTTGAGCAGGTCTGCCCTGTTTTAATTGAGGCTCAGGTCGGGGAAGGAAGCCAGATTGAGGAGAGCAAGAAGGAGGACTTCAGGCAGAGCAGTCTGATCATCCTGACAAGAAGACTTGTAAGCTGGGCAGGAGAGCAAGCTGACCTGCAATTCAAAGGACAGGCCAACTCCTCAGGAAGCCCAAGTTAGTTATAACAACACCACTATCCTCTGTTTCAAAAAAGCCAAGACCTGGAGAGTTTATTCAAACAAGAACAGGGCTGGTGATGGGGTTTGGAGGATGCTGGTGGCCTCTTGGACCTCAACCTCGTATCTTCCATAAGAAAAGACCCAAGAAGGCTATGATTAGCCTGAGAAACATCTAGCCACAGACCTCAAAGGCCTCCATCTCTGAGATCCCGATTTTCAGGAATAGGAAGAGCAGCCATAGAGGACTGAGCAGAAGGCCAGGTACTGGGCGGCCATGAAGTCAAGGTCAGAATGGGAAGAGCTGCAAGACTGACACAGTCCTGAAATGCTGACGTAGAGTTACAGCTAGAGAAGTCTTGTATCTCCCCTCCATGGTGCCAGACTGGGTCTAGAGCTTGATGAAAGTTTCAAATAACACAGTTAGAGGGACCTGAGGGCAAGGTCCCTGGCAGTTTCCACAAGAAAGTAGCTCAGAGAGAGAGGCCGCCGCTCTCCCACTTTCCAAGGTTCTTCTCTCTTCCTTTTCCCATCACTCCAGTCTCCCTATAGTTTTCCATCCATCAAGGGGACTAACTAGCATTGTGTAGACAGACCTGACATGGTTCCAGGAACCCCTATTTAGAATTAGGCCAATTACTTTACCTCTTTGTGCCTGGATTTCCCTATTTCCATAACTGGGATGTCATCTACTTTAAAAGTTGTTGTAAGGATTAATCGCAATAATATATTTGAAGAGGTTTAGCCCGCAGCCTGGCACAGAAAATGCTCAATAAGTGGCATCAATTACTAGCACTCATCACTTAGTAGTCATTCAATAAATATTTGCTTAACTAATTAATTCAAAGTGATATAAATTAAGTTGGAGTCTCTAGGTAGATGTTCACTAGTAGAATACCTGAGCTAATCCAAATAAATGTCTTTTTACCCCCAAATGTAAGAGTCAGTTGTTATGAAAAAATCATTTTAATATTTTAGGCTTTCATGGATAGCTATTTATCTTATGCCATTTAACTTGAGATTTAAAGTGCTGGCAGCACTGTATTACTTATCACTTTCCAATGTCTGACCTCGTGCATGGAGCGGCAGGACATGTGCTACTTCTCCTCTCAGTCGTGTGGAACACACACAGTGGTCCAGGTCTTGGCAAGGATGCCCACACACTTAGCAACTCACATAGCCTCAAGGGTCACACAGCCAAAGAATCAGTTGTACCGTTGAATCACAGAATCCACCTACTTCTGATATGTGATGTTTCCTGGTTTCCTCACCGTCACCCTGAATTCACATATTCCCACACCCTGTTGATACATGACTTCTCAACCAGGTCTACCAATTCCAGGTGATATTTTGAACTAAGTGGTCTCCAAACCGCTTGATTGCATATCCAGTTAGAAAAAGAAGTGACTTCAATATATGTATGCTATAATACTCCGATTAAGCTTCAACACACAGTATTTCTTGATAACAAAGGTGGATGTAAAACTTTATTTCCGCAAATTTTCTTTATGGTTTTTTGATTAATTGGCCATCTTCTTGACAGGTATAGTTAGATAACAGTTGTTTTCATTTCCTGGTGTGATTACCAAAGGGCCACTGCTAGAATTATAGCTCTGCCATATTTTCATTTTTTTATCATTTGCATTTTTCTATTATTTGTCAATCCATGGATTTATTTAAACCATTTTTTGCTTCATAAAATATAGTGTGTTTAGAATTAATAAACAGCAGGCAGCAAACATTGGGTCAATCTCTCTAAAATGTGGGACTCCCACTTCCCTCAGAGTAGCTCATGGATCATATGTGACTAGCTCACACAGTGACTAGATGAATGTGCCAGTTCCAATCTATATATTAAATACTAATGCAACTTAAGTTGGTTTTTATGTTAGATAAAAATTGAAATAGAAGTTCTAGCATCTTGTTCCTACATCCTAATGGATCATCCTGCTCACTCCATTGGCTAGACTCCCCCACTCCCCTTTGGAGACCACTGATGTGAATGCTTTACCTAATATGCGGCTCAATAGCAGCAGAACCATTTGAGGAACAATACAAATAGTCTTATGAGAGTTCACTTTAAAAAACAAAGTTTATCTGATAAGAATCTCAAACTGAAGGACGCTTGCATTGTACAAGTAAGCACCTTCTAAATGTGCCATTTACTCATGGGCCCACACATATGAGCAAAGAGAAGCTGGAAAGAATAATGTTGACTTGAGTCCCATCATTAATGGAAAAAGGAAGTTTTGCTGGGGCAGCAGCGATCAGTAAAGTCTTTGAGCATCCTCTATATGCATCGTACTTAGAATGATGTATTGGTTCAGCAGGCTTTGCCTTGGCCTATGGTGTGAGGCATTGTGTGAAATTTATGGTGTGCCTGAACTTGATCTGTTTGTCAATGTCATCCTCCTCAAACCAGACTTGGTTGTATTGACTCATGATTTCCACAGTAGTAATAGTAGAATGATAGATGGAGCCTCAGAAAAGAACTCGCTCGCTATCTCCACTGTCATTTTTTGGCAAGAGAAGCCAGTCTTGAAAGGGCTGTTGCAACCACATCCTGAATCTATTTATTGGAAAGTAATGGTTCATTCATTAGTGCTGCTTTGAATCATCTTGTTGATTTGGAAAATAAATTTATAAACAACCAAACAACACTTACAAATTCTTGTTCTTTAAATTCTTTCCCCCAAAATAGCTTATTTACATTTTGGGGGAAGTGAATGCCCTACTTTCATTGGTATTTGTATTCTCCATCTCTTCCCCAACCTTTCTGGTTTTAAAGAATGAATAAAATATATTTCAGTGTTCCACCTCTGCTTGGAGAAATTTATGAATACCCATAAGGATTACTGTGGCACATATTTCCCCCCATTTAAACACTATTGTACACGTCTACAAAACTCAAATATGGTAAGGATTTGTTTGTAAGTTTGTGAGAAGGCCAGGTAATATTTCTCCAGGAAAAAGAGAACTTTGTAGGTTATCAATGAAGTGGTAATGTGTCTGTGCATGTGTGTGTAGTTGTACAAGGGACCACAATTAAATATTCTCCAGTAACTTGGAGAAAAGGGAACTTAGAAATGACTTAGCTCCTTTGGATATAATTTAAGCTACAAATGAGGCAGAATTAAGAGTGTCCTCTTATTGTTAAGCCATAAAATGTGCAAAGATGAATCAGAGCAGAAATATGCCAAATCATCTCTCAGAGAAAATGATTCTCAGATCAGAACAATATTGATTATATTAACATAATATAAAACCAGAATATGTTCATACAAATGGGCTTTGGTCCGTGAAGAATCTTAAATAAAAGGAACCACAGAACTCTATTTCTAAATCCTTTCTTTACTGTTCAAGATGGGTGTAGCCGGGCACATTCCTCTGGGAGGTAAATGTTCTCTTGCAGGGGTGGGCAGGGCCAGTCTATAGAGCTTGATGTCTCAAAGATTTAACCAGCAGCCCACTCTCCCATCCTTGAATTTTTTATAGCTTTATTGAGTTATAGTTTACATATCATAATAGTCACCCATTATGTTACAGTTGAATGATTTTTAGCAAATTTATACAGTTGTGTAATCATGACCAAAACCCAGTTTTAGAATGTTTCCATCACTCAACAAGTTCCCTTGTGCTCATTTACAATCAATTCTTACTCACACTCTCAGCCTCAGACAACCATAAATCTACTTTCTGTCTCTATAGATTTGGCTTTTCCAGAAATTTCATATAAATGGATTCATACAATATGTAGTCTCTTGTGTCAAGCTTCTTTCATTTAGCATAATGTATTTGAAGTTCATCCATGTTGTTGTAAGTATCAATACACCATTTTTTAAACTGATGAATAACATTCCATTGTATGGGTCCACATATGATCTATTTACCAGTTTGGGTTTATTTGGATTGCATAAATAAACTGCAATGAACACACAAATCTTTTTACAGACGTATGTTTTGATTTCTCTTGGGTGGATACCTAGAAGTGGAATTTCTGGTCAGATATAAGTACACATAAGTGACTAGACCATTGTACATACATTTCACTTTCTCCAAATCTTCACCAACATGTAGTATCGTAAACCTTTTGCATCATAGCTATTCTAACGGGTATATAGAGGTATCTCACTGTAGTTTTACTTTGCATTTGGCTAATGACTAATGATATTAAGCATCTCTTCATGTGCTTATTAATAATTTCTACATCTTCTTTGTGAAATGTCTGTTCAAACATGTTGCCCATTTTTTAATGAGGTGGTTGGTCTTATTGTCGAGTGATAAATATTCTTTACGTATTCTAGATACAAGTCCTTTATCAGATAGATGTTTTGCAAATATTTTCTCCCAATGTGTCACTGGTCTTTTCATTTTCACTCTTTTGAAGAGCAAAAGTGTTTTAAATTTTGATAAAGTCAAGCTTATCAATTATTCCTTTTATTGGTCTAAGAAATTGTTGTCTAACCCAAGGTCACAAAAATTTTTCTACTATGTTTTCTTCTAGAAGTTTTATGGTTTTAGCTTTTAAATTTAGGGCTACTATCCATTTTAAGTTAATTTTTGGGGTATGATGTGACATAAGGGGCTAGGCTCATTTTTTGCATGTGTATATCCAGTTTTCCCAGATGAAGACAATCCTCTCCCTCATTGAATAGCTTTGGCACCTTTGTTGAAAACCGATTGACCAATGTAAGGATTTCTCCCTTGATGTAATGCAAATTTCTCACTTTAAATAAATTAATTGGAATTCCAATTCATACATAAGTTTGAAAGTTCAGTTAACCTGAGTTTCTGAGTCCACAAAGCTGAAGACCTAGCTGGGAGAAGTTTCTCAAGGTAATCATCATCTTGGAGGATACTTGACAGCCAGTCAGCCTCTGGCGACATCACTTTATAGAAACTTCCCAGCTTCAATCATGAATAAATATTTGTTGAGCCTCTGTTATGTGGAATGCATTATGAAGGATTCAAAGAAATATAAAATGGGTCAGTATTCTTCTGGTATGTGCCGGTATGACCAACCAGCTTGTTCATGTCCAGTCTCTACTGTGATTAGTGGAGCTGATGCTGCACTGGTTATAATTTTTTGGTGGGTTTTATTTTTTCTTTGCTGGGGAATATTCACCCTGAGCTAACATCCACTGCCAATCTTCCTTTTTTTTTTTTGTATGTGACCTGCCACCACAGCATGGCTACTGACCAATGAGTGGTTTAGGTCCGTGCCTAGGAACTGAACCCAGGCTGCTAAAGAAGAGCTGAACTTAACCACTAGGCAATCAGGGCTGGCCTTGTTTATAAACATTTAGAACATCACCACTGAACATGAGATATGGTTTTCAGTCCTCCAAAAGCTTAGAGTCTAGTTGGAAAGGTAAGACAGCTTCATAGTTAAAATGCTGATGGCAGTAAGTGGTATGCTGGATTCAGAAGACTGAGAGAGGGAAAATCAGAGAGCTATTGGTAGTGTTAGCAGAAAAAGTAGAAAAATGTGTCTAATGATACATTTTTAAAAGAATAATATTATATAAAATTTAGGCTTTGTACACTTATAACTTATTGACGCCCCCAACTTTTCTAAGCAGTAGCTTCTGCTAAAATTAATTTTTAAAATAATAATATTGATTTCTGCCATTTCTTGACTGCCTACTAGGTGTCAGGCTGTGAACTATGTTAGCTAACAATGCCAGCTGGAGCTATAACTACGCTAGGTTGTGCACTATATTATCTCTAATCCTTACAACAAACCCAATAAACAGAAGACATTATTGTAGCCATAAGCCTAAGTTGGCCAGCTTGGAATAAAAATAAGGCTACAAAGTGACAATAATATTCAAATTTAAATATTCCAAGTCCAATCCCTATAATGGAAAAATATATTCTTCTCCAAGCTTCCCTGCTCTAAGGGATTACTCAGAACACAAGGAATGCTATGCACATTATAAATTAGTCACCCTCACTGTCTCTTGCCTCCTGCCTTTGGCCTATAAGGGGCTGTAATAATTCAGTCACAGACGATAGGATTGGTCACCATAATGCCTGATCTTTGAACAGCAAATGTAGTGGTCTCAGTCTCCTCCAATGATGTCCTACCACTGTCACTGATGAAGCTCACTGTGATTTTGAATTTTCAGTGTTTCATCAAGATACAGAAACAATGATGTTGCTCTCCCTACTGTCGGGCTGAGTCCTGAAGCCCACTGTAGAAATAGCTTCTATTAAGCACAAGTAGAAGCATTTTCTTGGGTCTTACCATGGTGCAGGGTCAGAAGGAGCTAAGGACTTGGCCACATCGTGTGTCAAGATTTAGGCCGTTCCCAAGGCCCCTCCATCCAAGCCCTTGAGAATTGACGAAGTTCATACCTCTCCTAGTACCAAAGGCTCCAGGATGAATTACTGAAGTGACTGATGTTTACTTTAGGAGGAAATTCACTTATTACTCTATCTTTATTTTAGAGCTAAGAAAACAGGCTAAGAAATTTTAAGCAAGCTGCTGAAGATCACACAGCAGACATGAAATAAAAACTTAGCATTTTCAAATTCCCTAGCTGATACTTTTTTCAGTCTGCTTTACTCTCTACTAAATCCCTGATAATTGCAGATAAGTCCGTTCTGGGCAGGTTGGACCTGAGAGAAGAGCAAACTTAATGCCTTCCCTCATCCTCACAGACACGTCTAGTCAAATAAGACTTAACAAGGTGCCTGGTAGGCAGCTTACAAGGCCTCTCATTCTCAGATGGTTTCTAGTCTGAACGAATATTTGTGCAGACTAGAATGTGTACTGTTAGTAAACAAGCTGGAGCTCTTTATTAATTGGGGGTAAACAAAATGAAGTTGAATATAACTCTGCAAACAAGCTCGTAGAATACAACACACAAAGACGGTATTGCAGGACAGAAAAAACCAGTGAGCAACATTCCCATGTTCCCTTCCTGCAGTGGAAAAAGTCTTGTTCGCATGATGGGCACAAGGTTTATGGTCGTGCTAACTGGCTGTGTGTCTCCTTCAGCAAGTCACTGCTTCTCTGTAGAACCGGCCTACTCAGTTTACCTACCTTTAAGTGGGGGAGGAAGAGGGTGGGTGTGAGGACGAGATTAAGTAAAAGAAACACACACACACAAAAATTTAATACCAATAAAACCACACATTAAGAAACTGTCTGTTCAACAATTCAATAATACAAATCATAGTCTAGAGTATTAGAAAGACCTCTGAGTCAAATAAGATGTAATAATTAAATGAACTAATTCAAGTAAAGTATAGTCTCTATCATTTACTGAACTTTTGACTTTGAGCAAGTTACCACTCTTAACCTCAGTTTTCTCATCCATCCACTAGGACTAACATTGCTAACAATTGGATTAAGGAGTGCGCTAGTCATGCTACTGTCCGAGGCGCTGATCTATAGCAGTGCTAGACGATCAGTGGATTGAGTGGAAGCCTCAGTGATGGTTGACTCAAGTTTCCAAACATGGCTTCTTAGGAAACTAATGACATATCCTTGGTTCTCTTTTGACGAAAGCAGACAGTCCTGTAGTAAACATCTTTTAAACTTCTTTATAGCAGACAGAGTCCTCTTGCAGACATTTTTAAAACTTTACTCCAAATAAATAAACATACAAACATATAAATAATATTTGTTCGAAGGAATCGAAGGAATACTATGTTAGTGAAGATAGTTTAGGGTACAGTGCAGTAATAAATAACTCTGAAAAGTCAGCAGCTCAAAAAATAAGGGCATACATCTTTCTCACTTACTGTCCTGTGTAGGTCGGTTGACTGTTCTCCAACTTGAACTTAGGCCATCTGAAGTACGTGGTGTTTCCAAATTCACTACGGTAAGGAAATAAAGACAGAGAAGATACACACTGACTCTTACGTGCCCCATCTCAAAATATCACTCTTTATTTCTGCTTCTAGTCTCTTGGACAGAACATTGGTATGGACCAACCTGACTGGGAAATGTAGAGAACACTTCCTGTGCCTCTGATGCCACAGTATTTCCCTGCCTAGCAGCCTAATTGTGTAAGTACAGCATCAACAGTCATAGGGTGGTTGTGAGAATTACATAAATAGTTTATAGTAAGAACCAGCCCAGGGTCTGGCACATACGTAGAATTTAATAAATGTTAGTCCCTTTGTCCTACTCCCAATCTCAAAGGTGAACTTTGCCAATCCTACAGAACCCCAGCAACCTGTGTGTTCCTAGACAGTACAGGCAAAGTACCCTCACCTCTTGCTCAGGGCATTACAAGGAGGCAGGCTGAAAATGGTGACTCCGTCCCCATGACAATTTGCAGGTCATCTTTCCAGATCTCCGGTATCACAGCTGTATATCATAACATTCACCTGCTGAAGGTCCTTCTATGGTTCCCCAAGTTTTAAGAACAAAGTTGAAACTCCTTAATATAACACACAAGACCCCTTTAGAGTTGTTACTCCAGCCTCCCTCACTTAGCTCATAATACATGCCTCACCCACACTCACCCCCTCACTCCAGCCCTGACGAATAGCTTCAATGTTCCTGGACAACTCCATTTTATGTCACATCTCTCCGCATGAGCAGAACCTGCTGGATTTTCCTGGAATGTTTTTCATTCACTCTTCACCTGACTACTTGTGCTTTAAACCCCATCTTTTCTGAAATGCTTTCTCTAGCTTCACTGATATGACTTAGATGCCCACATCTAAGCCTCACAGCATCATGAGCATAACTGTATCACAAATTTCTGACTTACAAACACTGGTGCAACCGTCTGTCTCCTCCCTCTCAACCAGCAACTCACAGGAGGCAGGAGCTATGTTGTGTTTGATGCTGGATCTTCAGGGCCTTATAAGGTGCTTCGTACCTTGTGGGAATATGCAAAACTTTATCTAATCAATGACTGCCAACTTCATCCTTGTGTTTTGTTTGATCTATCATACACACTTCCCCTGCCCCTGTTTTTAGATTTCCCAGTAAATTACTAATCCAAGTAGACAACATCCTTGCCAGTTATTGGCTGCAGTTGCCTGGGGCCATTTCTGACTCAAATTGGGCAAAGCCCCAATCTCCATTTGATGATCAAATTCAAGGGGTGGGCAATGCATGTTTTGAAGCCACAAAGGTTTGGAAGCAAATCAGAGATTCACCACATACTATTTGTGTGAACTCAGGCAGGCTCTCTTCATCTTTACCGTCTCAGTTGCCTCACGAGAAAATTAGGACTATTGTCTCCATGCCATGGGACTACTGTGAATAGTAAGGAATCATAATTTTTGGCCTGCCTGCATATAACTCCAGATTGAGAAAATTGTATCCATAGAAGCCCCTTAGGCAGGGAAGGAGTGTTGTCATTATTCTTTTCCGAAGGAAATTTCTTGAAGAGCTGACTGAAATAAATGAGACCCCAAAAGACACCTGAATGTGTAAACTGCCCTGTAAGAGAGACAAAGAATTATTCCTGGAGGATAGCAGACAGTAGGGCAAAAGGAGGAAATTAGAGGAAAAAAAGAGAGTCAGGAATTTATAGAAGATCTCCCTGTGACTCCCTCCTAAATTTTTAATTAAGTCTAAAAACATGGGATATCCATTTTAGAGCATCAAGCAGTATATTCTGTCACATAATAAGCAGTCTATAAATTATAGATGCAATTATTACTTGAAGTGTTGTCATTATTGTTAACTCAGATTTAGTTATCAGTTAATCCCACAGAGCTGCATTCTTATTTTTTTATTTTTTTGCTGAGGAAGACAGGCCCTGAGCTGACATCCATGCCCATCTTCCTCTATTTTATATGTGGGATGCCTGCCACAGCATGGCATGATAAGCAGTGCATAGGTCCACATCCGTGATCCAAACTGGAAAACCCTGGCCCACCAAAGCAGAACCTGCAAACTTAACCACTGCACTACCAGGTCAACCGCAGATTTGCATTCTTTAGTTAAGTGAAAGGAAGAGGATAGTTGCAAAGAAGAAATGTCCAGCTCAGCTTTTGTCCCATCTAGATTATGTGTTTATCTTTGTTTCTCATTCTAGGATGAGTTCTCACTTCTATCCTGATTTTCCTTGCTCATAGCTGTCTATCCAGGGTCTTCCATTGGCTGATTATCTTATATCAATTTTATTGAAAATTTATGTACAAGAAATAGTATTGATTTAAAATGTACAGTTTGATGAGTTTTGACTCACGTATGCATCCATGACACATATATGCATCTATGAAACCACAATCAAGAAACAGAGCATTTCTATTACCCTCAAAAGTTTTCTTGTGCTCCTTTGCAGTCCATCCTTCCCTGTGCCCTCACCTCAGGCAAGCACCAGTCTGAACTTTATCGTTAGAAAATCTAAAATGTTCTAGAATTTTATATAAATAGAATCAAACAGTGTGATGGACATTTGGGTTGTTTTTGTATATTGTGAATAATACTGCTATGAACGTTCACATACAGGTTTTTGTATGGCTAGGTATACTTTTATTTCTCTTGGATATATACCTAATAGTGGAATGGCTGAGTGATATGGTAAGTATACATTTAACCTTTAAGAAACTTCCAAACAGTTTTCCAAAGTGGTTGTAGCATTTTATATTACCATCAGCAGAGTATGAGGGTTCCAGTTGCTCCACATCCTTGTCAACACTTAGTATTATCAATCTTTTAAATTTTAGCCATTCTAATGGGTACATAGAGATATCTCATCATTTAATTTGTATTTTATTGAGGACGTCAAGCATCTTACTTTGCATATTTTCTTTTGTCCTCTATTGACTGTTAAGCTCCTTGAGCACTCTCCTTTCTGGCTCTATCTTGTCCCTACTGTTATTCTGAGGCATCACCTTCATGTCATCTGCTACTTAACCTTTTAAGAGCCAGGAAGACTGCTTTCTCATGTTAAATTTACTGGTTTGTGCTGGTATTTTGGATTTTTTTTAGATTTATGCTACTCTTTTCACCTTTGATACATAAATTTGTCAGATCTTAACTCTTGGAGATGATCTTTTTAAAAGACATAGTTTCATCATATGAAAATTTTACTCACTGTATCAGGTGATTTATCTAGATATTAACTTTATTAATTACTTTTTTTTAAGTTGGAGATATCATACTGGAATATGCTGTGTTTATTTTAAAATCTACATCTAGCTTGGGAAATCCTAGACCAATCATTTAGCCTCTCAGCCAACCCAGTAACAGTGAACTTCTGCCTACTTCTTATGGATTTTCTGTAAAAATTAGGAGCTAAAAGAATCTGAATGGGCAAACAAATGTACCATGGTTAAGCTATATTCAGTAAATTATAAGACTTAGTGATTTAGATTCTTAAAGAGTAGAGGCCAGCCCAGTCAGATAGTGGTTAAGTTCACATGCTCCACTTCGCTGGCCCAGGGTTCACAGGTTCAGATCCTAAGCACCGACCTATGTACCACTCATCAAGCCATGTTGTGACAGCATCCCACATACAAAATACAGGGAGATTGGCACAATGTCAGCTCAGGGACAATCATCCTTAACCAAAAGAAGACGATTGGCAACAGATGTTAGCTCAGGGCCCATATTCCTCACCAAAAAAATTAATTAATTATTAATTATTATTATAACTAATTAAATAAAATGAATATTTAATATATTTGTCACCAGGTTCATTAAATTTAAGAGCTTCTGTTTCTCTCCTTGAATTGATAATTAAAATGACAGTAATCAGAGCAAAGATATTCTGAAGAGTGAAAATACACCTCAGATTATCTCATATTGACAAAATATGCATTGTAATGAGTGACATTCACAACATTTACCTGAGAACCTTACTCAGTTGATCTAAAGAGTTGGAGGTGTCTATTCTACTGAGCTGTAGCTACTCCACAAATATTTGTTTCCATGTTGTATGGCAGGAAGAAAAACAAAAAAGATCTTTTTTTCATCATAATGTTTTAAAATATTCGATCATGAAAAATGTTTATAAATACATATACAAATATATTTGTTTAGTGAATATATGTACATTAATGCATATATATACAATTTTTAAATGTGTTTTTATCTATGAAAATGTATTTTTATAGAATGCCTTGCATTTTTTCTCCTAAAAGAAAAAAATAAGATTTGGGGAATGGACTTTTAAAGACACAACTTAGGGAAAAGTAAAATGCATCCATCCTCATCACTGAGAGAGTCAAGGTCACTCTGACCTTCAGAAATGTCAGGGTTCTGCTCCAGCAGGAAAATAGGATGTCGATCAGGACCACAAGTTTGGATGAGTCGTCATTCCATAGCAAGATTTCTCCCTGGTGAATGTAACCACCATTTTCACCTAATTCACAAATCTATTTCCCACTTTTCTCTCTTACTTTTGTGCTCCTAAGTGGTCTATAAGTTAAGAGCCTAAAGATCATAGTAATGGATACCACATATTCTACTTTGAGAATATCCTGGGAAAGAATTCCTAAAGTCTCCACATTAAAAACAGAGAAATTCTAAAAGCATCTGTTCCTAATAATGCACTCTAAACCAAGCAGGCTAGGCAGGGTCTATTTTGATTATACTTACTAAGAAAACCACATGCATTTATTTATAGAATTTGGGTTAAATTGGCCATTTCTTTTAGAAACTGATGGGGAAACTGAGATGTAGAAAAGTTAAATGATTTTCTAAAGCTTACACAACCAGTGATAGAGCCAGAACCAAAGACCAAAATCTTCTGCCTCACCCTACGAGAACAAAATTAATCAAATGAGTGTGGGAGAGCATGTAAACTAGAAAACTAGCTTTTTGAATAATTAAGTAATTAGTGACTCTTTCTCACCTATGTCAGGGCTGAACATTGTAAGCTGCCACCTCCAGAGTTTACTCAAGAAATATTGAGTGTAGGGATTATAAACATTAATTGGCTATTAGCCTTGCCTTGGGGAGCTTACAGTTTTGTAGGAGAACATTATAGGTATGTTTCTACATGAACATCCTAAAAAATACAAAGGGCAAATCATGAGAGAAGTGGGCAGATAAAGTGGTGTAGAAATTTAGGCTGGGTGTTGAGGACATGCCAGAACACTTTCTTATGGCTTCTAAATCAACACTCGTGTTTAAATATATTTAAGAATAATACAAATGCATGTTTAACTGATGTGGAAACTATATCTCCTATGATGCTGCAATAAACTAAGCAATCATTCCTTGAAAGAGACACCATTTTTTTTCAACTTTGTATTTCTGGTGTATAACAGAGTCTCTACTACGTAGTGTGTTCCAAAGACATATTAATAAATGAGTGAAAGGATGAAGAGTTCTAATACAGTCGGTGTTCTGTCCATCCTGAACAACAAGCATTGCAGGCAGTCTAGATTTTGGACAGCTGGAATAAGTCTAAGAACTAGTCTTCCTTGTGAGCCCTTGTAGATCAAGCCCCAGCAAATAGTTCCTAACACAAGAACAGTTAACATCTTGGGATCCCTAACACATCATGAACCTAACCCCAGTGGACACATAGAGGCATTTTTATCTGCATGCACTGGGCCTTGGGAATAGACTTATAAATCCACCAGCATCACAAATGCAATGAATTGGTATTCACAGATGAGTCCTTTAATTCCATTTTTCCACAAAGCAGGCAATATACAGATAAAGGTTGGATTTTAATAGTTTATTCATGACTCTCCAAAGGAGCACGCTGAGTTACATAGAAAGGTTTATTAATAAAAATGACAGAATCCGATGGACTATCAGAAAGGAGAAACAAAAAATATTGCAAAGAATATGAGAGAAGTCAGGTTGTCAACTTGTCAATATTAATAAGAGACGGGCTTGTTTTCTCAAATAAAGCCAATATGTGAAAAAAGATCCTGGAGCGATATGCCAGAACTTTTTGTGAATCTCTCTCTCCAGTACGATCACTGAGACAATTCATTGATCAGATGGCTGAATTGAGGATTTGGACATTCTCTTTCCAAAATTCAATGGTCAAGCCTGTTATATTGCAGATTCACCTGGCAGAAACAGCTTCTGTGAGCCTTTGATTCTCTGGGTGTTTTGCATGCCCTCTGATGATGTACCCTCCGTGAATCTCGAGGGATTGGTTTTGGCTGAGATTTGAAGCCTAGAATATTAGCGTGAGTGATGCTACAAGTGAGCGACTATGAACCTGTGAACAATGAGGCTCAGAGGCGTGAAATGTAAACGATCAGGAAAGCAGCCACGCTCAGCTGAGTGAAGCCAGGCAAAAGTGCAAACAGAACCACATCTGGATAACAACCCTGTGGAAATGAAGAGCGACCTGCATGGGCCCAGACTGTTTCCAATCAGGTTTCGTCCCAAGACAACCAGCTCTGCTACGCCCAGAGGGGCAGGGCTCCGATTAAATCACTCACCAAAATGAGACATCAAGTGTCCTCACTCCTAATTATGTTCCTCATCAGAAAAAAAGAAAAAGAAGTAGGAGTCCACATATTGATAATATGTATTCCTTGTTAATAATCAAGACTTATCCATAATTAGGGTGGGTCAATTGCCTGGAGTGAGAAAACTTATTTTCTAGTGGGTTCACAATATTATGTAATAAACTTCACCAGGACACAATGGATAACACAAAGATTGTGCCTTGTAACATTAAATTAGTAAAAGCAAAAAAATCAAAGCAAATAAGAAATAATATGACTTCCCTCATTTCACTGAAATGAATGTGTTCTGCACATGGCAGATTTACTTGGCAAAGAGAAATTTTTTTCTCATCATCCAAACCAAATATTGAGGACTTGGAAAAGTACATTTTTTTACTTTAAAAACAACACAGAAAATATTTGGGCCTGACATTCAAGGAAGTAATAAGTCAGGATTCTAATGCATTACTAACCTAATGAAAACATCAGAAGTGATATAAAAATATCATGTGTCTTGCCTGAGAGAACAATAAAGTGAGATTGTAATCAGCTGCTAAAGCTTAATCGATATAATCACATTGCAAAGTTTCTAGAGAGTATTTTCTTTAATGAAAGTTGTGAGGTCACTAAACTCTGTTGGTTTCTCTGAATTACATCATCAGACCCCTTCAGAGGCTGTGTTTATTACATGCATCACCGTAAACACAAGCCCAGTAATTTAAAGATTTGTGGATAAATTGACCATTAAATGAGCCAAAAAGTCTGATTTTCATGTTTCCTTCACATCTTTTAAAATAACACCAGTTTGGTGGCTCAGTATGTTGGGGAAAAATTTCTATCATATTCCTAAATGTTTAATTAAGCTAGTCCATTAAGACCAGTAAAAGCAAGCACATAGACATTCTTTTTCCTATTTTATAGAAAAAAATTAGTCCCTAATCCTGAGTAAGATCATGACTTCAATTTTGATACTCCTGGTTCTACTAGTTAAAGACAGATTTTGATTTAGAAAAAGGTCCCTGGGAGAAAATTTATAACCTTCATGTGGGGTGAGGCTACCACAACAAGTAGCATTCTGAAATAAGGTTAAAGAAAGTAGATTGCAAAATTTAATTTTCCTCTTTCCAACAACTGTAATTCTGAAATGACTCCTTTCCGTGAAACTTCCTGAAGCTCTCAGCTCCAATATTAACCTGCTCCAAGAAAAATCCATGTTCTTATCAAATTTGTTTACATGATGCAAATATAGGTAGCTACTACTGAACAAGCAAAGCTCAAAGAACCGATAACAGAAGATACGGAATATTCCAGGCGTAATAGGAAGTTTAGCCGTTTATCTTTCCATTTCTCTCCCTGTATTTATCCCATCCATCAAATCCAAACACACACTGAGGAAAGGTATAGCTGAAGAAAATCCTATGAGAGACCGTGCTGCTAGCCGGGGCTGCTTAAATGATACTTTTTAAGATTCTGTGTGACAGAGATAAGTCAGCAGTTCCACCAGTCACAAGCAGAGCAACATTAAGCAAGTCAACCTCTCAGAGTCTGTTTTCTCACCTGAGAAATTATGATAATACAAAGGATTGTTTGAGGATTAAATTAGCCAATATACTTGAAGAGTCTGGGATAGAAGAAACATGATGTATGATGGCTAAGCATGAAGCAATAAATGGATAAATAGAATCCCTTTCTTTTCATGGGAAGTTAACAATTATATAACCAAGCCAAAATGGTTCTCAGAGTTAAATTCATCACCTTAAACATTTGTATAAGAAAACAATGGAGAGACTAAAGTTGTACTAGGCATCCAATTAAATAATTTATAAAAAAGAATCAAAGAAATCTGAGAAAATAGTGATAAAGAAAAAAATGAAGGTAGAATGAATAAAAAACAGACAAAGGACTAGGCAGACCCAAGAACTAGTTATTTGGGGGGAAAATAAATGATATACAAGTAAAATTCTGAAAAATGTTATTAGAGCACCTATCTGTACTCTACTCAGAAGAAAGTAGGTTTTTTCCTAGGAATACAGTAATTGTTAATTAATGCAATTCACTGCATTAATTCATTCATATTAAAGGAGAAAAATCTGTGTCATCTGAATAGAGGCTATGACGTTCTATAACATTCAACACTCATTCATGTTAGTGAAAATGAAGACCTGGAAAATCAGTAAAATTAAATAAATAAGTAAATAAAAGGAGAGCTTAATTTGATGGAAAGCGTATCCACAGTAATCCTGAAGCAAGCATATTTAAAGCATTTCTCACTAAACTCAGAAACAATACAAAACGACGTCTTTCATCCCTTCTTTTGAACATTGTACTTACGTCAAGCAATGCAATCAGATAAGACACAAGATGTAAAAATTAGGCAACAGATATAAGGCACAAAATTATAATTACCAGCAAATGATATGGCTGGCTTCATAAAAAACTCAAGGAAACCCATAGATAAACTATTAAAATCAAAAAGAGAAATGTAACCAGTTGGTAATATACAATATCATTATTAAAATATCAACAATATTTCTTTCCATTACATAATAATAAAAATAAAAACATTTCTTATAATAGGAACTCTAAAGTCTTTAGTAATAAGTCTAACAAGATTTTGCAAAATCTTTCTAGAGAAAATTTTATTAAAAGTCCTAACAGAAGATCTGAATAATGGAGAGATTCTCATGGAAAGACTCAATATTTTACATATATTATTTAATCTCAAAGTCACCTATAAAGGCAAAATAGTTCTAATCATTTCAAGAGACTAGAATATAACAAAACGGCTCTAAAATTCACATGGAAGAGTGCTAAATGTTAAATGAAGTATTTGGGTTGTACTTGGCTGCAAGTAAAAGGAAACCCATCTAAAAATAGCCTAAGCCGTAAAAAGGCTCAAAAATGTAAAGCCTACCCTCTTTTTGTAATGCTGTTCTGTTACTCTCATGTGCTGACTTGTTCATTTAATGTGGCTAATGTTATGCTCAAAAGATAGTTTTCACATTTGCAGAAATCACATGAGAAGAAAGAAATCAGAGGCTGCAAAGGAATGAAAATAACCCAGTATTTCTTTTTAAAAATGAGGGGGAATACACTGAAGGACTTCACATCTCAATGGACATATTTCATCACATGTTCAAGCCTAAACTAATCGCAGGCAAGGGGGAAGGCAATTGCCACAGTTATTTAGAATAATCCTAATTTTACACTTCCCTCCTTAGAATTTGAGTGGAGGCTCAGATCCCCAGAAGTACATCATTGCCCAGTACCTGAAAAGGAACTGAAGTTCTGTTAGCAAAACAGAACGGGTTGGGGAGACAACCACTCCATAGCCAAACAATAGTGGCCAGCAAAATGGGTCTTCAGAATGTATGCAGAGTTCATTCAATCAATTTAAAACATAGATGCACGAGCAAAAATTACAAGTAGACAATTTATAGGCAAGGAAATACAAATGTCAAATAAACATAGGAAAAGATGTTCAATTTTACTATGTGATTATGGAAATGCAAATTAAAACAATAATAACATACCATTCCATTTCCCTCATGTCAGGAGTTAGCACACTCTTTGTTAAAGGGTCAGATATTAAATATTTTAGGCTTTGTGGGTTAAGAATAAAAGTAGAGGTTGTTTTTTAGGTATGTAAATAACCATTTAAAATATAATCTTGTAAAAAAATGTAAAACCATTCATAGCTTACAGGCTTATAAAAAGTGGTAGTGGCCCAGATTTGGTCCATAGGCCATCTTGTGAAGTCTTCCATTAGATGATCCAGACTCTGAAAGCTTAACAATATTAAGTGGCAGTGAAATGTAAGTAAAAGGAATGTCCTGCAAGTAGGAAGGTTTATTGGTACAACCACTCTGGAGAATGATATGGTATTATCTGTGAAAAATGAAAATGTTCACATCCTACGACCCAATCATTTCACTATTTGATGTCGCCCCTAGAGAAACACTTGTACCCATACACAAGAAAGTCTGTACAAGATACTTACTGTATCTTGGCTTATTTTATAAAAACACTGGAGACACCTAAATGTCCATCATCAGAAAATGGCTGAATAATCTAATTGTGATGCATTCATATTGTTTTTCTAAATGAGCCAGCACTGTTTATACAAATATGGATAGATGTTGAAGACACACTGATAACTGACAAAAGTAAATTATAGAACAATATATACAGTATGATATTATGCTAAAAATACATAAAATAATATGATTCACTTTCTATAGGATAAATGTAGATAGTTGTGGATACAAAGACTATATTTGGAAAAATGGGGCTGCACTCATAACTCACGTTACTTTCAAACAGAAGGAAGAGACCAGGTTCTGAGAATGTCTTCAGAGGAGCTGAAGCAAACAGTGTTTATCTGGGGGTTTTTGATATTTTATAAGGAGAAAGTATTCATACATCACTCGTTTAATTAAAAATTAAAAAGCATATTTAAACATTTTGAGAATTGACACAGAACAGAGAATTAAGAGGAAAAAAGATGGACATAGTTAGCTATAAAATGTTTAAATATCATAACTAAAGATTCTATGCAAAGATTAAAATACATGTGAATTCTGAGGTATGATTTAGGGGTAAAATTGACACCATTTAAAACTCACTAACCACTTGGAATCCCGACCTGCCAAGCTCCGAATTTTACAAGGCAGAGAACGAAAGGTTCAGAACATCAAGAGTTGAACATAAGTCATTAGTGCTTTTCAACTAAATCCATTTATCTTATACTGAAGATAGTTAAGGAGTTTAGGACATGACACTCCAAAATATGCCACTTTGGCATATCGATCATTTTGTGTTGAAGTCCCTTGAGAAACAGCAGATACAAGAACAGCTCCCTGACCTACCCTTTTCTACCAAGACTAGGCCGCAAAATTTTCCATGAGAAAGCTGCCTTCTCTGTGCCAGAAGAGAAGAATGTCCTTATTACCAGAGACTGAGAGCCAGTGCTGCCATGGATCTGTGCAAACGTTAACTTACTAAAATAACCCTAATCTTCCACTCGTTTTGCCCTCTCCTCATATATGTTCTCCTAGTGACTTCCACATAATTTGCTGCCCCTACCCCAAACTCCTTCATCTTGTCATTTCTTCACAAACGTATCATTTCTTTGTCTGAAACGCATAAAAATGTATAAAAACTTTCTGCTCTAATCACTTCTTCAGGTCTTCATTTTCTTATGCAGGCCCCCATGTGTATGTAAAAATTTAATAAAATGTGTATGCTAAAACAATTTTTTAATTAAAAATAAATAAATAAAAATAAAAATGTGTGTACAGTTTTCTCTCTTTAATCTGTCTAATGTCAATTTAATTCTTAGGCCCAGATGGAGACCCTAAGAGAGTAGAGGAGAATTTTTTCTCCTCTATAATAACATTAAAAAATAATCAGATATTACCCTCACTGCGTTTTCAGTATTATGTATAAAAACCCTGCCTCCTTGAATCATTACAAATGGAAAACAGAAATGAACACATGCACACCTTTCTGATGTTAGGTGGAACGCAACAAAGACTCGTCACCTACAGACAAGCTCTCAGGTAAGGCCTTTCCCCCTTGAAGTGACTTACCTCCCTCTTTCATATAGGAGATGCTTGACAGGAATGCTATCCAATTACAAAACTTTCCTTTACATTTGAATATTGAGAGGCCACTTCACTTTGATCTGGTAAAGTTTCTTTTATTAACAAACAACTACTCTGTTCCAGCCCTGGGGTATTTCTGACAATGGGAACACAGCAGAAGACAAAGATATACCAAGAGGCAAGAATTCAAACATTCTTATGATGTAGCACTGAATGAAGCATTGCTTATATTCACTGCCTCTTAAAGCTATTTACAAATTATTAGGGGCCAGCCCTGGTGGCCTAGTGGTTAGGTCCAGCATGCTCCACTTCAGTGGCCTGGGTTCAGCTCCTAGGTGCAGACCTACACCACTTGTCTGTCAATGGCCATGTTGTGGTGGCAGCTCACAAACAAACAGAAGAAGATTGACAGCAGATGTTAGTTCAGGGCAAATCTTCCTCAGAAAAAAAAAATTAGGATTGTTATAGAGTCTTTGCAAGACGTCCCAGTAAGTTTCCACTCTGATACATACACACCTCTGTTCAAAATATGTCTCTTCACCAGATACAGAATTCTGGGTTGATAGCTCGTTTGCTTTTTGTTTTCAGCACTTCAAAGGTTTTCTTTCACTTTGTTCTGGCCTACATAGTTTTGATAAGAAGTCAACAGTTAAATCATTGTTCTTCTGTATGACACGTGTCATTTTTTGCCAGATGCTTTCAAGATTTTTTTAATCTTTGGGTTTTCAGCAGTTTGACTATGATTGTCCAGGCCTTGTGTTCTTTGGGTTTATCTTATTCGAGTTTCACTGAACTGCTTGAATCTGTAAAATTATGCCTGTCACCAGTTGGGGAAAATTTTGGCTAATGTTTCATCAGATATTTTTCCCCCATTCTCTCCCTCCTCTCTTTCTGACCATGTCCCACAGGTCACTGAGGCCCTGTTATTTCTTTTTCTGTTCTTTTTCTCCCTCTTCTACAAATTGGATAATTTTTATTAAACTATGTTCAAGGTCACTGATACTTTCCTTTGTCATCTCCAATTTATAGTTAAGTTTCTATTTCAGATATTTTAGTTTTCAAGCCTGGAATTTACATTTTGTTCTTTTGTATAATTTCTGTTTGTCTGAAGAGATATTTTAACTTTTTATTCACCCTGAGCATGTTTTCCCTTACCTCTTTGAGCATAGCTATAAGAGGTGCTTTAAAGAATTTTCTATTCCAACTTCTGGGTCAACTTGGAGTTGTTATTCTTCGATTATTCTTTCTCTTAATAATGAATCACATTTTCCCAGTTCTTTGAATTTCAAGTAATTTGGGATTGTATCCTGGATATTGTGAATGTTATTTGAATTCTATTTTAACCCTCAAAGAGCGCAAATTTGTTTAAGCAGAGAATTAACTTGGTTGGATTCAAACTGCCAACTCTGTCTTCTGATTAGCAGCTTGAAAATCAGTCAATTATTTTCTCTGTATCTGAGTTCTATCCCACATTACAGTGGTTCTAGAATCACCCAGAGATTTGGGCAAAGTTTACACACAGATTTGGAAGCTACTTTTCTCCAGATTTCTCTTTTCTAGGATTCTCCCCTAATTTTCTAGTGGCTGTGGTTACACCAATCTCTGTTCTCTAACTCCTCAGGCCAGGAAACTATGGTTTCCTTTCAGAGATTTAGCTTCCCTGTACAAATGTGATCACAGACTGCCTTTAGGGTGAGGGCCACAAAAATGGAAACTCATCTCATGGGATCCTTTTTTCCCCCCAAATATAGACTACGTTCCAGTAAAAACTTAACTGGAAGGAGAATATCTGACAGCTTTTTCTATTCTTGATTTGGCTGAGTGGTACAAGAGACATGGAATTGATTCTTGAAAGATTCTCAGGAATTTATAATTTTTCATGAAGGATTTCTCTCTCTGATGTACTTTTTTTTTTAAAAAAAAAGATTTTATTTTTTTCCTTTTTCTCTCCAAAGCCCCCAGGACATAGTTGTATATTCTTCGTTGTAGGTCCTTCTAGTTGTGGCATGTGGGATGCTGCCTCAGCGTGGCTTGATGAGCAGTGCCATCTCTGCGCCCAGGAGTCAAACCAACGAAACACCGGGCCACCTGCAGCGGAGCGTGCAAGCTTAACCACTCGGCCACAGGGCCAGCCTCTCTCTGCTGTACTTTTGAACTTGAAATCTATAGTATTAGTAATGTAGCCAAATCTAAGAGAGGTAGTGTCCCATTCAAACATTCTACTTCATATATTCTCATTGAGAAATACCTAAAACATTGATGGAAGTATGTTGAAAAACATGGTGTAGATCTTATAAAAGAAATAAACAAAAGTGATATTGCTGTGATAATACAGGTCATCCTCACTGTGTGGAGAGGCTAAACAGTGCATCCCTCCTTGGCACAGAGGCAAGAAAAATACAGCAATAATGAGGACTCTGTTGTCTAGGAAAAGGCAGCAAATTGCATTTGGCTAAAAGTGACAGTTCTGGCAAGTTCTTATCTAGCCTTTGTGATAATCTCAGTTCTCCAGTGATAGAACAAATGACTTTAAGAACTACTACTCTAGATCTAATTCTAACCAGGAGGGAAGTTATTTGGTGATGGGAAATGACAAAGTCTTGGAAGAAAGCAGTTCTATCATCTTAGATGATAATGCCTGGAGTAAAAAAAGAAAAATGAGCAAAACCTGTTAAAAATATCCTACTGAGATATTTAAGAAGGCCTATTTCAAAACTATTATAATTCATGGTTCCATTGTATGTGGTTCCAAGCAAGAGTCATCAATGGTAGGACTCAAGAGAGTTGAGAAGCTCTTAGTGATGCAGTTCCAATTATGGAGTGGCAAATTATCTTAGGAGAAAGAAACAAGGAGGAAATGCATTAAAGAAATACAAGCCCTGAGAATGGAAAAGAGAACGAGTAACTGGGGATGCATATGAAACCATGGTGTCAGGGAGTCTAAGTCCAAAACGAGTGCACTTAGACCTACCAAGTGCTAAGGACAACAAAAACTTTTTAAATGTTATTTTACAAATAAAAAAATGAACAAAAGAGGGCCAGGACCTGCATGGGGCGAAAGGTGTTACACTGAAGTTTGATAGAAAGAAAACAGAACATCTAAATTCCTGTTTTTGCTTCTGATTTCTCTGCCAAGTATAGAACGAGCATTCATAAGGGACTACAAAATCCAAGAGTGGTAAAGTCATTTTATATGAATTCAAGTCATTTGGCCCAGATGAATTGTATCCCAAGGCTCTAAGAGAACATATAAATGAAATCACTCAACCACCATCCTTGTTTTATGGGAAATCTTAGAGAAAGGCAAAGGAAACTGAAAACTGGAAGGAGGCCAATGTCAGTCCCACTTTCAAGTGAAAATGGCAGGTTTGGCAAATAAACCACTGGATACAAGGAAGGATTGCTAAAGGAATGGACAATGAGTACCTAGAAGAGAGGGCAGCCATCATAAATTGTCTAAGGATGGCTTGTCACACTTCACCCATGCTTTGCTCTGAGAGGATTACAGGAGTTGTCTAATATGAAAATCAAGGACACAAAGCTTATGGGGACTTAAGGGAGTCTACTAACAATCAGACAGTTCTCTTTTTGGATCTTTTTCTATAGAATGGAGAAATATGAGTTGAATGCTAAAAAAGATGATGAGATTCGTGCTGGTGGATTTATTATACACAAGTAGTAGTGAGGGGGAGTAATGAATTCATGTCAATCCACAAAGTAGTGCTGACAAGTATTATGGGTTGAGCTGTCTCTCCCTAAAAAATATATATTGAAGTCCTATGCCCCAGTTCCTAGGAATGTGACCTTATTTGGAAGTAGAACCTTTGCAAATGGAATCCAGTTGAGATGAGGCCCTTAGGGTGGGCCTTAATACAATATGACTGCTGTCCTTATCAGAAGAGGAAAACACCGTGTGAAGACAGAGACACCGAGGAGAACACCCTGTGATGGTGGAGGCAGAGATTGAAAAGCTGCCCCTGCAAGCCAAGGAATGCCAAGGATTGCTGGCAAACTGGCAGAAATCAGGAAGAAGCAAGACAGGATTCTCCCCTAACGGTTTCAAAGGGACCGTGACCCTGTCAACACCTTAATTTCAGACTTCCAGCTTCCCGACCATGAGAGAATAAATGTCTGTTATTTGAAACCACTCGGTTTGTGGTTCTTTGTTACAGCCTACCTAGGAAGTTAATCTCACAGGTATCTGCCAGAATCAAGGGCCTGGTTCTGACTCTGTCCATTCAACATTCTAAAAAGAATTGGATAAAGACAATAGATGTGCTAAAAAGACTAGCAACAGAAATTGTCAGACTGAAAATGCACTTAAAATAATGATGGATAACTAGTTTAATGAGAAAGTTTTATCGCCATTTAAAAATAAAACTGCACTACAAGTACATGCAGAATTTATTTATGTTTCCAAATTTTTAGTTACCCAGAAACTCAAGAAAATTATTGTTTATCTTAATCAATTAATTATAGAACTCTCTACCTTTTTTGTGTATGTGTGAGGAAGGTTAGCCCTGAGCTAATGTCTGTTTCACATCCTCCTCTTTTCTTGCTTAAGGAAGATTAGCCCTGACCTGAGATCTGCGCCAATCCTCTTCTACTTTATATGCGGGTCACCACCACAGCATGGTTGACGACTGGTGTAGGTCCACGCCTGGGATCCAACCCATGAACCCAGGCTACTGAAGTGGAACATGCCAAACTCAACCACTACACTACGGGGCTAGCCCCCCTTCTATCATTTTAATAAGCACATCAGGAGTAGTAAATTTAATCGCAAATAGAATGAATTGAAGAGGTCTGAATAAGGAGGCCTAGTGCAAAGGAAAGTGATCAAAAGGAAGGATCTCGAAACCGGGCCATATTAAAATTTGAAGGAAGCGACAAAGTGAATTGACAGAGTTTAGCATGGAGAAGAGATGGCTCAAAACAGGCGCTGTACTGTCAACAAATACTGAAAAAGTGCCTGACTATTTCTTTGTGACCTCAGGAGGCTGGACTGCTTTCAAAGAGTCTCACATTTCTATTCCTAAGGGTCATCAAGTCATGTGCTATCTGTACTTTACATTAAGAATAGAAGTGTCACATTGTGTCTAATAATATAAAGGCAGTACTTAACTAATTCTGAGACACCTTTTTCCCCACATTTTTACATCCCTGAAATCAGCAGTTGTCTTACAATCATTGACTGCCAGGTGGCAGTCATAAAAGAGTTTTCACGAGCTGGGCATGGACAAGCTTGGACATAGCTGTTCACATTTTTGTCACTTCAGCTGAGTTATGTGCATTGCTAAGACATCATATGTTGCATTTAATTGCTATTTAAAATGTCTTTAAAAATATGTCCTTCGATTTAGCAATGAAATGAAACTATTGCATATGAAGAAAGTCATGGGAACAAAGCAAAAATCTATATGTTTGCAGAGCAAATATTAACTAGCAGAGCAAATATTAATCATGGGAGGAATGATTGCAATTCTGAGGTTTCTTGCAACGAAACAATCAAATGCTTTACTAGACTTAGGAAAATACAGGGCATTTTGCTATGTTTTGTAACTGATTTACATGCAAAAAGATTGCCTATCTCCTGCTAAGCAACACACTTGAAAGCAAGAAGAATTGCCATATTTCTTGGAATAGAGGAAAGAATGTTTGAAAGAAAAAGGCTGGCGTGACCCATCCATGCATCAAACAGCATATGAAAGCATTGTGTCATCGTTTAATTGGCAGCATTTTTGTTCTTAGTGAAATATAACTAATGATATATCTTATGATTGATAATCTTAGATTGAATAAGACATGGCACTTTCTATTTATACAGAACTTTGTAATTTAGAAAGCATTTCCACAAATATATTTTTAATTGACCCTAACAGCTACGTGAAATAGGGGTAGGTCTTTTTTATAACCATTTAACAGAAGAGAAAATTAATGTTCAATAGCTAATTAACTTGCCTCAGGTCACATGTTTATCACATGACAAAACTGGAACTAGAATTAAAGGCTCTTGACACTTATTCCAGAGCTTTTTCCATTAAAAAAAAAAAAAGGTGGATTCATTTGTTGTTTCCCTGGACGTGTTTAGGTAAATTAAGTTCTAGAGAAGAGAATAGCTTCCATACATAAAAATTCAGAAGAACCTTGCCTTTTGATATCCAAAAAATAAACCAAGTGAAGAATTGATCTTTTCAAAGCCACTTTCACTTTTGTCTAGTACAAGGAGGGACTCAGAAAATACAACTCCTTCAGAAAGTTGTCTCAAGTGATATTAAAAAAAAACAAACGTTTTTTCTCTCCTGGAAAGAATTAATAGCTTTGCCATTTTATCTTCGCCAAAGCTAATATAATTCTGAAACTGAATATTATTGACAAGATTTCATAATCCAGGCTCACACATATTCATGACTATAAACACAGAATATGTGATTTTCAAATATCTGTCTGTCCTGTGAGGCAAATACTAGCCTCTTTAATATATCTCCTTGAGATAAAGCATTCAAATACTTTCATTCTTGGATTTAAAATAAAATTTAAAACAAAGAACTGTGGTGTATTACAGTTTTAAATATTCTCACAAACTTCACTTAATTATTTTATTCACATTGTATGGTGATCATGACAATTCTATGATGTGTCATCATTGCCACCATCATCACCACCACCACTACCATCAACATCATCATCATTATGGCATCATCATCACCATTATCACCACTGTTATTATCACCATCACCACCATCATCATCATCACTGCCTTTGACAGAGAAAGAGACTGAAGCTCAGAGGAATCATACGAGAAGCTCAAAATCCCTCTGTCAACAAGTGGGTTGTTTCCACCTTTTGGCTACTGTGAATAATGCTGCTGTAAAGACTGGTCTCCAAGCATCTGTTTGAATCCCTGCTTTCCCTTCTTTGGGTATATACCAGGAGCGGAACTGCTCTATGTTTAACTTTTTGAAGAACTTCCAAACTTTTTCCACAGCAGCTCACCATTTTACATCCCTACCAGCAAGGGACAAGCATTCCAATTTCTCCGCATCCTCTCCAACACTTGTATTTTCTGGTTTTTTAATAATAGCCATCCTGATGAATGTGAAGTGGTATCCTCCTGTGGCCATTATCCATTTTCAGTTGGGTCGTTTTTCTTTCTATTGTTGAGTTGGAAGTGTTCTTTATATATTCTAGATATTCCTTTTGATCAGATGACATCTGTTACATGTTGATAATGTCCAGCATGAGACTGATATATATGACAGAATCCTCTATAACAGTTTACATTTAGATAGTGCCAAAGAATCACATGTTTAAAGGGGAATTTACATGTGGGTGAAGAGCATTTTTACTGAGTTTACTAAGCTTCCAGAGCAGTGGACTTGCTTAGTATTCAGAGCAGACGCACTGCAGTTCCCATCATGCCTCTTTGTGCAGGTTGCACCTCCATGTGTATGAGTTTTCATTTTTTAAGATCTGTTACTCTAAGTCACTCTCAAACCCTAGAAATTACTCTAAAATTGGCAGTCCTTTCCAATGGACAGGATTAGAAGCTGCCATTTGGTTATTAATGAAGAGCTCTGAAATGGCAATTTTAGAAAACCACAGGATGGTGGGAAATGCTATTTATTAAATGCCGCAAAACCTCCAAGCACAAAATAGGCAGGGCTGGGGAGGGAGGGACTGTTTCTGTGAGTGGCTAAATGATGTCTTTCCATTTCCTTATCGCAGAACGTGTCAGGGCAGCGCAAGCATTCCCATTCAAATCAAGCAGCCGCGGACAGCCCAGGTGGAATACAAATAGACACAGGAGAAGTGGAGCAGGGTTAGCGAAGTGTGCAGTTGGCGAGATTGATGTTGATACCCTTCACTGCCAAGTGAAATGCCAATAATGCTTGTATAGCATTTTGTGAGGGCAATGGGAGTATTGATTCCTGAGCAATAATAAAGAATGAAGCCGCTCTCTCAGGTATAAAAATATTGGCAACTGTTACAAAGAATTGACTCATAGGGGCCTGAGAGCCGGCCTATCTTAATACAAATAATTCAGGCTTCAGAAGGATTTTGAGAGCAGCCAGGCATGGTTCTCAGGCACTGACTCTGCTATTAATTTACCTGAAGCTTTCACGGGCCTCCCCGTCTGTCAGCCAATTGGTCTTAGTGGAGCAGGAGCTAAATGGATTCCTGTAGCCTCATTGAGAGCTGAGAGAAGACAACAAAAATGGAAGAAAGAAAGGAAAGGAAGAAAAAAGACAGACTATCAAATTTTTACAGATACATTTTTAAAGTTACAGATTCTATTTGCGTCTCTTTCTGAAAATGAAATAATGCATGTGGCATCGACCTAAGCAAAAAGCACTGTATGTGCTTTTAAACACATTTCTGTTAGAGCTGTGATTTCCTTGCACGTCTTGTGCTGTGGATCACAATAAGTTTTACACACTCAACCCAAAATGTAACTCCTGCAAATGTATAGACCTATTATATTTAATGATATCATATACTTGGCAGGAAAGCTTACAAACATTGTAAATTTACATGGAGCTGGAAAATTGGCCTGAGAAGAGACACAATGGCCCCCTCTCGTAGTCACTGATTCCCAAACCAGAGTAACCTCTCGGAGAAATAAAAATAAATCATCACCACTGGGACACCTAAATGTCTTAACAACTTTTGCAGAGGGTAAAAAGCACTTGGTGTCTCATGAACTCAGTACCTAGCTTAGGGATCATAATGCTATTTGAAATTATGGAACCTTTAAAATATGGTATTTTAAATATTTTTAAATATATACACACACACACACACACATATATATTTAATGACTTTATACATGGTAAAAAAGCAAGATATTTACCAGTTTAGGCCCAATTATCCCTTATAGGAAAAGGGTGTTTTGAAAGTTAGGAAAAAGAGATCAGGCCGTTATAATAAAATTTATCCTTTCTCAGATGTTCTTTGGCTTCTCCAAAACTTGTTCAGGTGAGAGTAATTTGTTTTGTTTTGTTTTATTTTGTTTTTTCTTTTTTTGCTGCTCAGCTTTCCACCACTCCTAAGGACACATGTGCAACATAGGTAAAAAAAAAAAAAAAAGAAGGAGAATTAAAATATACCGGATTGAGAAAGCAATAGGCTGACACAAACTCAGCGTCAATAATATCAAAGAAGCACTGGGAGCCTCAGTTGACTTCTGAAATAACCCACACTGGCTTAAATAGGGTTCTGCAGAAGCACAGCTTTCTTTAATATAGTTTAAAAAGCCCTGGCCAAGATAGTGCACCGAAAACGCTCAGTGTTGAGGAGCATGTGAGAATAACCGTTTATCTTCCACAACACTCCTCGGAGTGGTGTGACTTCCCCATTGGCAATACCTCAATATATATCAAAGATTTAACATGTTGCTTAATTTGACTCTGAAATTGTACATACAAACATGGTTGTTTACAATGATTCAGCCAGAAGATTATTTACAGCTGTGCTGTTTAAAATATTGAAAAATTGAAGTAAAAATATCTAAACGTCCAACATCAGGGAACTGAATGATTTTAAGTGACATAGGCTTCAACTCTTATTTTAAAAGGAAAAAAATCTATAGCCACTATGATTGACACTGCAGGTTACCCGATGTCAATGTCATCTCGCTCCCATCTGCCTTTGGAATAAGTTCTGGGATTTTGTTAATCTAACCCCCCCACCCCCTACCTTTTGACTCTGAAGAGATGACCGTCTGTCCAGTCTGTCAGGGAGTGATTGTGCTTAGTATAAGCCAGTCAGAGTCATCTCTTAACATTTATCAATGATGAGAAAATATAGATTTCTTTACTACTTAGAACTATTAGATGTGAAACTCTCTGCTTTAAACATATTATTATAGGTTTGTAATAGTATAAACATATATTATTTCTGCTATAAAACATATTATAGCTGAATGCATCCTCAATAATAGATTATTTTTAATATAATTACTTTCAAAATCAAGTACAAAATAGTATATACCCTCTCGCTTCCCTTTTGCTATCAGACATTATATAAATATCCTCCAAAATATTGATTATCTTGCAGAGTGATAGTAATATTATGCGTGATTTTTTATTTGTGTGTCTATGTATTCCAAATTTACTATTGTGAATATGTATTATAATTGAAATAAGACGATGAGAAAAGCAATTTTTAAAATCCCTACCAATATTAGTTAACATAAATAATTTGCTGCTTATATTTGTTTATCTGGTTCTATAACAACTGAAAGCCAGGAATTTCTAGTTACATTTGAAGGAAGAGGATAACAAGGCTCAAAGAATCTAATTTTTTTTTATAGCAGTAAGTATCATTTAGAATTAGGTCCTCCACTGAATCCTTGCAGTAAGAACTAGAAGAAAAGATACATATTATCTAGAATTGAAAACATTTTCCTGTTATTTTGATATAATAATATAGCATCATTATTTAATTAATTTATTAAAAACATTTATGGAGCATCTATTGTGTTCAACCAACATGTTTGATAGGCAGAGAGATGATAAGGATGAATGAAAAATGGCATCTACCCTGTAGGAGCTCACAGTCCACAGAGGGGCAAAACAGGAATGCAAAAGTTTATACTGCTGAATACAATAGAATACTGCTGAAATGGAAGCACTCAAAAAGTGAGCAGAAGCATCAAGAAGCAAGTGATTAATTCTAATTGTATGCCAGGCAAGGTAGACAGAAGCAATGGCACTTGATTTTGGCCTTAAATAATTAGTAGAAACTACCTGTGGCCTGGAGGAGGTAATTGTGGAAAAAGGAAAACAAAGAATTGTGATTATATATGGGGTGTCCTGGGAAAATCCAGTTGGTTGGTTTGACGGCAATATAAGAAATGTAGTGGACAATGAGAAAAGAAGAAGTTGGAAAAATAAAATGTGTACCCACTTCAATCTTTAGGCAATGGGGAGCTGCCAAATTTTTTTCTGAAGCAAGCTAATGATACAATCATATATCTGTTTAACCGTGGAAGATAGTCTAAGGGAAAATGTGGATGCAGAGTGTTTACTTAGGGAGATACTGCGATAGATCAGGTAAGAAATAATGAGGATGTAAACTGGGGCAGTGATAATGAAATCTGAGATGAGTGCAGGAGTAAGGGAGCTATCTAAGCGAAGAATTGATGGTGTATCGTCGCAGTTGATGTAGAAGGACAGCAAGCAAGAAGAACTGGTGATTCCAACTTGCTAATTTAAGGACTAGGAAGATTGTGAGTCTCTTAAAGGGGATAGGAAATACAGAAAGAAGAATTGGTTTGAAGGGAAAAAATGTAATAAGCCTAGTCTTCAAAAGTATGGCTTTAAAATTCCTGAGGGAGAGGCAGGTAAAGATAGCTAACAAGAATTTGGTCATATCTTTATTGCTTTCGTTTTTCTCTTTTTCAAATGAAGAGAGTTATATGTACAAATTATACCCAATCTTAAAATATCATTTAGAAGAAGAGATACAAGAACTCTCTCTGACCACTAGCCTAAAGCAGCAGCAGCAAAGAAAAAAAAAAAGGCCATTTATTTTAAGGATGGAATGAAAACAAATCATCAGGGATTAATCAAAACTCAAAGCCCATTCCTAGCTTGGGAATGGAGTTTGAATTTACAATACTCATTTGCTCCGTGAAACACAAGCTGCATCATTAACATAACACTTCATCCAGGGCCATTGGACAAAAGCAAAACCAGCCTTTTCTGGAGAGAGCCTTTCACATCTCAGAGCTCATGGCATTCCTCCAGAACTGTTCCCCTACCTGCAGAATCGTAATCAAAAAATACAAACTACCAGGTAAGCACCATCAGAGAACATTGGCCAAAGCAGAAAACACAAAATGAGTACCCTCAAGTACTTGAAATAAAAGAATAATTGAAAGTGATTGTAAAGATATATAGGTAGATAAAAAGAGATAAATGGAAAAAAAGAAAATATAAGGAAAGATTAGAACAATATGAGAATGTAATGAATAGTCTTGAGATAGAACCGCTATGAAAAGATTGTCATTGAAATAAAAACCTCCACGGATATGTCAGAATAAGTTATACTGTGACTTCTGAAACACATAGTACTGAATAACAATGGGAGCCATATGAAAATTTGTGAGATGGAGCTAAAGCCATTCTTAGCAGAATAGTTATAGTCTTGATATCACATGTTAGTAAGCAAGGAAGATTAAATATTATCTTTGTTAACTTACCAGCACGAGAAGTTTGAAGGGGAAACAAAAGGTAAACCTAAAGAAAGTAATAAGCAAGAACTAAGGAAGATAAGACAGGAATTATTGAAACAGGACAAGAAACAATACAAAGAATCATAAAAATAAATTTTTTATGAAAACAAGAAAAAGATAACCAGTGATCTAACAAAAGTCGTGCAAAACTTATACTCTGAAAACTAAAAAACATTGTTGAAAAAAATTAAAGAAGACCTAATAAATGGAAAAACACCTCATGTCATGGGTCAGAAGACTCAATATTGTTAAGATGTCAGTACTCCTCAAATTGATCTTACGGTCAACGGATTTTCCAAGTGTGCCAAGACAATTAACCAGGGAAAGAAGATCTTTGCGACAATTGCCTATCCACATGCAAAAGACAAAAAGTCGGACCCCTACATCACACTATATATACACATTAAGTCAAAATGGGATTGAAGATCTAAATGTAGAAGCTAAAAGAATAAAATTCTTAGGAAAGAAAACACAGGCATAAATCTTCATGATCTTAAATTAGGCAATAGTTTCTTAGATATGACATCAAATGCACAAGCAACAAAAGAAACCATCACTACAATCAATTTTAGAACATTTTCATCACCCCAAAAAGAAACTCCATTCCTATTCCTAGTGGCTCCTCATTATCTCCCAACCTCTTCAGCCCTAGGCAACCTCTAATCTACTTTCTGTCTCTGCAGGATTACCTAATCTGGAAATTTCACATAAATAGAATCATACAATATTTGGTCCTTTGCAAAATTGAGATGGCCAGTGACCGCAGCTGAATTGCTCACTGGCTGAGATAGCTCACTAGTTCTGTATCTCTGTGCCCTAGAAGAATGGGAAGGGACTGACGGGGGAGCACTGGCTAGACTCATATCCCTGTTGGCAACCTGGGCCAGCATGATGACTGACTCTGACATCCCTTCCAAAGGTGGGACAAATTGACAAAGACAAATTGAGAGAAAGAGAAATAGAAGCTGAAAGTAAAAGAATGAAAAAGTGGGTTATGCAATGAGAAAAATACAACATTACATTGCTGCCTTGAGAGAGGAGCAGAGCAGGAGAATGATTTTGTCTCTTAGCACACTTAGAGCAAATGCCTGCAAGAGTGAAGCCATATGTTTGCCAAGATCGCCTCTACGTTTGGAACCTGACGACGCAGGATGGAAACCTGCAAACCTGAGTACATTACAATGGGATACATTCTGGTCACACGTCATGACGATGAGCAGGACCAACTGATGACAACTGAATGGAACTCTAGTAATGTGCCAGTGTCTTTTGATTTTTATCTTTCAAGTTATATCTACTACATAAGATATCATTTGGGAAGGGATTTCCAGGAATTACTCTCTGCCGGGCCATCAAACCCTTTAGTGTACAACTCCTGGCAGGCTGATCACTGTGTAAATATAAACTTTGGTGACCAAATGCTCAAAAAGATTCCTGCCTAGGGACTGGCCCCGTGGTATGGTGGTTAAGTTTGTGTGCTCCATTTTGGCAGCCCAGGGTTCACAAGTTCAGATCCCAGGCACGGACTTACACACCACTCATCAAGCCGCGCTGTGGCAGCATCCCACATACAAAATAGAGGAAGAGTGGCACAGATGTTAGGTGAGGGACAATCTTCCTCACCAAAAATAAAAGTTCCTGCCTATAATATATAATAAATATATATTATATAAAACATCGCAGCTACATGCTGTAGCATGCTGTATACAAATACATCTCACTCGTTGCATGGTTTCCTGCGGACTTCGCCCCATGTGCCTTTTCACTTTGCTGATTTTCCTCTGCATCCTTTCACTGTAATAAACCGTAACTGTTCATATAATAACCTCTGAGCCCTGTGAGCCCTTCTAGCAAATCAGCAAATCTGGTGGTGGTCTTGGTGACCCCAAGACAAATACTTTCTAGAATTCTCCAGTATCTCACGTGTAGAAGTCTCACATTTAAAATTTTGTAGATGAACGAATGAATTGCACATAATACAATACCCACTCGTGTCCTCTAACACCAGGATATATTGTGGGTGAGCATCTCTCAGCAAAAGACATTTTAACTTCAGTCACTGAAACAAATTGCCACAATCTAATTGGCTCTACTTGTAACCAGAAACAGACAAACAAAATAGTCATATTTTTTTTCCCTCAGACTATACCAAAAGAATATTGGATGACAGATTAAAAAACAAGTTGAAAGAAGAAAGGAAAAAAAGAAAATAATTTTCAACAATAAGGTTGTGAGGTCGAGAGAAGTCTTGTGAAAAGGCAAACAGTAAATCAAAGCTTTTGTAAGACTCTAAGATAAAAAGAACCCTCTGGCCCTAAGCTTAAATAAAAATCAAATACGTATAATTTGAAACAGAAGGACTAATGAAAACTCTGACAGGGAAAGAAAAATGTCAAATACAACACAGAATTCCTAAAAATACCAATAGGCTAGATGATTAAGTTAGACTAGAGAAGTGAAGTCGATTTAAAGGTGAAGCTAGAATAAAGAAACCATCAGCTCTGGAGGAGCCATGTGCCTTAAGGTGGGAATGGCACTTGTCTGTACTGACGTGTTTACAGCATTGGAATCTCTCTCCCTGGGACTACGCTTAACAGTCATCCACTTTCATTAGAGAATTCCGTTCAGTGATCATTAACACAGTTGAAATAGCTTAGAAATGTTAATTGTCTGGTTTACTTAGGTTCCTGTATCTTAACCATTTGAAGTATTTTAATAAAATTATTTTTTTTGTTCTCAAGTTCCTATGAAATAAGTAGGGTATTGTTACTTCAACCATAGGGTCAATGAAGCTACCAGTGGGAAATAGAGTCATGTGGAAATTTGTATAAAATATTCTTATAGGAAAAAATGTACTTTATAGAACTGTACATTGAGTATGATCTCATCTGTCTAAATACAAACAAAAAATGGAGATATATATAGAAAGAGGCTACATGGAAAAAAAATCCTTCAGAGTTTGTAAGAAATTATTAACAATGTTTACTTTTGAGAAACGAGGTTGAACACATGGCAGTGGCCAGTGGTAAGGAGACCTCTTGTGTTTGATTTTGTACTTTTGGCTACTATTCAGATTTTTGCAATGAGAACCTATTACTTATTCAACTGAAAGAAAAGAGGAAAGAAAGGAGGGAGGAGAGAGGGAAGTAGAGAAAGGGGAGAGAGGGAGGAAGGAAGGAAAGGAATGAGGAAGAGGGAGGGAGGGAGGAAGAAGGAAGGGAGGTAAGGAGGGAAGGAAGGAAGGGAGGGAGGAGGGAAGGAAGGGAAAGAGAGAGAAACAGAAATTTACAAGCTTCCAGGAGGGAAAATTTGCTCCCCATAAAGTGAAAAGAACCAGCATCACTTCAGAAGCCTTCTCTATTAAGAGATATTAATATTAAGGATAATAGAGGATATTACCCTCTATTAAGGATAAATGTCAAAGAGTAGTTTAGGTATTAAATTTAAGCCACAACATAATCTGGCCATGAAAGTGCTGGGACCACTATGGGAGGAAAGGGACTATGTCTTAAAGTTGTCACAGGACTGAGTTAACACGGTGAGGCAGGATCTGGGAGAGTAGGCATAAGACTGGATTTTAAGGGTCCTGGATAAAGGGGGCAAGACATCAAGTTGAATCATGGAGAGTTTATGGATATGAGAAATCTCTCATGTGATACAGAGCTTAAAACCCGACAAGGACTACCTGAAAAGATGATAACATGTTGCTCTTAACAACTTGGTAAATGTAGTAGCCCACACTAAAGCGAAGTAGAAATTCCCAAACTGCCCTGACAGATGGTGAAAGATGAGTAGTCCACTTGATAGAGTGGAAATACTAATCAAGGCCAGAAAACCCACCAGACTGTCATGTTTCCAGGGTGGACCCAAAGGATGCTCCATTTACCAAAGTAATAAGGAATGTGCAGTTGAGGGAGCACCAGCGTCACTGAAAAGGTCAGTGGTAGCTCTCCTTTGTAGGCCAAGGCTGATGGTAGGAAATAGCATCACAGAACACGGCCTTCTGACAGCAATGGGGGATTGTAGGGCTGCCAATATAACAGAGGCCAAGTAGCAGTGCTTATTTGTCAGGGACAGGGTGGCACAATTATTGTGATAAGCAGCAAGGATGGATGCCACCAAGTAGAGCCTGACCTGAAGAGAGCTACAGACTTGGGTAATAAAACATGGTATCCCTAGGAGCAAGATCAAAGGGCAACCAACATAAGTTTACTCAATCTGTACAACAAGAGAAATCTGGTGTGGATGATAGATAAGGAAGCTGACCAGAACTCTTGATCATGATCAGGATTCTATCAGCCTCACCAGGACACAAGGTCAGGTGAGCCCAGCAGCTATCCACTGTAAGGTGAAAGTGGTATATCCAGATTCAGGCACGACCAGGGCCAAATGGCAAAAATAAGATGCACAAGCAGATGGCCAGATCTCCTGTCATCCATTACTGCTGAAATGGTTCCTCTTCTTCTGGGGCTCTCTTACGATCAGCTGAAGGAGGAGTAAAATGTCCAAGCTTGGAATACGGACTGATTTTCTCAGTACGTGGGTACAAACTGAAAACGGATAATTGGGTTAGAGTCCCATTCAGGTATGATGCTGAAAATCAGTTGTGAGGAGGAATCCTTCTAATGGGCAGGGCTTTGGGCAGTGCAATCAGTCATCCAACTCATGGAGAAAGAGAAGTGTCTTGAAGATAGAATATAGATGAACGCATGGCATTGGTGGATAGCCCAGCTGGTTGATCAGGAGCCTGGGAGGAGAAAGAGCTAAAGATGAGGCACAAGGAGATCTGGAGAGAAGTGTGTGCATGGACCTGTAAGTGAGAAAATGAAATGTGAAGATTTCCGTACCACATGTTAACTCCCATGAGAGAGCATCCACTACAGAGTAGGAATAAATGGCCAAGTAGACAGAACAATTTGGCCAGTTGACATCAGCCAGCCTTTGCTATTGTCTACCCTAGTGCAGTACTGTCAACGCAACAAGGCCAATCTAGTTACTTCCATTGGTGAAAGCCCACTCTGCCAGTTACAGAGATCAAAAGTGAGCCCCGCGAGGCAGCCAACCAACGCTTTGGCAGCAAATTGACTTTGTTAGACCCTTTAACCCTAGAACGTACAGTAATTTATCTTTGACCAGAACTAAAACAAATTTAGCATGAGTTCTCTTTTCCTCCCTTAAGGACCCCAGTCAACACCCGTTATGGACTCAGTGTGTTTGATCTACTGGCACAGGATCCAAGATATGTCACATGGGTCAAGGGATCTATTTTATAGAACAGAGGGTGTGATAGTGGCACAAGATCATGGGATTCATCAAGTTCATTCACTATCCAGAAGCTTCTGCCTGTAACAACCTGTGGAAGACACAGATAAAGTGCCAGCTTGATGATACTCTGCATGGATGGGGCACCATCCTTCAAGATGCAGTCTATACTGTAAATCCATCCCAGCAGGATGGGCATTTTGAGCTATATAAGCCTTTGTTGCAGGGGCTGCCCTTTGTATTGTGGGATGTTTAGCAGCATCCCTGGCTGTACCCACTAGATGCCAGTAGCATCCCCACTTTAAGTTGTGACAAGCAAAGTGTCTCCAGACGTTGCCATATGTCCCTTAAGGGATAAAATCACCCTCAGTTGAGAACCACTGCTCTAAATCGACAATAGTAGCGTTTCCCTAATAGCATATCCCTAATAGACAGCATTACTCCCAGTGATCCACTCGAGAATTTATGCATCCTGTGCCTGCAACTCTGGGATCTGCATGGTTAGAAATTTTGGTTGCCAGAGGAGGAATATGTCCACCAGGGGACACAGCAGAAATTCCATCACATTTCAAGTTATGGCTGTCATCTAGTCACCTCAGGTTTCTTGCGCCATAAGAAGACAAAGAAATTAGCATCTTTCTGTCAGGGGTAATTGACACTGATGATCAGGAGGAGGTAGCAATTCTGTCACACAGTAGAGAAAGGGAAGAATTTGTTTAGGAAAGCAGTGATCTACGTGATTGTTTCTTGGTATCCCACTTCCCAATTTTGATGGAAAATGGATGGGTTCTGCAGTCACAGCCTGAGAAGGAAGTGGTGACCAGGGGCTCAGACCCAGGAGGAAAGAGGTTCGCGTCACCTCACCAGGTCAGCCACCTTGATCACAGAGGTCTGATGTTTCAAGAATAGATAGTAGAAAAGGGAGACCATGAATATTGGTGAGGCTGTACTTCATCATACTAACTGCTCTCTTGTCACATCAAGGAAAGAGGGCCACCAAAATCCTGGAAGAGCTTCTCCCAGACCTTTTAGCAAAAAAAGATGTGAATCCAAGCAATTCAAGGTGTGGACTGCAGTGGGTGCTGTGGGGTGCTGTGGAATGCTGTCTGGTCCTCCCTACTTTGGGATTCAAGCCCTCTTTTCTCAGCTGCTAAAAAAGATGGCAGCTGACAGCTCTCAGCTGAGTCTCTCGTCAGGGATTGCCTGCAGCTGAAGAGAGTTGCCGATCCCAAAACCTCGCCAGTGTCCAGTGACTAATATGGGGAGCTTCCTGGGGAACCCAAACTGCATATATTCATGGAGTTAATATCCATGTCATTATTTATGTAGTTCACAATGAGACTCCAAGAGCAGAGAGTTGATCCAGTCACTGTCCCTCACTGACACCTCAGGATGTTCAAGCTCTGTGTCTTTACTCAGAATTCTCCCCTACCATCCTTTAACGTCTAACTTAAAGCTCTCCTCCTCTTCCTAGCTCCCCAAGGACAATCATTTTAATCCATTTGAAAGAATTCACTTGTTAAATGCTCCAGGCCTGATGGTGTTCGGGAAGAAATGTTGTTTCATAATTCTATCAGCTTTTTTCATGGTGACTGACCTTTTCAGGATTCCCCCTTTTTACAATTTGGTAATTTCTATTTTCCCAGAAAATCATCCATTCCAGGATCCCAAATGTATCTTAATAGAGTTATAGAATTTTTTTCTCTGCATCTCTGGTTATTTCTCCATTTTCCTTTTGATTTAGTATATTGTGCTCTCTGTGGTTTTCTTTATTGAGCTAGCTAATGGATTATCTGTTTTATTGACTTTTCCCCTAAAGAGTCTTTTCATGGATTATCAATTTTGATATTGAGTTTTTTCTCTCTTTTTAAATTATTTTCTGCTTTTATCTTGATTATTTTCTTCCTTCCCCTTTCCTTTGGTATAATTTGTTAGTCATTTTCTAATGTCTCGTGTAAAATGTAATTCACTTATTTTATCATTCTTTTTTCTTCAACATGATGAATATTAAAAGCTTTGCATTTTTCTCTAATCAAAGTTTTGCCCACGTGCCGTAGTCTTGAATGTACTATTTTCATTATGGTTATTTCCTTATTACTCTGTAATTTTCTTTTTTAATTTACTTTTTTACTTCACTTTTTAAATTACCTAAAAGTAATTAAACAAAGGAGATTTTATAAATTACAAAGTGGTTAGGATATTTTTATTGCTATTCAGTTTATAATTTGTACACATGTTGCTATATGATGAGAGATACAAGATGATAATCTTTCTAATTTGATATTTTCTCACGATCAAACATTTGGTTGATGAAAAACTCATCCCATTAATGTTGCAATAGCATGCTTGGTTAATTCGGCATATTATCTTTTCTCATTATTGTTAATTTTTGCTATTTTCTTTGCTGTTTCCTATCATTTTATTATTTGATCTGTGGTATATATCTTCTTTCCTCTTACTCTCTCCTACCAAAATTCAGAAAGCGTGTGTTCTGTTTTTAGATATTATCTTCATACGCCCATTTCTTTTTACTAACTTTAAAAGCGAACCACAATCAGTTGACTCACTTTTCCAAAGATAGGAAAATTATAATAATGACACTTTTGTGTGAGTACACCAAAATTATACAAATATTGTATTTTACGTCATGTAGATTTCTTTCAATATTTGTACCATTTAAATTTTGTTGCATAACAATAATTCCAAACTTGTTTAGCTTCAGTTCTACATTTAAATAGGTTCAGTAATCACTACCAGTCTTTTTATATAACACCTTCCACATTCCTGTGTTCTTTGTTTTTCTTACTGTCTTGGTTGACTTGATTTTATCAACAAGTAATAGGTTCAAAGGCATTTCGTGTATGCTGTAATCTTTGAGTTCTTGCACATTTGAAAATCTCTCTCTGGTGCCTACCCAAGTTTTTTTTTTTTTTTTTTAGTGAGGAAGAGTTGCCCTGAGCTAACACCTGTTGGCCAATCTTCCTCTTTTTTGCTGAGGAAGATTTGCCCTGAGCTAACACTTGTTGCCAATCTTCCTCTTTTTTTGCTGAGGAAGAGTCACCCTGAGCTAACATCTGTTGCCAATCTTACTCTTTTTTGCTGAGGAAGATCAGCCCCAAGCTAACATCTGTTGCCAATCTTCCTCTATTTTGTGTGTGAGCCACCACCAGAGCATGGCCACTGACAGATGAGTGGTGTAGGTCCACCCCCAGGAACTGAACCCAGGCCACCGAAGCAGAGCATGCCAAACTTAACCACTAGGCCAACAGGGCTGGCCCTCTACGTGGGTAATTTGACTATATACTTTCAGTCTAAAGAAAATAAAAACTGCAAATATATAGTGAACCACTATCAGTGGGTTTTTTTAGTAGAATAGATATAAAAAATTCTGGAACTATTTTAGGTATATTACAGGATTGAACCAATGAATAAATATAGTGATGTTGTTGAGAAACCCGTTCTCATTAGAGAGGTACCAACATGGAGTGAGAGAAGGCAATGAGGAACCCTATAGGATTACAGCTGAGGCATCGGCATAAACCCAGGATTCCTCATATATGCGTGCACATGTATGCATACACACACACATATACACACATATGTTTTTCTAGCTCTGTCCACTAAAAGGATACAAGAGCAATAAGCAAACCTAGAGCCTGAAACCAGTGTTCTAAATACCATTCCCAGGTAAAATGAAGCTATCAAATGTAGCATGTGAAGTGGTACATACCAAATCTACACAGTTCAATGATATTCCTTCTCCTGCCAATTGTGACTCTTGTAGAGTAATGTGAGATCTCCAACTCTCCAACCTATCCGTCTGAAGTTTTAAACAGATAAAATGCTCCGAGGGGGCCTCCTCACCACACTCTCTACCGTGGTCCTTGCTGAGCTACCCCTCCCAGGCTGTAATTCTGTGTCCTGAGTCATCCTCCCTCCCTTCTGCTGATTTGTTTGGGTTTTTTCAGAGTAGTGGTCCCTAAGCTGGTGTAGGAGAAAGGCTCTTGATAGGGGATGAGAAAGAAAGGGTAAGGAAACTCTAGTTACTTAAAATAGCAGAACCCTAAAGGAATCAGTTGGCCTCTGCATTGTTTTGGTTAGTGAGGACTTGGCATTTCTGAACCGAGGCTAGTCAGTGATAGATGAAAAAATCTACTCTCAGAGGACTGGACTCTTGAAAAGTTCACCAAGAGACACCACCAAAAGGACAAAGTAGGAGACCCCAGCCTCTGTCCCCCTCCCCAAAGATCAACAATTAGACAGCTATCCATGGACAAAATTAGCTCGAGTAAAGCTCAGGAGTCCACTTAAGAAACTTCAGCAACATAGTGGAACAGAAAACCTGAGAATAACAGCACAAAAAGAGAAGGAAGAGAGCTTTATTCTGCCAGCATCATCCCATTCCCCCACCCTGGCCAGCTCTGCTCAGTGCCAAGAGGGAGCCGACAGCTAGAAAGAGTTGTTCTCACCAGCAAAGGGAGAGCAGGGTGAGCAACATCCTTCCCAAGCTTTTCGAAGCACTGCAGGAAGGACTTGCTTCCATTTCACTCCACCCAGAGACTGGGGATGCTGAGATGAGGAGAGATGGCTAGGAACAAGGCAGAAGAACAGAGGCTATCATACCAGCCACCCAGCGGGAACAGCTGCCCTTCCAGAGCCCTGCTCTGCACACAACCCCAGCAGCTTTTGCCACTGAAGAAACCAATGGCCAGCACAGCACAGCTATCTCTTGTCCTTTCGATAATAGATACCAGAAGTGGGATTGCTGGATCACGTGGTAGTTCTATTTTTAATTTCTTGAAGACCCTCCATTCTGTTTTCATAGTGGCTGTACCAGTCTACGTTCCCACCAACAGTGCCCAAAGTTGCTAAGAGAGTAGGTCTTAAATGTTCTCACAACAACCAAAAAAAATGGTAATTATGTGAGGTGATGGCTGAGTTAACTAACCCTACTGCAGTAATCATTTCACAATATGTGTGTGTATCAAATCATCAGGTTGTACATCGTAAACTTACACAATGTTGTATGTCAATGATATCTCAACAAAGCAGGGAGAAAAGCTTATTAAGTACACTTTTGAGTACACCTCCAATAATCATAATTGCCAAGATTATGGAAATAGGTTGAAATTTCCACTTTGGGTGGTGGTGTGCGTTTTGGTCTTTCTTCCTGTCTTCATTGGCAGTTCAGCAGAAAGTTATGAGAGGCTATATAGGGGACTGTTAGCCTGGTGCAATTTTAAACTGAAAGTCCCTTTAATCCATTTTCAAGAAGTCATTCATCTTCATTTATTATTTCTTCATTGTATTCTCTGCCCACTCTTAAAACTTGGAGGTGTTTAGTTTACTGGCTTGCAAGCTCTCCTGGTTTTACTAATGCTGCCCGTAAATTATCTAAGATGTTCTCAATGTTTAGGTAGATCCATTTTTTTCTCCTAGTAAAATGCAAGTAAAAAAGTGTGTTCTACATTCCTTACGTGACTTGCTCAGCCATGCCACTTCTCAACATCCTGGGACAAGCTCAAATCTCTCTTCTCACCCTGAGGTGGACAACTGTCATTTCTAGCCTTTTCTGCACTTTGCACTATCTTCCCAGGCCCTAAATGAGTCTGCTAGAGTTGAATTATTCTCAAGGCAACAGGAGGAAGCTGCTGAAAGGCAGCTGCTGCCACTCTCTCAATCTTCTAATCTCATAATTTCTTCATGGCCTTCTGCACACCAGGGGTCACCGAACAGCCTTCCACACCTGGAGGTGTTATTTTTGCAACTCTTCCCCAGGGCCCTCAAAACCAGAGTTGGGCCTTTTCTTGGCTTCCTGCTGCTAAAAGCCAAACAAAGGGAAGCGAGAGAACATCATTTATAAAAGCCTCTTTAGAGAGTGTCAGGATGGGAGTGAGTGTCTACAAGACATTTATCTCTGGAGGGAAACAATCTCTCAAAGCACATACCTTGGCCTCCAACATGGATAGGTTTATAGGTAAACATGGTTTAACTATAACCTTTAGCCACCACAGCTCCGGGCAGACTTTCATTTCCCATTCTTCAATTGTGAGCATTGATTCCTGCTCTGTGGCCAGTACTTCTTTCCCAGGTGAGAAGACAGGGCTGAGCTCACAGTCGTTTGAATCGATGAAGAAGGAGCAGTGTAAAATGAGAGCCTGAAACTGCTGTCAGTTCTCTGTGCCCTTCAGCCACACACATTCCTGATAGACTTCTCCACCCCACTTCCCATTATTCCTTCGCTGACTCCCCTGCCATCACAGGGAATAGAGAGGTGGCACAGAATTTAAAATCATGTTGCTCTGCATGACCAGTGCCTATGTTCCCCATTTACTCAAAATAGTAACAGTGACTTCCTTGACATCACATCCCCTGGGTCGAGAAAGACGCAGTTACCACAACTGTCTTTACAGTAGATTTAAAGAAATTTCACATGTGTTCTTTGGTTCCTACTGGATATTATTCCCAGTTAATACACTGGAATGTCATCATCACATCAAGTTTCAAAAGCATCCCATAGGTGTTAAGTGGATCTTGAGTTGTAACTCGACTCCCATCATTTTGTTGTTGGTGTTACCTATAAAGCTGTGTCCTTGGTGAATTTCTCCTGAGTGATTTTCTTTTCTCTCTGCTACCAACACCACAACTTTTATACATCTTCTCTCACTGAGGAGAGAAGTGGAAAAAAAAAGAAAACGTTCCCCCAAAAAAGAAATGTACAGGTACATTGCCAGAAACACAAAAATTAGCCTTACCTTATTCAAAAAACTCTAAAAATATCTGTCAGGGTATACGTAATTTTAAAGTCAACAGAAAAGAAGGATGCAAACAACAAATTCTGAAGGTCAAAGGCAGAGTGCATTGCGACAAAGTGAATTATGGGAATAAAATATTCCTTGATTCGGCGTGTCTCTCATCAATCCACCAACTCCTGTAAAACTCTCCCCTCCTCGGCTGTGCTGAAACAATAGCAGCCCCCTAAAGTCGAGTCTGTCATCCCCTACTGTCCCGCCAGGGGCGACCACATCACTCTTACCTGTGTGTTTCCATGTTTATTTTAGATAGCACGCATCACTTTGCTATGTAAATATCTGTTCCCTCAACCAGGTTATAAAGTTGTCATAAAGAGTAAGCGGCATAGAGTAGATATTTCATAATTGATGAAGTGCTTGATGCATTACTCCGAAGAACACAGCCTTGCCTAAAATAGAAAAAGTCTACTTGATTGCTCAACCCTTGTTAGAAGGCTGAGTAGTTAGAGACACAAAATTAATACCGCGTGGGGCTGCCTTCCGTGGCTGATATTTGACATGCAAAACAACACGAGTGCATTTCATCTGGGAGAGAACCCAGTATTGATGGCGGGGCCCTGACTTCATAATTAGCAGGGCCCAGTTCAAAATGAAAATGTGGGGCCCCTTGTTCAAAAAAGCAGGAAAAAATGGCTGTTAAAAGTACTAAAATATAAGGCTTTTTCTTTTCTTCTGCAGCCTTTCTCTATTCATCATGAGGTTTTTTTATTTGCTATTTAATATAATTCTAGGTAAAGAAAAATTAAAATTTTTGATTATTAGAATAAATTTTACCATTTATCTTTATATTTTCCAATGCTAGTTTTAAATGCAAATATAAGAGCATTTAACTCATATGCAAAGTCACCAAAATGACACAATTTGTATTTTGTAACTCATACATACAAATGTATTTCACTCTTACCAAAACAGTGGAAATGATGAACAAAACTAACCCAACTGTTTTCATTTCACTTTTTGACATCCACAAATTCTATCAACATGCTCTATCTTCAGCTTCTGACAAATAACCAAGAACTAAAAGGAAAAAATAACTATGAGTTGCCCTATCTTTCTTTTTTCTTCCTATGGCATCATTTTAAGCATAAGTGGTTGGCTAATACAAGGAGGCAACACAGGTAGGAAAGCATATGATAAGATTCCTTGGTTGTTCCTGTTTCTTAGAATGCCATTACCTTCTTGGTACAGTTGAAGCATCTTCTGGTTCAAATGGAAAGCAAGGCCTCTCAGGGCTGTCCGTGGACCCTCTTATTCAATCTTACACACAACATGCTCATCTCGTACTCACATGAAGTCTTGCTGACTTCTCTTGCACCGAGGGTCCACTGGAATTCGGTATTCATGGGGCATTGTGTACCTTGTAAGTGAATGGGATAGCAACGAATGGCAGATACACACACCTATTGCACATATCACACATACTCCATTGTCCCATTGGGTTTCACTTATCAAATACAAGTTAAGATAAAATTATCGATAATTTCAAGACGGTAACAGCAAAGCATTAAGCCAAGCATGGGCCCGTCTGAGCCACATACCCATAGACCTGATTGATTGGCTTATGCGCTGACAGTACGAGCTCATGACTCAGAGGTGAAGTCCTCTGAACCATCCCGTTAGCAACTGACAGGACCATGCTGATTTCCCATATTTCTGTTAAAACCAATTTTCAACCTATCTCCTCATGTTCACTCTCAGGTGAAAATGTCATCATCCACTCACACTGGACTTCTGGCCGATTGCCACAAATAGGGACTGAGAAGCGTTTCGGCTATGCCAAGAGTATTCGTAGTTCCAAAGTTCTCTCTGCCTTTAACAGCCTGCCTTGCTAAGCAGAACATGCCATGGCAGAGAGCAATGAGAAGACATGTGTGCCCCGTGAAGCCCATGCTGGGTTTCTGCCTCCCGAAGCCCTGTCGAATTCTCATCATGAGCAGGAGATTGCAAGCCCCTAGTCGTTAAGCACAGTCATGGAAGAAACCTGGAGGTGGCAACCTTGTCAATCACCAACAACCCGGCTTGCTCAGCTGTTAATAGAACTGGTGCTGCCTATGAAAGATTACTGTTAGCATTTTGGAAAAAGCAGCAGAGTAACCTTTTTTTCTGAGAGCCAAAGACCCCAAGTGTCTGACAGAGCTTTGCTGATGGATTTTTTTCTTCTCCTTTCTTTCCACACCTGGAATTCAAGAGGCATTAAAGCACTTTTAAGCCAAAGGAGCTATCCTCATCTCCATGGAGCTTTTCACATTGCGTTCTTCCACTTAGCAATTAATTAGATTATGACTGATTATTATTTACTTTTCCTGTCACTTCATTCAACTAATAGAAGCTTACACTATCCTGCCAGAGAGGGTTTCTGTTTATTAACATGCTCCTCTTCGCTTTTGGTGACTGTTAGATTTCAACGAAACATGATGAATAAGATGTAATACCAGCATTAATGTCATTGAAAAGGAAGAAAGGCAAAATAACTAAAAGATGATTTTTTGCTTCCTGCAAAAATTACCCCACTATGGGTGGTTGATTTCTTGTCAGTTTTATTGAGGTGTAATTTGTATACAGTAAAACTCACCAATTTGAAATACACATTTTGATGAGTTTTGACAAAGGAATACATACCACCGCCACAGGCATGATACAGAACGTTTCTTTCACTCTACCCACCCTAGGCTCCTTTGCAGTAAAGAGATAGGATTTCTAGCACTGTAGTTTTGCCTTTTCAAGAAGTTCATATATGGATTCATGTAGCATGTATTCCTTTACGACTGGCCTCTTTCACTTGGCAAAATGTTTCTGAGCTTCATCTATGATGTACGTGTTAGTTTATTCTTTTTTATTAATGAGCAACAGCGATTGTACATTACCATAATTTCTCATGCATTTGCCTGTTGATGATAGAAATTTGATTTGTCCTCAGTTTGAAACTATTATGAATAAAGCTGCTATAAACATTTTTGTACTAGTTTTGGGGGGGATATACGTTTTCATTTTGAGGGGGTAAAAATCTAGGAGTAGAATGCCTGGGTCATATGGGAAGTGTATGTTTAACTTTATAAGAAACTGCCACACTGTGTTCCAAGGCACTTGAATCATTTTTCATCCCCACCAGTGGTGTATGAAGTTCTTACACTTTCCCACCAACACTTGTCATTGTCAGACTTTTGGATTAAAGCCATTCTAGTGGGTATGCAGAGGTATCTCATTGTGGTTTTTATTTGCATTTTCTTGATGATTCATGATGTTGAACATCCTTTTATACGCTTATTGGCTATCGTCGGAATGTCTGCCCAAATTTTTGCCGCATTGATTTTTAGCAAGCTATCTTTTTATTATAGAGTTGTAAGCGTTCTTTATATATTCTGGATATAAGCTTTTATCAGATACGTATTTTGCAAATATTTTCTCTCAGCCAGTGCCTTGACATTTTATTTTTATAAGAATCTTTTGAAGAGCAAAAGTTTATAATTTTGATGAAGCTTAATTTATGTATTTTTTCTTCTATAGTTTATACTTTCTATGTTCAATTTAACAAACCTTTGCCTAACACAAGTTCACAAATATTTTCTCCTATTTTTTTAAAGTTTTTTACTTTCAGCTCTTAACATTTAGGCCCTTGATCAATTTTGAGTTAATATTTATTTATACAAAATTGCATAGAGTTTGAAGCAGAGTCCACGTTCTTTATTCTTGTTTTTTTACATATGGATATTCAATTATTTTAGCACCATCTAGATTATGCATTTGGAATCTTTCTTGTTTTATAATATAATCAATCAATGCTATGAATTTTTCCTTCTAACTACTGCTTTAGCTACATCCCACAAATTCTGATGTTGTGCTTTTTATTTTTATTAAGTTCCAAATATTTTCTAATTTCTCTGGTAAGTCCATCTTTGATCCATGACTTATTTAGAAATGGGTTATTTAATTTCAAAGTATTTGGAATTTTCTAGATATCAGTAGATTATTTCTAATTTGTTTATTTTAATAAGAGAACATATTTTGTATGATTTCAACCGCTGCATTTATTGAGACTTGCTTTATGGCCTGGAATATTTTCTACCTTGGGAAATGTTACATATATACTTGAAAAGAATATGTATTTTGTTGTTTTTGAGCAGAGTGTTATGTAAATGTCAATTAGTCAAATTAGTTGATGGTGCTGTTTAAGTTTTCTATATCTTTACAGATTTTCTTTGTACTTGTTAACTCACTTACTGAAAGAAAAATGTTGAAAACTTCAATAATTGTCCATTTGTCCATTTCTCCTTTCAGTTTTGTCAGCTTTTGTTTTGTGTGTTTTGAAACTCTGGTTGGGTACATATGCAGTTTCTCTCTTTATCCTTAGTAATATTTTTTGCTCTGAAATCTGAATATAAATACAGCCAGTCTGACTTTCATTTGGTTAGTGTTTATATGGTATATGTTTTAGCTTTCCTTTTTTTTACTTTGATCCTGTGTCTTTATATATAAAATGGAGTGACTTTTAGAGAGCATATAGAAGAATCTTACTTTTATATGGCAATCTCTGCCATTTCATTGGTGTGTTTAGACGATTTATGTGAAATGTGATTATCAATATGATTGAGTTTAAATCTACCATCTTGTTATTATTTTTAGTTTGTCCCATTTGTCCTTTGTTCTGCCTTCTTTGGGACTGTGTATTTTTTATTTTTCTATTTTATCTTCATCATTTTCTTAATAGTTATGCTTTTTTGTTTTGACATTTTTAAAATGGTTGTCTTGGCTTCACAAATGTGTTTTCAACTTATCAATCTTCAAATATTATACCGTAAGACATATGATGTAAGAATTTTACATTATACTCACATTACCCTACTTCTTTCCTCGTGGTATTGTGCTCACACATTTTATCTCTATGTATGTTATAACCTCCACATTATTATCTTTGCTTTAAACACTTAATTTTCTTTTAATTAACTTTAAAACAATGAGGGAAAGGAGTTTATAGTTAGCCTCATTTTTACTATCTCAAATGCCTCCATTCTTTTGTGTGGATCCAAATTTCCATATAGTATCATTTTCCTTCAGTCTGAAAAACTTCATTTGATGCTTTCTGCTGTGCATTTCTTCTGGCAATGGACCCTCTCAGCTATTGCTAGTCTGGAAAATGTCCATATTTTATTTCATTTTTCAAAGTTATTTTTGCTGGGTATAGAATTCTAGGTCCACACTTTTTTTTTCAGTAATTTAAAGATTCTACTCCACCAACTCCTGGCATGCATGGTTACTTAAAGGAAATCTGATGTCATTTCTCTCATTGCTGATCTATATGTAATGTGCTTGTTTTCACTGGCTACTTTTAAATTTTTCTCTTTATCATTGGTTTACAGAAATTTGAGTATGATGTGCCTTGGCATGGTTTACTTCATGTTAATTCTGTTTGGGTTTCAGAGAGATTATTGGATCTGTGAGTATATAGTTTTCAACAAATTTGGATAAAATTGGCCATTATTTTTTCAAATGTTTTTCTGTCTCCTCCTCTCTACTCTCTCTTTCTGATACTCCAATTAAACATATAGTTGGACCCTTTATATCATCCCACAAGTTACTAGTGCCCTTATTCTTCTCTTTTCAATCTCTTTCTCTCAACGCTTCCCTTTGATTGGCTTTTTGCTGTTTTCAAGTTTACTGCTCTTTTCTTCCACAGTGTCTAATCTGCTGTTAATCCCATTCAGTGTATTTTTTGTTTTGGGTCTTGTAGTTTTCATCTGTAGAAGTTTCATTTGGACATTTAGTATATCTCCCATTTCTCTCTTCATCATTATAAAGTTTTCCTCTATGTCTTGAAGATATGGATTATATTTATGATCAATCTCTTCAAGGTCTTATCTACTAATTCTATCACCTCTGTCAATTCTAGAACTTGTTTCTCATAATTATTCACAGTATTTTCTTGCTCCTTTGAATATCTGTTAATTTATTACTAAATCATTGGCATTGTGAATTTTGTGTTGATTGATACTAGATTTTGTTGTGTTCATTGAAGTATTATTGATTTTTGTTCTGGGATACAATTAAGCTACTTGAAGTCAGTTTGATCATTTTTATGCTTGCTTTTAAGCTTTGTGAGAGTGAGTCAAGAACAGCTTTCGGTCTGTAGCTAACTTGGCCCCACTACTAAGGAAATACCCTGAGGACTCAACATGATGAACTATGTATTACAAAGTTTTTCTACTCCGACTGCTTGGAATAAAAACTATTCCCAGCCCTGTGTGAGCTCTGGCTTTCTTCCACTAACTTCTTTCTAGTTTTTCTTTTCCTAAACTTGGGTAGTTTCCTCCCATGTGTGCACACATCAATCCTCAGTCAAAGACTCAAGGGAGCCCTTTGCACAGAGCTCCTTCTCTATGCATCTCCTTTCTGACCCCTAATTCTAGCCACTTCATCTTCTACAAACTAAACTCCGACTCTTCAACTCAGAAAAGCTGCTAGGTTCTGACAGGGTTCTGCTTTCCAGCACTATGGACTGAAAACTCTCTTTAGGTAGCAAACTGGGGAGATCACAGAGCTCCCTTCATTTGTTTTATTTCCCTTTAGTATCACTGATCTGTGTTGCTTATTTTCTAAAATATGAAAACTGTTTTTCATATATTTGTCCTGTTTTCTAGTTGTTTAACATAGAAACGTAAACACTATCCCTGATATTCCTACAGGCCAGAGGCAGAAGTCTTTACGTATCTGTTTTTAATGTAGGGAAAATTTTAACAGCAACTGTTGACCATTCCTAATGGGGAAACTATTTGTCTTCTCTCAGGTATATTTAATAGAAACTCAAGAGTATTAATTCAACATCCAGTTCATACTGTTGAGTTTATAATTTGAGATAAATATTCGGGGTTGATACATCTCAGGCCAAAGTTGCCTAAGAAACATTGAAAAGAGGAAAGATTGTAATTTCCTCTGATTGCTCCTTCGCTTCTTGTGCTGATATTACGATATCGAGATAGCTGTAGCAATTTAGTTAAAATCAACATGTAATCCAAGGTGTGACTTCTAATTTGTATTTACTATATCCTTTTTAAAAAAAAAATTCATTAAATATCACCTATCTGCAAAGCAGCATGTTAGCTACTGGAAGAACACAAGAAGATAAATTAGACATAATCTCAATCATAAGGAATTTAGGGCATAAACTCACTCTAACATAAAGCAGAGTTAAATAAGTCCCATAAAAGAATTTGAGGAAATTGATATGAGTATACAGAGAAAGCAACTATTATTCTGACTTGGAGAGTGAAGAGCTAACTTTTTTTGAGTGTTTTCGGACTAGGCATTTGCAGTGCCTCATATGTATTATCACATTTTATCCTCAAATATACTCTGTGAGGTAAATGCTATTAATAACTCAATTTAACTCACAAGGAATCTGAGATCCAGAGAGGGTAACTTCCCCAAAATCACAAATCCAATAAATGGAAAATTCAGAATTCTAACTCAGACAATCAGACTTCAGTGCCCATGTTCCTAAATATTAATTATACAGCCATACGCCACATAATGATGCTTCAGTCAATGACAGACTGCATATACAATGGAAGTCCCATAAGATTAGTACTATATATCTTAGATGTGTAGGAGGCTAAACCATCTATGTTTGTGTAAGTATGCTCTATAATGTTCACACAAGGACGAAATTCACTTAATGATGCATTTCTCAGAATGTATCCCCATCATTAAGCGATGCATGACTGTAGTAGGAAAGATTTCATAAACGTTGCCAGTGAGCATTGAAAACCAAGCTTGGTTTGTGTAGGTGGAAAAGTAAGGGAAAAATATTTCATGTTTAGGGAACAGCATGAGAAAAAAATCTTGATGTAGTATATATGTATAATTGCATGACTCAAGTTCAGGGAACAGGAATGTTGTAGGAGTAATGTTGGAAAGATATCATAGCGACCCTCAAATACCACATCAAGAGAATTAATTTCCTTGGCAGCTTATAATTATGCATTTACCTGGGTATTAGTTCCTATGCTAAAAATAACGACTTTATAACCTTCAAAAATCTCTAACCATAGTTTGATAATCAAACAAACAAACAGAAAAAACAACATGTTGTGTGGAAAATTATTGTTATTGCTTGCTCACGATGTGCTAGAGTAAGAACTAAGAGTCCTGACATTTTTCCAGCTTCAGACAACTCCAATAAGTGTGCAAATAAGGACATACGGATCAAAAAGTTATCTTAATGCACTTAAGAGAGGTGATGTATAAAAGCGAAGATTTATAAACAAAGAAAAGTCTTGCTGAAGCAGTTGAAAAATAAACCAAAAATGATTGATCATATTGGGAATGGGGGTGTCATCTTTTGCTTTTTAAGTAAGTTTGTGGTTTTTACTCTGTGATTTGGATTTTTATTGCTTATCATTCAGTTAGGGAAGCATGTTGCCTTGTGATTTCATGTTGTTATTCAGCAAGAAGTAGATACAAACAATCTTGACATTGAAATAAGACAGAAGAATTTTATTTCAGAATGACTTTCATTTTTCCCATAAAGACCACTCTTAATAATAATGATAATAATTGTACTTGAATAGAACTTCATAAACTAGCTTTAACAATGCTTATTTCTTATTTAATTCTTAGAAAGAATCTGTAAATTTCCATTTTATAGGTAAAAAGAGAGCTGAAGTGACTTATTTTCTTTTTCTTAGCTGACAGAAAGAATGAAGCACAAATATAGAAATTTTGACTCTGTATTTTGCTCTCTATATCATAATCTCCCTTTGCCCCATCCCCAACAGGAGACAGTGCAGGAATTTCAAAATAAAACTTTTGAGATAACAAAATCTGTCTAAGGCAGTGAACAGAGAGTTTTGCTTTCTGCCAGTTGCCATGCAACAAGGAGACAGTCAAGCAGGTAGTCTGGAAGACATTTTGAGACCTGAAATTAGATGGAGAATATCTTTTAGGTTGGACACAGCATTAACACCACCAAAAGCAAGTGATACAGTCACTGGGGCTGTGAGGGTGCTAATGGATAAGGTTTTCCCACCCACACTTGATGAAAATGATGTGAAAAGTCAATATAGTCTCACATAAATTTTACACATAGTTAAAGATTTATTACTGTCTTGCTCTGGTTGAATTCTGCCATCCAAGCAACATATTATTTATTCACTTACTTGTTTATCTATTTGTTTAGGAAACATTATTTAATGCTTATTATGGGAAAATCCTAGGATAGACATTACTTTAAAAGAAAACACACGAAAAAATGTCCTTTTCCACAAGAAAGTTACAAACTAGTAAAGGAGTTTTGATATGTCCACAAAGAATTGCCATGCCAGATGATATGTCACCCACATGAAAGGAATGGCACAAAATAAATACAAGGGGAGGAATAATCTCTTCTGGCTGACATAATTAGGCAAGGCATAATGAAACCAGCAGCCTTTTACTGTACCTTGAGATAGGGATATGATTCTGAGACAGAAAAGGCAGGATTGGTGGAAGGTCTGTGCTAGAACAAACATAAACTACAAGATGTGGTCCAGAGGGAACATGGTATCTTCTCAGCAGAGGAAGCAGAAATCAGAGCTCAACCCTGCTAAAGTATCTGGAATTTGCAGGAATAAGTGCCAGAGAAGAGGAAGCTACACAGAGGCAAGTTTTATATGTCCTTGAGTCCTTGGGCCAAGATATGTGTTGTACATGTTCAAGGCCTGAATCTGTGGGGTTAAAAGAGAACAGAATTCCTATGGAATTGAGAAAAAGGCAGAAATACTAGAGGTTGTTCTGTGTGGTGATGATGGAGTTCTGGCACAGCAAAAGTGTAGAGATACCAAAACCTCCATGTCTTAACGATAAAGGCCATGGTCTAGTATAAAGCCTACTTTATATCCACCTTAATAAACCCTAATCCACAATAGGATCAGGGAGAACAGCCAGTGTATTAACTGCTTTCCAAGACAAAATTTAGGACTCTTTAAAAGGGAAAAAAATAAAATCCATACTCCTTACAAGTATTATCTATAATGTCCAGCAAAAAATCAAAAATTACAAAACAAGAGAAAAATGTGAAAATGTAAGCAATAATCAAGAAAAAAAGCATTTAGTAGACAGAGATCCTGAAATGAATGAGAGGTTGGAATTATCAGGCAAGGATTTTAAAACAAGTATTACATTTATATCCAAGGAGATAAAGGAAAAGATGGACATAATGAGTGAACAGATGGGGAATCTCAGCAGAAAAATGGAACTTATTCAAATTTGAAATTCTAGAATTGAAAGGAACAATATTTGAAATGAAGAAAACTTTGATGTCATCAGCATATTGAAGATAAAAGAGTCAGCTCAACTGAAGAAAGATTCATAGAAATTATTCAACCAGAAAAAAATGATAGATAAAAGACATGAAAAAGAATAAAGAATTAGTATTAGTGTTAGTGTTAGTATTAGTCTCAAGCAATCTAATGCATGTATGATTAGAGTACCAGAGGAAGAAGAGAAACAAAAATGGGGAAAAATTTTATTGAAGAAATAATTATTGCAAGTTTCCAATATTTGATGAAAAAACAATCTGCAGATCCAAGAAGTTTAGAAAATTCCAATTAAATTAAATACAAAGAAAACCACACTTAGGACATTGGATCAGGGGTTCCCAAAGCCACCTTCATGCTCAGTGATTTGCTGAAAAGATTCACAAGACTCAGAAAAACCGTTATACTCATGACCAGGTATGGTTTATTACAGCTAAAAGATATATATTAAAATCAGCAAAGGGAAAGAACATAGGGTGCAGTCCAGGAGAGACTAGGCACATTCTTCCTGATGTCTTCTCCCAGTGGAGTCGTATAGATACACTTAATACTCCCAGTGATGATACATGACAACACATGAAAAATGTTGCCAACCAGAGAAACTCACTCAAGCCATAATGTCCAGGATTTTTACTGGGGGTCATTCACATAGACATGTAACACCTGAGTGACTGATCTCAGTTACTCAGACCCCAGATCCCAGAGCAAAAACAGGCATCCATTATAAATCACATTGTTAGCATAAACTATCAGATCAAACTGGTACCATGTGGCCCAAGGCCTCAGGCGTACTAAAGCAGTCTTATTAGGCAGAATATTCAAAGGACCCAGAATTCATCTCCTCACAGAAATAGAACAAAGAATCCTAAAATTTATATGGAACAACAAAAGACCCCAAATAGCCAAAGCAATCCTGAGAAAAAAGAACAAAGGTGATTACCTCCAGCTCCTGATTTCACACTCCGTAATTTGAAACTATACTACAAGCCATAGTAACCAAAACAGCATGGTACTGGTACAAAAACAGACACACAGATCAATGGAACAGAATCAAGAGCCTAGAAATAGAACCACAAGTATATGGGCAGCTAATTTTCAACAAGGGAGCCAAGAACATACAATGGAGGAGGAGACTCTCTTCAATAAATGGTGTTAAGAGAACTGGACAGCCACATGCAAAAGAACGAAAGTAGACCATTATCTTACACTATGTACAAAAATAAACTCAAAATGGATTAAAGACTTGAATGTAAGATCTGAAACCATGAAACTTCTAAAAGAAAATATAGGCATTACACCCTTTGGCATCAGTCTTAGCAGCATTTTTTCAAATATCATGTCTGACATGGCAAGGGAAACACTAGAAAAAATAAACAAATGGGACTACATCAAACTGAAAAGCTTCTGTACAGAAAAGGAAACCATCAATAAAGCGAAAAGCCAACCTAACAATTGGGAAAAGATATTTGCAAACCATCTATCAGATAAGGGGTTAATATCCAAAATATACACAGAACTCATACACTTCAACAACAAAAAAACTAACAACTAAATTAAAAAAAATAGGTAAAAGATCTGAACAGAGATTTCTCCAAAGAAGATATACGGATGGCCAAGAGGCACATGAAAAGATGCTCAATATCATGAACTATCAGGGAAATGCAAATCAAAACTACAATGAGATACCACCTCACTCCTTTCAGAATGGCTATAATTAACAAGACAGGAAACAACAAGTCTTGGAGAGGATGTAGAGAGAAGAGAGCCCTTGTTCACTGCTGTTGGGAGTACAAACTGGTGCAGCCACTATGGAAAGCAGTATGAAGTATCCTCAGAAAATTAAGAACAGCTCTACCACATGATCCAGCTATTCCACTGCTGGGTATTTATCCAAAAGAACTTTAAAACACAAATGCATAAAGATACATGCACGCTATGTTCATCACAGCATTATTCACAATAGCCAAGGCTTGGAAGCAACTCTGGTGCCTATCAAGGGACAAATGGATGAAAATGTGGTATATATACACAATGGAATACTGTTCAGTCATAAGAAATGATGAAATCCGGCCATTTGTGATAACTTGAGGGTATTATGCTAACTAAAATAAGACAGAGGGAGAAAGTCAAACACTGTATGATCTCATTCATAAGTAGAAGATAAAAACGACAAACAAACACATAGCAACAGAGATTGGATTGGTGGTTACCAGAGGGGGAGGGAGAGGAAGAAGGGAAAAAGGAGTATTTAGGCACACGTGTGGTGATGGATTGTGATTAGTCTTTGGCTATGAACATGATGTAATCTACACAGAATTCAAAATATATTACAATGTACACCTGAAATTTACATAATTTTATAAACCAATGTTACTGCAATAAAAAATATAATAAATAAATATATAAATAAAAATAAAGATTTTGGGATGTAACGTACAGCATGGTGACTATAGTAATAATACTGTATTGTATGTTTGAAAGTTGCTAAGTGAGTAGATCCTAAAAGTTCTCATCACGAGAAAAAAATTTTGTAACTATGTGTGATGGCGGATGTTAACTAGACTTATTGTGATATCATTTTGCAATATATACAAATACTGAATCATTATGTTGTATAACTGAAACTAATATACTGTTTTACATCAATTGCACCTCAATTAAAAAGATAAAGATTTTTGGGGCCGGCCCAATGGCACAGCAGTTAAGTTCACACGTTTCACTTCTTGGTGGTCCAGAGCTCACCAGTTTGGATCCCGGGTGCGGACATGGCACCGCTTGGCACACCACGCTGTGGTAGGCATCCCACATATAAAGTAGCGGAAGAGTGGCATGGATGTTAGCTCAGGGCCAGGCTCCCTCAGCAAAAAAGAGGAGGACTGGCAGTAGTTAGCTCAGGGCTAATCTTCCTCAAAAAAAAAAAAAAAAGATTTTTGAAAAATGCGAAAAAAAAAATAAGTACAGCTCTTCCTCCAATGGAAAAAGAAAAGAATTCATCTCCCAAGAGCCAGCCAAGGGATGGTCCTGAAGACAGGCCTTCCTTGGAAATGTGCAGGGTTTGGGCAGCCCAGGCCTGCTGAGCTAAACCTATCCAGCACAGACTATCCCCCTGTCCCTTGTTCTATGCCCTTTTACAGCAAAACTGTAAAAATTTACAGATAAAACTTTTCTGAGCATCTACATTTAGCCTAGCATTTATATAACAGATCACCAACAGTGTTAGCATGAATACATCTAACATTAGAGGAGCCGGTGTAGTGTAGGGAGAGACTTAAAGAAACAACTAATCCATGATCTAAGGCCTTGTCATAGATTTCCCTATTTTTGTACAAATTTCACTACTCACTTCACCCTGATCTACTGTTATTTGTACCTGGTGATAAACTTGTGTAGAATAATTATTTAACACAGAAATTAGCTGATTGATCAATCCAATTCTTCCTCGCACCAGTCATTGTCCAGCAGTATTGCATCCTGAGGAGGCTTTAATTTGATCTCTCAGTACATTCAATCATCATTATAAATATTATTTATTACTTATTTACATAGGGTAGCTTAATCCTACCAAAAATGCCAGGGTTACACCACATTGCAGAAGAGTTATGATACAATTCAATTTCATCACAGAACAAATCAACAAGAATCACAGAGGTATTTGCTATGCCTTCCAAACAGAATTGGCCCTTGTCCATAGACAATATTATTATGAACAGGCTTGGATACAATTAGACATGATTTAGCAATTTCTGGGTTCCAAGTCAGTTGGGACCAAGCCATTCATCCTGTCTGAGGTCACGGGCTTGTACTGAGACTGGTTTCCACTGTGTGCTATTATATAGCAAGGCCCACCTCCCTCCTACATGGAGGGCAGGGGTAGCGATCAGAATAGTCCCTCTCCCTGACAGCTGTTCTACAGGATATCTTTCATTCTGATCTGTTCTTGGAGTGAGGGCAGTCATAGTTCATCAATGTAAATTATACTTGCGAAGTACAAGTGAATTACAGTAATAACTTTCATAAGTTTAAAGGTTCATAAGATTTCCATAAGTGCGCCTCTTGAGCCTCAGGAGCTAGGATGGAGGAACATTGCCCCATGGCTACTTCCACCTCTATCTGTGTTAAAATAATCAAGAGGCTCTGTTGGGTCAGGGTATAAGCCTTTCCCAATGCTGGGCCCTAAAATTATCCATCATTATTTGTTGAGTCTACCTGACCCACTTCACTAAAGCCTCATCATGTTTTGAGGCTGACTCCAACCCTTTACCTTCACCCTCGAAGAGAATTTCCTCTAATCTGTTTATTCTGGTTTATAAATCTTTTTCCTCTGAAGGCCATTCCTCATTTGAAGTGAATTCAGCTTATCCCACAATGCTTAGACTGTCATTTCTCTCCCCAAAGTCCTTTTGTGTCTTGTGGTCCAATGTTTAATCCACCATGCATGTTGTTGCCACTGGTACAGAGTGGACTGACTGCAGTTAGGATACATGCCGTGTACTCAAAAATGTTCGGTTGTCCATACTAGGGTAAGATGAGTGGTAGTCACACCAAGACTTAATTTAGTCTGAATGTGCCATAAAGTTTCCCATAGCTTTTCTTGTCTCACTGTGGACCTTTCCCCCTGGAGAATTAGGACCCAAACATGTGAAGCATACTGATTTATTCTCATAAAAAAGCCATCATCTTTTCCTTTCTGTTTAATAGCTTTCAACTCACAAAAATAAGGGTGGTATGTATTTGTACATAGCACATTGTGGCATGTTGGGCATGCAGCTGCTACATTTTATCCATTATAACCATGGACTTTTCTAAGTATTTGGTCACTGAGGTTTATAGCTACACAGTGATCAGTCTGCTGGCAGTTTTATGTCACATGATCTGATGATCTGTTGGGGAAAAGTTCCCAGAAATTTCCTCCCAAATGTTATCCTTCGTAACAGGAAAGAAAAGGTCAAAAGATACTAGCACGTTATTAGAATTCTGCTCAGCCATAAAAAATTGGTCCATTTCATCATTATATTGTATGATCAAAAAGCCTTCCAGAGCAATTCTGCTCAGGTTTGCAGGCTTCCATTCTGCCTCATTAAGTTTTAAAAACAAGAGTGGTCTTGGTGGCTGTATAGACTCAGCCTTTTGAATATCTGGTATAATTCTGCTAAGAGACAATATCATTCTCTTGCCTTCCTTATTAGTGTTTCTCTGACATTACCCAAGACATTATGGGTATTTCAGGTTTCAAAATGATTTTATGTCAGTATCAATCAATGCTAATAATTGTCTTTCAAATGGCATGTATCTTACAACAATATCTGTAAGTTTTCTGTATTAAAAAAATCCCAGCATTCCATACTGGGAGGCACTCATGCGCTTTTGACAAAGGCTGCAGTCTGTAAGTGTGAGTTGCAGATACTTCAAAACCATAGCTGAATGTGGATCATGAGGACTCAAAAGCATTGATTAAGCCAATTTTTTTGCAACTCAGACATAGCCTGATGTTGTTCGTGCCCCACTCAATTAGAGCCTTCATTCAGGCACGTTTATGGATAGGAGCTAACAATATTCCTAAACGTGGAACGTGCATCCTCTAAAATACAAACGACCCAACCATGTGTTACGCTTCTTATTTACTTCCAGGGGTAGGAAAGACAGCAATTTATTGTTAATTTCCTGTGGAAAGTAACAAGTAGCTGCCCAGGTTATTCCCAAGAATTTCACCTTTGGGTGGGCCCTTTGATCTTTGCTGGATTTATCAACCACCTTCTGTTAGTCAAGTGTATCACCACCGCATCTAAGTGAGTCATAGCTTGTTCTTCAGCATTTGGTACTATCATGACATCATCAATATAGTGTATTATCACACTCAGGACCTGCATCAAGTCCAAATTCCTTACAATCAAATCATGAAAGTGAGTTGGTAAATTAGAATAACCTTGTGACAATACAGTAAATGTGAATTGAGATCTTTTCCATGTGCAGACAAACTTCAGTCGGTGCTTTTCTGAGATCAGGATTAAGAATACAGCATTTACAAGACCAATGACTAAATACCAGCCTTTTTGAGCTTGTATTTTTCGCACTGGTAAAACCACATCAGTGACTGCTGATGCTATAGGCTGTATTACTTTGTTGAAACCTCAGTAATCTACTGTTAGTCTTCATAAATGATCTGCCTTTGCGTGGGCCACACTGGCTTACTGCAGAGGAATTGTTGCTACCAGCACTCCAACTTCTATCACGGCATTAATTAGTGTTAATCTCTTCTTGTCTACCAGGGATCTGATGCTGTTTAAAATTAACAACCAGCGTGGGTCCAAGCCAGTTCGCTAAGGGTGAACTTACAAGTCTTCTGTCTCACAACACGAGGTAGGGGAAGTGTTCCCTAATCAGGTATAATATCTATCCCAATAACACATCCAGATAAAAGAGATGGGACAATTTTACATAAAGTCTGTTCAGACATTTCAATTTTCATTTAGACTTTTACATTAGTCGTATCAACTATTGCGTCCCCATGTTTTCTCAATCTATGTAGCCCTCATTAATAATTCATCAATGTGTTTTGGAATCACAGTGCATTGGGCTCTATTTCAAAGAGCCCCAGACAGATTTCTTCTCCACCTTCTGACCAATTTACATACACATGTGCGTATGGCCTTGGGTCGCCATTCAGGGGTCAAGTCAATATACTTTAGCCCCTTTGCCAATCTTCCTCCTGATTAGTTTGCTGGATCATTGCATCCAGTGATTCAAGGTTAGGCTTCTCATTGTCATCTTTGCCTTTCAGCTTTTTTCTTTTTTCTTTTTTCTTTTTTCTTTTTTGGTGAGGAAGATTGGCCCTGAGCTAACATTATTGCCAATCTTTGTCTTTTGCATGAGGAAGATTGTAGCTGAGCTAACATCTGTGCCAATCTTCCTCTATTTTGTATATGGGATGCTGCCATTGCATGGCTTGATGAGTGGTGTGTAGGTCCGTGTGTAGGTCCATGCCCATGATCAAAACCGGTGAACCCCAGGCCACTGAAGCAGAGCACGTGAACTTAATCACTACGCCACCGCCACCAGGCCAGCCTTCCTTTCAGCTTTTTAAATTCCTCCAATCTAGAGTAAATAAAGCAGATTAGTCTAAGATCTTTCAATGGGAGGACCAGCAGAGGATCCCATCAGTTACCCAACCTCTGATAGTGCTCCATTAAGATCTTCATTAATCCATCAACATCCGCTTTATTCATTCCATTCATTTACAACCATTTAAAGACTTCTACCCTGCTGGGATGAATTCCTTGACTAGTCCCTTTGTCTTTCCTCATTCTCTTGTGAATTATTTTAATTTTCTTAGCATATGTAAGATCCATAAGGGGAAGCTGAGCCATGAAGTCTGACACAGCCTCTTAGCCTATTGCTTGATTTTGCAGCTGTAGAATAACCTGGAACGCCCATGCAAAAGGGAGCCTTTGATCACCTGAGTAAGGTGAGTACACTGGAGTCCTCATAGCCTGAGTGAGGGGCACAGTAAGTGGCTGAACCTCTTGATCACTGTAAAGCCAATCCAGCATGGCTTGTATATTCAGAATATCAGCTGTTTCATCAGGGGATTTTCACTCGAGGAGAAAGACAATTCACTTCCTCAGAGTAAACAAACTTTACAGTGGCTTTTATACTGTCCACCAGGCTGGCTGTCCCCTCTGGAACAACCTGCTGTGTGCTTATTTCATGTACAGCCATCTAAGATTATTCAGTAGTAAGCTGTGGGTCCTGCATCTACCCAAACCTGCTCCTCCCTTCTGCAGCATTGAAAACCAAGGAGGATTTTTCTGGCTTAGTCACTCCCACAGTCCATTTTATTAAACGTTCTTCAGAAGGTTGATCATATTGATCCACAAAATGAGACAATTCCTTCACACTATATCCCCTGGTTGCAATAGTTTCTTGGTTTCTCCCACACCCTGACACCTCGACTACCTGCTTGGTGACCAAAGGCATAGACGTACTATCTGTTGTTCCAGTATATTTTTCCCCATGGTAGTAACCTTGGGGCTAGTGACTGTAGCTTAGGCCAGCCAAAATCTGACTTTAACACAGTGTTAGAATCTGGCTTAATACTCTCCATTAATTTTATCTTATTTATAAAAAAATAATCAAGGGATTAAAAGTTTACCTTCCTTGTCATTATTTTGTATTTCCTTAAGCAGACAGTAAGCCAATTCTTCAGTAGTTAGGTTGGTCACTTCTAAACTTCACTGGTAACTTTTACCTCTAGGAGCCAACAGCAGTGCAGCTGCCGGCTCATACTATAGGTGATTTGGTAGCCATCCAACCATCAAAAGTTTGTCATTCTTCCTTTCCCCAAACAATGCTTTCTTCATGTTTCAGTGAGTCAAGGATAGCCCAGCAGATCCCACTTCAGACACCAACTGTGCTGCCAGTCCTCCAGACCAATCTCAGGCTCAATGAGTCACTGAGTCACGAACTCAGAAAATTTGTCACTCTCAAGGCTACAATTTATTATAGTGAAAGGATACAGGTTAAAATCAGCAAAAGGAGAAGCCACATGGAGTAAAGTACAGGAGAAACCAGGCACAAGCTTCCAGGTGTCCCCTCCTAATGGAGTCAACACCAACACACTTCTATTCCCAATAATGAGTGTGATAACACAGGCAAAGTGTTGTCAACTGGGAAAACTTACCTGAACCTTGATGTCCAGGTCTTCTACTGGGGGTCGCACACGTGGGCCAGCAGTAACTACGTAACTGACCTCAGCTACTCAAACTCCAGCCTCCCAGAACAAGAACAGCCATTCACTATAAATCATATTGTTCATATAAACTATTAGATCAAACTGGTAGTGTGTGGCTTCAGGCCTCAGGCATACTGAAACATTCTTTTCAGGCAGCATATTTCAAGGTCTCAGAGCTTATCTCCCAAAAACCAGCCAAAGGCCAATCCTGAAGATGGGCCCTTCTTGGGACTGTGTGGAGTTTGAATAGCCTAGGCCTGCTGAGTTAACCCTTTCCTACACACATCTCAGTAAACTGCTGAAAACTGAAGACAAAGAAGGAAATCCTGAGAGCAGCCAGAGAAAAATGGCACACTGTATATAGGAGACAATGATTTGAATTATATAAGTCTTCCCATCAGATACGATGGACGTCAGACCACGGTGGAACTGCATCTTTAAAATGCTGGAAGATGATAAAAACTGTCAACCAAAAACTCTGTATCCTTTGAGATCGTCTTTCAGAAAGGATGGTGAATAAAGGCATTTTGGAGGAAATAACATCTGATGAAATTTGCCACAATTTCAAAGGAAGAACTTCAGGCTGAGGACAAGGATACCAGATGGACACTTGAATATACAGAAAGGAAGGAAAAGCATTATAAATAGTAAATATGAGGGTAAATATAAAAGAAATGTTTCTTATGAGTAAATAACCAATGAGGAAGCCCTGTGACAGGGAGTCAACCAATACTAAAGATTCACTAAGTGCAGCACTGCGCCTCCCAGCGGACACTGGCAAAGAGTCCAAAGCAGAACTTCCAAGGAGTGGATATAGAATAAGAGGAAATGTGGGCGATCATAACAAAAGGCATAAACAATTAGTTTACCAGCACCCCTTAATTACAACCTTCAGTACTGGATCGAGCGGTAAACTGTCATCAGAGCTTCTGGCAAACCATTCAGCCCGACACTCGACCGTTGGAATCAGGGCAGCCGTCTTCACAGTGAGTGTTTATCAGACCATACGGCAAAGGCAAAATCTGACAAGTTGTATAAAACTTCAGTTTACCAACGACTTCTTCTTAATGGTCATTAAAGAGCCTTTAATTAATGACAAATCAAATTCAAGCACAAAAAGCACTTCTAGCCTAAATCGTACAGAATGCAAGCAATGCTACAGTAAGAGGAGTCATACACTCTCATAAAGCACGTATTCTAATGTCCAAAGTCTTTAAAATTTCAAGAGAGCTCTTCACGCTCTTTGTCGAAGAAGGAAGCTTACTTTCATTTTACACAATATTCTACCCTTGCCCACGGCAGAGCAAATGCAATAAATTAAAAGGAGAAATGGGTACCATTTGTAGCTGACAGTTATTGGGGCAAAATAGTCATTTAGAGCCTGAGTAAAGAAAACCTCAGAAAAATAATTGTAAAAAGCTCAAATTTAAGAATTCAAAAAAAAATAGGACTATTTATTTAAAGTAAATAAAACACTTTACGGTTAAGGAAAATGCTGAAGTATCAAAAAAAGAATAAAGTGTGGCTTAATAGTTCCGTTCAATAAATTGAAATCACAGGTGATAATTTGAACAAATAAGTGCTTTTCGTGTGCTAAATTTTGGCATTTAAGTGTATAAGCTTCAGTTACTTAGAGAATGTGCTCCTCAGGTCCCCCCACAGCCAGATGATCCTGGGCTACTTTAGTTACATGTATGCTTATTTGGCTCACACATGACACGTGCATTCACACAGTATACACACTCAGAAAGTCGTTGACTATGCAGCCAGGATAAGGAAACTCTAATTCTCAAGTTGTAAATAGCAATTATTTTCTGGATCACGAAAAAATTTCTTTTTCCTCTCAGAAAACCATGTCAAACACATCTTTGTATCATAGACCCTGGAAAATATGGCAAATATCCTGCAATTAACAATGAATAAGATATTGAATTTTTGTTTAAAGCTGATCATTTTTAACAGTAAGAAACCTAGTGATCATTTCAGTTTACATGGCAGAAGAAAGATATATTGGGTAAATCCAACTATTAGAGAAATATTAATAAATGATAGCTTATAAACCTGTTAACAGCTCTTTTGCCGTGACACATGAGGGTACACACAGCAGTTTATTATTGGAAGATCACTAACTGCTTACAACTAGGCCCAGAAACAAACTCTTGCATATACGGTCAAATGATTTTTGCCAAGGGTGCCAACACCGTTTAATGGGGGGAAGGACAGTCTTTTTAACAAATGATGCAGGGAAAACTGGATCCCCAGATATCCACATGCAAGAGAATGAAGTTGGCCCTTACCTAACACCGTATACAAAAACTAACTCAAAATGGATCAAAGGCCTAAACATAAGAGATAAAACTACAAACTCTTAGAAGAAAATAAAGCAAATCTTCACAACATTGGATTCAGCAATGATTTCTGGGATATGATATCAAAGGCATAGACAACAAAAGAGGAAATAGACAAATCAGAGTTCCTGAAAATTTTGAAATTTTGTGCATTCAAAGGACACTATCAACAGAGTGTAAAGATAACCCACAAAATGGGAGAAAAGATTTGCAAATAATATATCTGATAAGGGATTAATAACCAGAATATAGAGAGAACCCCTATAAGTCACCAACAAAAGAACAAACAACCGTATTCAAAAATTGGGAAAGGACTTGAATAGTTCTTTTTCCAAAAGCAGATATATGAATGGCCAATAAGCATATGAAAAAATGCTCAAAGCAGTAATCATTAAGAAAATCAAATCAAAACCACAATGAGATACCACTTCACAATCACTAGGATGGCTATCTTAAAAACACACATGCACAAACAGACACACACACATACAGAGAAAATAACAAGTGTTGCCAAGGATATAGAGAAATTGGAACACTTGGACACTGTTGGTGGGAATGTAAAATGATACAGCTGCTGTGGAAACCAGTATGATGGGTTCCTCAAAAAATCAAAAATATGATCCAGCAATTCCACTTCTGGGTATATACCCAAGAGAGTTGAAAGCAGGATCTCAAAGAGATATGTGTATACCCGTAGTCTTCACAGCATTATTCACAATAGCTGAAATGTGGAGACAACTGAAGTGTCTACTAATAGATGAAGGGATGAGCAAAATGCGATATATACATACATTGGAATATTGTTCGGCCACAAAAAGGAAGGAAATTCTGACATATGCTACAACATGAATGAACCCTGAGGACATTATGCTAATTGAAATAAGCCATCACAAAAAGAATAATATTGTATGATTCATTTATATGAGGTACCTAGAGTAGTCAAAATTATAGAGACAGAAAGTAGAACGGTAGTCAAGAAGGGCTGGGAGGAGGGCGGAATGGGAGCTACTATTTAACGGGTATAGAGTTTCAACTTGCATGGGGAAAAACGTTCTGGAGATGGATGGTGGTGATGATCGCATAACAATAGGAGTGTACTTAGTGCCACTGAACTTGCAAATGGTTACAATGGTAAATTTTATGTTATTTGTATTTTACGACTGTAAAAAAACTGAAAAAAATGTAAACTTTTGCTGCCTAAAAATATTTGTAACCCAAACCCAGCCAGAGAGCTGTGAGTTTATCATCTCTTATTTAAATAATTCTCTGCTTGTAATTAGGCTCCAGCTGCTCTCTTTCCCTCCCTCATAGTTCTACCAAAACTTTTATCTGTCACCTCTCTACCCTTTGCACAAACTTCTCCTAGTGTGTGTGAGGAAGTAGTTTACTCACCGAATGAAAAATGTCCTCAGGAATTCAGCCCTCCTTTGTGTAACATAGATACATTCAATGCTGGCTTTTCAGGAGGGTAGGAGTTTATATGAAGGCACCCAGACCCCTGATGGTCTGGCGATACAAGAAAAGGCTGTCTCAGTCCATCTGTCAGGCATAAAATAATGCACAAGATAGACTGTGCAAGGTAAATTGAAGTATTTGTTACCACACAGGCAAAATGTACAAATTATCTCAGCAGTATTTTTCTTCAGTTTCTTGGCCTCCATGTCTATTTCTTTTCTTTTCTTTTCTTTTCTTTTTGAGGAAGATTAGCCCTGAGCTAACATCCACTGCCAATCCTCCCCCACCTTTTTTTTTTTTTTTTTGCTGAGAAAGATAGGCCCTAAGCTAATATCTATGCCCATTTTCTTCTATTTTACATGTGGGATGCCCGCCACAGTATGGCTTGATAAGCGGTGTGTAGGTCCATGCCCAGAATTCAAACCAGCAAACCCAAGGCTGCCAAAGCAGAGCACGCAAACGTAACCACTGGGCCATCAGGCTGGCCCCACCAAATCTATTTCTGGTTGATCAAAAATGTTAATGTGGAGACTCATTATCAGCACAGTACAAGTAGGATTAGAGCAAAGTAAAATTTTCAGGTTCAATTTATGTTCTTTCTAATGAATTTAGAGGTTTGTTTCCTTTTGGATCTGGATTGAAATAGAGTGAGTGTTGAACTTTGTTACGAGTTTCTCAATACACTTTGCATCCTGGGACCTTCATGGGTGAACAGAGAGAAGTTATTTAACAGAATAGATTAATGGAAAGCAGAGAAAGTTGGGGAGGAAAAAGAAAGAATGAAAACAAGTTTATAAGGCTTTATGGTACTTTGAATGTATGCCCATTTCTGACTAAAAGGTGAAATTATTATAAGGCAATATGTCCTTTGCTGTCTTTGAAAGTCAGTCATACTAAACTGAATGGCAATTCACAGACTGAGAAATACATGTGGCCAATAAACTTGAAAAATGGGGCAACTTTCATCAGTAATAAGAGATATTCCAAAGAAAATAACATATCACACTTCATCTTTCAAATTTACAAAAGAATTTGCTTAATGTTTATTGTAAATTCTGGCAAGAATACAGAGAAACAGATATTCTCATGCACTACCAGTGAAAAGGGCAATTTATACTCCTGATAGCAGGGCAATTTGGTAGCAGAGAAGAACCTTAGAAACGTTCTATTGATTGACCCAGCAGATCTACTTCCAGAAATTTAACCTAAGGGATTAATCTATGATATGCACAAAGATTGATTTATATTAAAGGAAAAAAGATGACAGCACACAGAGGATTTGAATAATAGAGTACAGATAGAATAAACTTCTATATGATGGGTGCCATGGAAAAAGTCAAATGCACCAAAATCTTTCAGTTGTGCATAGGTAAAAACTTGAATATAGATTGCTTTATAGACATGAAAGATTATTATGTTTCTGAGAGTTTAGAGTGACTTGATTAATTATTTTTTAATGAAAGTTCAGAAATAGAGGAAATTTAAGAGATTTATTATTACTATTTATCATCTTTTATACTGGCTACCATTTGCACATCCAAACACTTCTGAGATCTGGACAACTGAAATTTGTTTATTTGGAATGGGGGCATTGTTTTGGTAAAAAACATACATAAACTAAAATCAAATGAAAACATATTATAACTAATTCTTATATTTGCAGTCATTTGGCAAAAACAAACAAACAAAACCCCCAAATAGCCATCAGTTGGTTAGGTTGTTATAAAATGATGCTTTGAAAAAAAAAATTTCCTCTACCTTTTTATAGGCTGAATGGTCTCCTCCAAATTCATATGTTGGAGTCCTAACCCCCAGTACCTCGGTATAGTATGTGATTATATTTGGAGATAAGGTCTTTAAAGAGGTAGGTAAGTTAAAATGAGGTTATTAGAATGTGTCCTAACCCAATTTGACTGATGTCCTTATAAGAAGAGGAGAAGAAGACACGCAGAGAGACACCACGGATGCGTAGACACAGAGGAAAGACCACATGAGGACACAGCAAGAAGGTAGCCATCTGTAAGCCAAGCAGAGAGGAGGCCTTAGGAGAAACTAACCCCGCCAACGCCTCAATCTTGGACTTTTAGCCTCCAGAACTGTAAGAAAATAAATTTCTGTGGTTAAGCCACCCAGTTTGTGTTATTTTGTTATGGGAGCCTGAGTAAGCTAATACAAGGATGAATCAGACATATTCACAGCCCAGGAAAATTTGAATCATTGAAAATATGTAAGCATGACCTTTAAAGTCGCAAAGTAGCTTATAACAATGATTCTCAAGCCATCTACAGTCTTTTTACAATTTCAAATCCATTGCAGACCAACACTTTGTAAAATAAATAATCACATGCTTAGATGTTGCAGCAATGTCAAATTGCTACAAAAGTCCCTAAACATGTTCAAAGTCTGTACGTTCTCACAGACTGGTAACGAACAGCACATGGGCCTAGTGGTCCATGAACCATGCTTTGAGTAAAACTCCCTTAAAGTTCCTTTTGTCCACTGCTTTAATTTACAGCTAATGAAACTGAGGTCCTGAGAAGTTCAACCACCTACTCAGTATGACGAAGCTTGTTAGATTTCCCTGTAGTAATCATGCTTCATTCAACCTTAAATAAGTCACCAAATCCTCACTCCATTTCCTTTCCAGCCACACTAATATCAGCCTGATTTATCTCAGTTTTTCCTCCTCAAGGTATATGTCCACTCCTGTCATCACTAATGCTTCGGAAAACTGAGTCATTTAAACATCTTGTTCAGAAACTCTACTTCTTCTCTCAATAAATTACCTTTCCCACCTGTGAGAGGCTCTTGCCTTCTGTACAGACATCTTGTTTTCATGTACTTGAAACACATCTTATTATCAATCCTCTTGTGCCGTCTTCCCTTCATTTTCCACCTTTGATTCACCTGAGCTTTTGTACACTCTCTAAATTTATTCTGTAATCTTTTCCAGCCTCTTCTGTCCCGAATGTTTTATATCTTACATATGCCTCTTGCTCGCCATTGAATACTCTTGGCTCTGCTCCTTCATTAGCACGATTTCTGTAAAACCTATATTGTGTTTGTCATTCAATGGTTTGCATAGCCCCTGGGCATATATTAATTTTTGTTCGAATGCTTGCCATTTCCCTCTGCATCCTTCACTTCCATCAATATGTCTTATTTGTTCTCAATCATTCCAGCCTGTATTCTTCAAGAGATTGATTTTTTAGGTAGAATTTTCTTTAATATTATTCTTTAAAGTTTTTCAAGTATTCTTAACAAGTATTTATGCCTAACCATAAAATTATCTCCATTTCTTGCTTGTGAACGATTATCATACTTATCACATTTTTTTTTTCAGGGGCTTTGAGGTGACCAAGTGTGTGATGTTGGGCTAAGTCATTTATGTTCTATTGGCCTCTTTCCTGATCCGTAATATCAAACGGTTGAACTAAATATTTTACAAGTCCTATTTAACGTTAACATTCTAAGTTCTAAATGTTTCCAACGAAATTCACCTCTCTGAAAGAGATAGTTTAATCAACCCTAACCTTGGAATATTCTATTATTTCTCCAGCTATCCAATCCTACTCATTTTTCAAGGTCAACATCAGATCTCATACTTCCTTCAAGTCATCTCTAATTATTCCAGACAACAGTTAGCTCTCTATATTTTAATTCCTCATAGAGTCATGTCGTATATTAATTATTTAGCCTTTAAAAGGCAATTGAAGAATGTGTCTAAGTTTATTGTCTCTTCAATGAATATATATACATTAGGTTAAGCCATATGAAATTGCCTTCTTTTGTAAGTCAAATGTGATTGAATATCAACATCTTCATATTTTCAACCTAATATATAAATTTTAGCTAATTAAAATTCTATTGAACACCTACAATTTGACATTGTACTAGCTACCATTATGTACTGTCTTTCACTTAATAGTTAAAACAGCCTAATGAGTTAAGGATTATCGTCTCTATTTTACAAACAAGGCAACTAACTGAGGCTAAAAGGAGTTTAAATAATTTGCCAAGATGATATAGTTGATAATAGATAGAACCAGGATTGACCATCAAGTCTGTCTGACTCCAGAGTTCTTACTTCTTTCTCAAATTTTCTTGAACGTAGTACAACACAGGCAATTGTTCATCTCCAACTTAGATTAGAGAATCACAATTATAAAAAACAAAACCAAACAAAACACCTTTGAAAGTCATACCGTGCTTTCCAATAGAGAACAAATATTTTATAAGTTGAGTTGGTGATTTGGTTCCTATTCTGACTTTCTCTAAAAATATGCCTAAAATTTTAACTAAGTTAGCCAATAATCACTTTCCTTATTGTTAAAGACATTCAGAGAAACATAAATCAGTTAAATGGTTAAATAATGGTACATTATTCTGTAATACAGTATACAGCCATTTAGAAAATAATCTGGTGGCTCTGTATGTACAAACATAGAAGGACATAGATGATATACTGTTGAGTGAAGACAGAATGCTGTTGAAGAACAAAAGTACAATATGATTCCATTTAGAGGTTTAGAAAATCTATAAATGTGCCTTTGTGATAATACAAGCATATATACATCTTATTATATATTTGTGTGTACAAAGAATAATATTTGGAAGGATATAAAAAGTATACAGCCAATGGTGCTTGTCTCTGGAAAAGTAGAAACAAGAAGTGAAAGGCAAGGAAGCTTTCTAATTTTACTTTTTATTCTTCTAGATTGTGTGCATCTTTTTTTTAACAATTCTGTTCTTTTGTCTAACAGGAAAAAAATAGGGAACATTTACCTCAATCACCCATTGTAATGATAAACTATCTTCTCTATTGGGAATATACCCATATGTTTCATCTAAGTTTCTTGTGTGTAAAAATTGCATGTTCTAACACTGACCACAACATAGAAAACTATACTTGTCCATGTGAAAACTGTTCCTGAATAGCCACACTATTTTTTATATGTCATATTTCTCATTCCTATTGTGATCATTGTTGTTTCCCACTGGACAACCATCAGTCACTTTGCAGTGCTCCACATGACTTACAAAGGCCCGAGTGCAAGAGAATGATGGGAAACTCCACCTGGCCCTCACCGGGAGCAAGATTTCCTTTACTACATAGTGAGCATTAACCCGCCCTAGGGTTTTAGAGGATAATTCCTCAAAACTATGTTCTCTTGTGTCTTCTAATAATTCTTATCTTATTTTAATTTTTCTGATGCTTATATTTATGACATCATACATTTTGTGGCATTAAAGCATGCAATAGATTGTTCTAAAAAGATAAATAGGCTCAACAATAATTCCCCTGAGAACTGTCTCCCACACTGTCTTTAAATGTTCAGTCTGTTATCATATTGAATGAAATTTCACCAATTAGGGATGAATAGCTGCTGACAAGGGGCTTCTTTTAAAGTGAATATGACTCTGGAGACCTGTGAACTCTCCAACATTTATATGAAATCACTTGACTCGATAAATATTCTCAAAAGCCCCAGTGGGACCACGAGTTGCTCAGTGGAGTCCCCTAGAAAGAATGAGTGATTGGGGCACCCGTGACTGAGCGAGCCTGTGCTTCTCAGGAAAATCCTGCACAGAAGTGAGAGAAGAGAATACACCAGAAAGAATGTGGTTTCAGGTAAAGTCTAGCCACGGCCAGATCCGGCATAGTCCCACCTTAGGGAAGGAGGCAAAGCTTTGTCTCCTTTATAAGTCAATGATCAGCATCAGGTGCAGAAGTTGTAAACCCCAGGATTCTCTAGGCCAGGGAGCGGAAATGTCCCCAGAGAAGGTTGGCTGGTGTTAACCATTGGTCTCGGCCCTCGAAACAGCAGGAGTCTGCATATACTGACTGAAGAGGGGATCTGGACGCTGTGCCAGAGCTTTGCTGAAGAAAACAGAGGAACAAAATAAGAGTAATTACGGATTTGGCCACTAAAGAAGGCAAGAGGCAGAGATTGGACTAGGTTTTCTTCTCCTCCTCATTAAGAGACCCCTGAAGGGTGAGGTGAACAGGGGTGAGGAAGAGGGGAGCAAAAGTTAAAGGAGGGTCAGAGAGTTCTAAAAAGAGATCATTACTCATTTCTTAATAAACTTAAAAATGTAAATATAGAACTTCATTCTGTCACTGACTGGATTCGTTTTTCCCTTTAGAATTTAAAACCTGAGAACACTAAAGATTGAAGTGTTATCTACCTTCTGTCATCTATTTTGCAAGCGTCACCTGGTAAAACAACCTAGGGGAGCCTTGGCATGGTTCAGGTTCACTAGACACCCCCACGTTCCTTATCCCCAGGACTCTCCCAGAGAGAAGAGAACAAGCCTGCGATTTACTGTCTTCACAGTTGTGGATGCGCAATGACCGTCCTTGATTAATGTGACATCAGAAAGCACCACCTGGAAAGAACACCTCAGCCCACTAAAACCTCCTGAAAAATATCTTTTCCAGAAATATACTTACTCCTTTCAGACGCTGTGCTTTTCAGAATGATGTCAACTTATAAAAGCTTCTTGACATTAATTACCATGCCATCCCGTAAGTTTCGCTCTCTGAAAAGCAGCCTGAAGCTGTCAGGGAGGGTCACATATTTTAATATCCATTTACCCTGACACCAAAGTAATTCGAAAGATGCTCACTTTCAGCTCCTCGTTCCTTTTCAAACATTAGAGGCAAGTGACCCACCATCCAATCCTCAAATCTCGATTAATTCCTTCCACTTAGCATGTCCCAATTTCTGCCAAGGTATGTGGTCTGCAGATTGACAGCCTCATTAAGAGCTTATTCAAGTGCTTGATTATACAGCTTTGGCAGTTTCTTGAGCCCTCAGAGTCTAAGGAGCAGAATCTCCTTCTGCCTGCCCATGGCAGCGCAATAGCCTAACACCCAGGGGCAAAGAAATTTCAGATTTAAGGGCAGTCAGTTCTTAGCCCCCTCAAGCAAGTTCTAGAAGCAGCAGTTTCTGCCCTTAAGCTTCCTCTGCTGTGGCACCTGGGTGTCTGCCCAGTGTTGCCTCTCCTCTAGGGCTTCTGAGGGCTGGGTAGAAGAGGAGAACTCCAAGAATAAGCCCATGAAGGGACTGTGTGCTCAGCATCCCTATCTGGAACCATTTCCTAAGGATGTACCTATTAGTCAAAGGCAAAGATCAGAGACAGAGGATAAAAGTAACTCCACTGGTTATGAATTTCCAAATAGGGTAAACGAGGGCGGAGGCCTGTAAGAGAAGCACTATATTCCTATTCACAAAACATACCCTGGATCCCACTGACAAGCTTCCTCTTCAGCAGGTGCCAGAAAATGGCAGCAATAATTTCACACTGCTAAAATAAAGTTGTAGTCTCCCTCCTAAGTGGTTTGGATCCCCCTGTGTTTGTTTTGGGTCAGTTATTTGGAATTTAGACAGTGTTTTTCCAGTGAAACAGTGTCAGTATGTTAGTTAAGGTCTTAAAACAACTTGCCATCGTCAATTTAACCATATCATTGTAAACGCTATCAAGTTTTTGAGATATAAGCTTCAATCTCCCCAATAGATAATCATTTTCAGATTTAAAACAAAGGAAAAGCTGAGGCATAAAGAAGTAATTTTCCCAAAGTCGCAGTTAGAAAGAGACTAAGCCAGCACCGAAATGGTGTGTCTGATCCCATAGCAGAACTTACAACCCACCATGCTCTACTCTCTCTTAGAATTACTGCTGAGAGAATTCTCCTCCCAGCAAGACTAGAGTGACCACCAAATATAATGATGTTTCATGAGAAATGGTTTTGATTTTCAAATTGAAATGTCCAAACCACTTTTTTTTCTGATGTGGTCCCGAGAGTGAGAACAAAACTACCTTTCCAAATTCCTCAGAACCCAACCCATCCCAGTCTCGGCTCGGTAGCCACCCCTCTCTAGAAGGCTTCCCTAACCCCCTGCCCATCAGACTGGGTTGCAGAGTCCGGCTTTGTGCTCCGCAGCTCTCTAGATTTACTCTGTTGTCACACTAACCTCACTGTATTCTAAGTATCTTTCCCCTTTTTGTCTCTTCCATTGGACTATGCATTTCCTGATGGCAGGGCCTGTGTATGGTTCATCCTTTGATCCCCAGGGACTGGAGCTAATAAAGTACCACCTGTAATTGACTGGTCTGAACAGAAGTGAAGAGTCCAGGGAGATTAGGGAAAGAGATGGTATGGATCCTGGTATCTCCTGGAAGCATTCTCCCCTAGGGATCTTGCTTGGTCCTAGACAGACAAGCCCCTCCTTCTTTTCTTCTAAGTCTCAAAGATCAGTCTACATCACTCCCATCAGTGTCCCTACACTATCAGGGCTTTTCTCTTCCCTTATGTTCCCCTGTGGAAGGGTCATTGCAGCAGAGGAAGAGAGAGCAGGAGGTGGCACACTGTCCCTTAAATATCTCCATGTCATTTGTTAGAGTCGATCAAATAATTCTACCTAGGCACTGAGGGAGCTGGGAAATCCATTCTTCTCAATGCCCACAAAGGAGAGAAGAACTGGAAATGGGTAAGCACTAATAAATCCCACCACAAGCCAGAACTTGGACCTTTCCATGCTTTGTTCCTTTTCACTGTGCAACCTAATCTTCACTATTTTGAAGAAAGCTAAGTAGCCATTAGCTGAAGAACGATTCATTGATTATTTAGAGGAAAACTTAGAAGCAGCATCTATCCACCTCTCTTCGTTCTTAAATAAACAACTATGATGAACATTTCTTCATAGGAGTGAGGAGAAGGACCTGGACTTGAAGAGGCAAAGACTGGAACTGGTCCTTGACTGGGGCATTGGGAGGTTATGAGGAAACCCCAAGTATCAGAGAGAAACGAGATGCCTGCACCTGACCGGGACAGCCACTTAATAAAAGGCAAAAGAATGACGCATGGCCTAATCTCATATAGAACTTTAGTACCTACAAAGATTTTTTTTAAAGGGGCTAAGGGTGATAGGTGTACTTTTTTATTGTAGTAAAATTAAAACAACATAAAATTGACCATTTTGACCATTTTAAAGTACACGATGTAGCAGCATTAAGTACATTTGTGCCATTGTGCAATCATCACCACTATCTAGTTCCAGAACTTTTCATCACCCCAAATGGAAACTCTGAATCCATGAAGCAGTCACTGTCCATTTCTCCTTTCCCCTAACCCCTGAAAACCTCTAATCTGCTTTCTAACCCTATGGATTTCCCTGTTCTGGATATTTCATATAAATGGAATAATACAACATGTGGTCTTTTGTTTCTGGCTTCTTTCATTTAGCATGTTTTCAAGGTTCATCTATGTCATATCATGTATTAGTACTTCATTCCTTTTCATGGCTGAATAATATTCTTTGGTATGGACACACCACATTTTATTTACCTATTTATCACTTGATGGTTGTTTGGGTTGTTTCTGCCTTTTAGCTATTGTTAATAGTGTTGCTAGGCCCATTCGTGTAGAAGTTTTTGTTTGAGCACTTGTTTTCAATTATTTTAGGTATATACCTACAAGTGGAATTGCTGGATCATATGGTAATTCTACGTTTAACTTGTTGAGGACCCTACAAAGTTCTTTAACATACATCGTTATACTTAATATTCCCAGCATCCCTGAGCTATGTATTATCCCCATTTTACAGATGAGGCTCAAAGATATTTAATGAATCACCAAGCTGAGCCTTGATTCATCATCCCACAGTGAGCACTTTGTAAGCCTACAGTGAAAACCAAAGTGAGCAGATTTATTTCGGGATGTATTTCTCCCTCACCTTAAAAATAAGATAAATCTTGAAATAGAGCATTCCATAATGGTGACATATTCCATAATAGTGACAGAATACCACAGACTCCAGGATAAAGGAAATCCTGAGCATCTTCCTAGCTTCTCCGTTCTCTTGTATGCTTCATTAATTTCATGTTTTAGGTCACTGGTTTTACTAGCTTGAGGGAGCTGGCACTGTAAAAAATGAAAAACACTCTAAATAAAAACTAGACCTGTTGCATATTTATGTTTATGGAAGTAGCTCTCTCCGTCCCAAGACATAGAAGTGGTGGTGTGACAAGCTGAGTCAGGATATACAAACATATCACAAAGTAACAAATGCAAAGAAATGGGTGACAGAGGAGAGAGATGGAGATATCAGAGCCGTAGTCAAAAGAACTTCACCTCTTGCTTTCTGGCAGCAGACAGTCTGTGGCTGAAAAGGCCTGAGTACATTTTGAAACCTGCCATTTTAACAGTTGAACAGTTTTGGTAGTCCAGCTCAGAATCATCCATTTCTGGAAACTGTCTCCTTCATCCACAGGGTCACAGCAGAGGGGGACCAGGGATCTAGAAGCCAGGTTTGCACTTTGGGACCCTGACTGTCTGTCTCAGTTGATTGGAACTCGGGCAGCCTGGGCCAATCAAATTCTCTTGCCTAGAAATTTGGAGTTGGAATTCAGGAAGTAGTTCATTTCTGCATGCAGTCAAGACCACAACGTGAAAACAGGGCTGTGGAGCAGCCGTATTCTGCCTTGTGGATAAAGGAGTAGCTTAAAAGAAGAAAAAAGTCTGCCCAGAGAGAGAGTGGAACAAACCGTAGCACAAAAATAAAAAGGAAGAGAAAGAGAGAGTGCTGTCTTATTTCTAGGATTCTTCTCTTCCTGAAGGCCTAGGATTCTGTGAGAATCCCTATACTCTTATTACAAATCCCATTTGGTTTAAGCTATATGGCAGACTGGCCTCCTGTCTACCAAACCATTCCCTTTCATTCTGGACATACAGCCAAACTACCTTCCCAGGCTCCTTTGCAGTTAGTTGTGGTCATGTGACTATCCCTGACTAACAGAATGTGAGAGGAAGTACTATTCTTTACTTTCAGGCTCGAGAATAAAAACTTCCCCCATGATTCTCCACTAGCTCTCTTTGCTCACAGGCCAGCTAGGTGTCAACACCCAAGGCAATGTTGAAAACCACATGGTGAAGATATTAGAGCCTCATTAGCGTAGGTTCCTGAAATAATGCTGGGCAGCCATCCCAACCTCATCAAGTAGGTTTTAAAAGCTCAAGAAATAAACGTCTCTTGTGTTAAAATTTTGCAGAGATTACAGGCATTATGCGACACAACATCAAGCATTATCTGAACTAAGACAACGTAGTTTGAGCAGGTTTTTTTTTTAAACCTGCCATTGACGAGTCTTAAAATGTTACCGAATCAGGTTCATTTTTGCCCACTGCCTAGAAAGCCAAACACTGAGATGAGATTGCAGCAGAGAGAGGGTTTAATCACAAGGCAGCCACGTGAGGAAGTGAGAGTATGAGCCTCAAATTCACTTCCCTGAAAATAGGGGACTCAGGGATATTTATGGGATAGGGGGCAAGATGGTCAGAAGTGTGGAGATTGATGATTGGAGGTGAGGAGAGGTGAGGTCATTGATGATGTGCATAAGCATAGTCAGCCTCCACGCCTCTTCATAGGAGCCATGTTCACCAAATGGTGGCGTTAGCATGATCTGAGGGTGGAGTTTTTAGCCTCTTGACGTCAAAAGGTCGCCTATCGGACATCTGCGTGGGCCTGGTTGATGAGTTAGTAGTCTCAACCAGCCTGAAGTGGACAAAGGAGTTCTAATTCCTGAAAAACAGTTCACACATACATTACCATGGTGACCCAGGCTCCAGGGAGATGTTATCTATAGGAGCCTAGTGGGAATCAGATAGCATATTGCCTAAGCCCCACAGTTAACAATGGGTGGGTTACACAGCTAAAAGCTATAATCAGTAATTGCAAAAAGGAAAAAACTTTAGTACCTAGATACTTAATCATTAATGGCTGTTAGCCTCTTTCAAAAACATCACACCTCCAGCAGGCATCTCCTCTCATTCAGTTGCTGCCTGTTGAAAAGGCTGAAGACCCTGGGTCAAACACCTCATGTGCCGGGCTCTGGAGCTGGCAGCTGAGGGCAGAGGTAAAGGACTCAGTCTCCAGGATGCTGAACAAGGCTACCTCAGGTGACATCACACACCCAAATACACTTTCTTTGTTGACAGATATCCTTTGAATGCTTGACCAATTCTGAGAATAATCGGCCACCCTCTCAGTCTCCATATGGCTGCGCAGGCTAAAAGCAAAGCCTTTCATGTAGAAACTTTGTGTTTCTATTGAAGTCAGTACTGAAACCTTTTTCCTTTCCAAATGATTCAGGCAGATTTCCAAGATGGCGCAATAACACCCTGTTCAATTATTGGAGTTCTAACAAGGAAGAGAGTCACGAAAGAAAATGGCTTTATCAGGAGCTGTACTGACAGCTGCTATGCCTTTAAGTATTCTGGAAAACCGGCTTGAAAGCAACAGTTCTATATGTGCAATATACGAATTTCCTGTTCTCCCCATATAAGCAGTAACTCCTGTTTAAGAGCAAATTTAATGGAGTCATAAGGGCTATTAACAGAGAGGACATATAAGGCAGATCTTCTTGACATTATTTTACAAACCTAATTGGGCTGTCTGGTCAATAAAATGTCTCTAGAAAAGATACATTAAACGCAATGGAGCTCATTTCAAGCCCAAGTGCTTGCTTTAAATGGCACGTAGTTTTTGTAATATTTAAACTAATGGCCTTCATTGACTATAACATGCACAAGATTGAAGGTGTAAGAGCTTAAATTGAGGGGAAACAACGAAAACATCTTACCTTCAGGTAATTTTATCAGTCTTTCAAGAACAGGAGAAACTTTTTCAAAATTTGGAAAAATATTAGGACCTCACTTTGGGGTCTGTGTTTTAGCAGCTGTGGCCACGCCCTGGGAAGTTCTGAGCACATAAAATCGACCACCATCCTCCCAAATGCAGCCCCTTTCTCAAACTCTGCTGATGTCCCACTTTACCCAAAACACACTGTTCCGCTCTTGCGGTAGAAAAAACAATTCCACACAATTTGATGAGCTAAATATATGAAAGATCACAAATTAAATAGAATGTGGCCCCCCTCTTCCCTGGCAGAGTCTGTGTTCTTGGAGACACGTGGTGGTGGGAGGTGTGTGATTTCCTCAGCACCTGTTCTCCTGTCTCAATATTGTGTCCACAACGGGGAGTGAATGAGATGGAGGAAGCGCTCAGCAAGACTATACTTAATTTCTTCAGTTTCTTTCTTTAACGTTGTACCTTAAAAGACACAAATAACCTCATATAATTATTTCATTTAATATTTACAAGAAGACTATGTAATGAGAACTATAATTCCTGGTTTACAGATTTGAAGATTAGACTGGAAGAGGACATAAAAACGGTCAATTACCCAATAAGTGGCAGAGAGAGAGACTTTTGATTATGAGAAGAGGGCTCATTCTGTTGTTCCATGAAGTCTTGCTGTTACTCATACCTGTTGATTTAGCATCATTTCCTTCCATAGGACTTTGACACTACGGGAATATTATTGGCATTCATTATAGCCTTACAGAAAAAGGAGAAATATGCAGGTACACTAAGAATATATATAGTACAATTTACAGCTGACTCTACAGCCCCATCCAAAAATTATTGATTAAGAGTAATCACCTGCAATCAATAATGACAAGGAAGAGGCCCCGCTCTCTGCCAACGTCCTGATTCATTCTTATCAATCGCTCAAGATGGACACATAAAATGCATACACATTGAATTTCTTGGCTAACACAACAATGTTGATGGTTAACAGCTTAGATGGCAAAACCATAGCAAACATGCCATTCAAATTCCCTGCCTGTGTCCTCTGCTCTTACCAACTGGGGAGAGGCCCTGGAGCTCTCTGAGTACCTCTACCCTACCCACTGCTGGTTGGAGCAAGAGGAGACAACTGATTCAAGTTGTATCAACCAACTTCCCATACTCAGAACTTGGACTTGAGGCAGAGACCATAGTTGGTTAGCTGAGTGCCCTGCTCTGGAACTGACATAGACCCGGGGCTGCAGGTACTGTTTCGAGATGGCCATGAAGGATCATGGGAAAGAGAAATAGAAGATATACACCGCAGAAAAAGGAAAATGTGAAGCAAACTGTCAGGGAAGGGTGGGCAAGAGATCACATGACACCAGATCAAGGGAGATGGAAAGGCCTGGATTCCTGAAGATTCACACTACCCAGCGGCATCATCCTCATCAGCCTCAGCTGTGATTTTCGCCCTCAGATTCTGTGAAACATCCCTGTTTCCTAATCATAAATCTTCCTTCATCTAAACTGAGTGAAGAGTTTCTGTTCCTTCAAGCAAGCAACCAAAGGATTATTCAAATTCATAAATATTTTAAAACCCTGCTCCCCTTGCAGGAGGAAACAAGATATAAGAAAGAACCCAATTGCCTACGCTCTTCAGAACACTGTCCTGGGTACAGATTCTCAACCTCTTTTCTTGGCTACTTTTCAGAGGAGTTAGTCTCTGTCTAGAAAGTTAGATGATTCTTACCACTGGAATATTGTCTCTACCAAGTAACTCTTTCATGAGAGTGCTGTTGGAACCTTTACAAGGACTGAGAGACAGGAATGTATCGAGTCTGCTGTGGAGTGTATGAATGTTTCTGCGCATGCTTGTTAAAAAATGTGTTTAGGTTTCTGAGTCTTTCATTGTAATGGGGTTGTGGGAGGGATGAACTATAACCCTCATTACCTCTCATTACTAAAAGCTGTCAGTATCAACCACAGAGAACAGACTAATTGTGAATAACTGAGTTGGCTTGGTTAAATGTGGAACTCTGAATGTATCAGAAACATGAGAGGGGGTTGGGAGGGTGGAGCTGTCTTCTTTTGTGTTGCCTCAGGGGATAGAACTGTGACTACTTGGTTAGCAGCTGGTTTTATCTCCAAATAGTAACAATCCTTTGAAGTGAACAGAGTAGTGTAGAAACAGAGTGGCTCCAGGTGAATTCTTCCCATCACTGGAAATACGGAAGCCTTATCAGATAGATGTCAAAGGGAACCCTGCAAGGATGAGATCCCTCAATTATCCCACCTTTGCAATTTAGGAAACCCTAAAATATCTTAGAATCCCCTCCCTACCCCAACTCTTCTTATTTTTGACTCCCTTCCGTTAAGCACTATTAAGCAATACTTCATTTAACCATCATAACTGTCTTGTGGGGTGGATACTGTTACTCCCATCTTATATGTGAGGAATGTAAGACAGATATGTTGAACAACTTGTTGAGAGTCATCCAACTGACGAGTATCAGAACCAAAACTTTAACTCAGATTCTTACTTATTGCTCATTCAACCACTTCTAACCTCACTATGTAATGGGTTGCCTCACACCAGCAGTATAGCTTGTTGGAAATGCAGGCTCTCAGGCTCCACCCCAGACCTACTGAATAAGAACCTGCATTTTAACAAGATCTCTGGTAATCTGTACGTACACGAAAGTGTCAGGAACCATAGTTTATAAAAAATCTATTTTTTAATCATTCCAAAGGCACTACTACCCATCAAAACTATGCCGTGATCCACTCTTTCCCTGGCCTGGTCTAAATATTGGGCACGTGATTGAACTTCTCACTCTTAGTTACTGTATTAGTCATTTTTTTATTTTCTGTATTTCCTGAGGCTTTGACATCTTGAGGCCTTGCTGACACCGGAAGGAACTGCCCCTCCCAGGGTTAGCTAATTCCTGGAGATAGCAAACACTTGCTTTTCAAATGCAAACTAATCAGTCCAGAGACCAGAGCCTCATCCACCTCCTTTATCAGGTTCTCACGGGGCTCTCACTGCCAAGCTACTATCCACCTGCACTGATCACCCCAGGGCCAGTATCAGACAACTAGGGGAAGCCCCTATTTCCCAGGGCCTACTGACGTTATTTAAACGAGGTAATCGTAAACCTGCTGACTTTGCTTTGCCTTGCCATTCCCATGGAAACCACCATCAAGGCTCTCACCCACAGTTTCCCCCTCACTCCCTCTGCCTCCTGACTGATCCTATTGCTTTCCCATATTGCCCTGCATGGCATGCTGTGCCTCCTGTTTCCAAGAATCTGTGAGTATAAAAGTTTCTTCCTTCATGACAATCATTTCTGTGTCCACATGTCTTACCATGCCTGATTAAAACAAACCCTGCGTATATTTTTAAATAGTTAATAGAAACTCAGATCACTTTCTTCTCAAAAATGTCTCTGATTAGTAATTATTAGCTTCCCTCTAATACGATAATAAAAGCTGGCATTAGTTTTCTCTGTCAACTCGAGTACAAGAGCCCATTCTTCCTCTCAAGAGGTTCATTTGGAATTCTTTAGAGACTCCTGCTTCATGGGACGTAAGAGTCATGAGCAGTTCCAGATGGCCACCTTGGATTCTTTCTTCAGCCCCTGGGTCCTAATGGTCCACCTCTGCAAAGACTTGCTATGTTGGGTCCGCATCACCCTACAGGACAACCGCTATAAGATGGGACCAGGAAAAATGCATCATTTTGACCTTAAGTCTGTAGCAGGGCAGTTACTTTGTGACACTTAGCCTCCCAGTCTGCTGGTCCAGGTCATTCAGCCAATCTCTCACTCCTGAAGCATCTCAGATGTGACAGAAACCAACCAACAGCATCCTACAAAATCCGGAAGTCACATATGAAGCTCTCCAAATTTTTTGTTGAAGCTCCTCTTGAGTGAACGATAAGGATGCTCCCATCCCATCTCTATAGAGAAGAGGATTCTGAGCACATTCACAAGTCACAAAGAAGTCCTCTTTTTATCTCCAAACTTTTTTTGGCATTTTTAATCTCCTGAATAAGCTAGAGGAGGTGATCAGTGGAAGTTATTTCTTTAAAAAATAACTTTACTGAAGTATACTTGACATATAATAAATTGAACATATTTAAAAGTGTACAATTTGAAAAGTTTTGGCATATGCATATACCCATGAGGCCATCACCACCATCAACATAATGAACATGTCCTGACCCCAAAAAGCTTGCTCATCTCCCTTTGTAATCCTCCCCTCTCCCTCCTGGTCCCTCCAGAAACCGCTGATCTGCTTTCTGTAGCTACAGATTGGTTGATTTTCTAGATTTGTACATAAACAGAATCACACAGCATGGACTTGCATTTTTATTGTGGCAAAATATACATGACATAAAATTGACCATTTTAACCTTTTTTCAGTGTGCAGTTCAGTGGTATTAAGTACATTCACATTGTTGTGCAATTATGTACTCTTTTTTGTCTGGCTTCTTTCATTCAGCACGGTATTTTGGGATTCATTCATGTTCAATAGTTCACTGCTTTTTAATCCCTGAACAGTATTCTCTTGTACGACTATGCCATGATTGATATATTGATTCACCCTTTGATGGACCTTTTGGTTGTTTCCATTTTGAGGCTATTGTGAATAAAGCTGCTATGAACATTCATATATAAATCTTTGTAAAGACGATTTTTTCACTTCTCCTGGGAGAGTACCTAGGAGTGGAATGGCTGGGGCATATTTGACTTTACAAGAACCTGCCTATTTTCCAAATTGGGTATAATATTTTATACCCCCACCAGTGGTGTATGAGAGTTCCAGTTTCTAACATCCTCGCCAACAATTGTATGCTCGGATTTTCTTTTCTAGACATTCAAATAGTTGTATAGTGGCATCTCATTATGGTTAAATAACTTGAAAACACTATAATCCTTTCAGGTCTTGCTTTTAAGATTTATTAGGTGGGGCCAGAGTGGTGGTCAGGCTCGGGCTAATTATTCCTTCCTCTGAGACTGAACCCTTCTGAGTGCTTTCCAAAGTCTTACGCATCATGAGGTTTTCCAGTGTGGCTGGCGGGAACAGTTACTATCCTCGGCCTCCCAGGAGGGAGGGTAAAACTGATCCCTGTTATTCCATCTTGGCAGGAAGCTGAACACTCCAACTGTTTTTTGACCATCTTCTTTTGTAGCTCAGGCCAAGTAGATTCACCCCTCAATTTGGAAAGTGAGAATAAGAGCCATCTATTTTCTTGAGTATTTAACCAAAACAATATAGAAAATCTCATTTAACATGTAATTACACATACAATGGACAGCTCCTCTGTGTTTGGTTTGGCTGAGTTTCCATAAATAATTCCGTATGACCACAGCACAGGGTGATGGTTCTCTAAATAATGATGATAAGTCATGTACATCCAGCTTTTTCTGGCCCATAATTTCCCAAGGTGTGTTCATTATGCTCTTACATATAGAATGATTCTAATATATTTGTAAAATTTATGATTCAAACTTGGATCACATGAGTGTGATAGAAAGTAAATCTTGTATTGGAGCAGAAGCAGCCCGAGTGAAGGGCATAGGTTTCTGGAATCATTCAGGCCTGGGTTTGAATCCTGGCTCTTCACTTACTGGTTGTGTCAACTTGGGCCACTTACTTAACTTCTCTGAGTTGCTGGGAAACCAAGCTGCATTCAAACAGGGGAAACAGGTTCACAATTAGCTAGTAAAGTGTGAAGACATAATGTAGTGCATTGTTCTTCATATAGAGCATATGATGCATTTCCACATAATGCATGTAATGATGCAAGGCAATTAAGATACTAAAGAACTATAATGTAGTTTAATATATTTTAATAATAATAATTTTCTTATTATGCAGTGGAATGGCTTCTTGTCATAAAGCCCAAGGCAGTCCATAATCTGCATAAACATGGACCTTCTAGAACTTCTAGCTTAAGAAACACAGCAGCAAGTCTACATGGAAAACACCCACCTTGAGCTGAGACTTCCAGGCTCACATGCAGGGGTGATCCAAAGGTAGTCCAGCAATTTCGACACTTCTCTCTTTTAATGATGAACAAGTGAAAAATTGTTAGATAAAATGGTAAGAGGAAATTATTTGTCGCTACTACTAAATTCTTCGTACTTGAGTATTTGGAGAGTACAATCCCTCAAGCCTTTTTGCCCTTCTAACTAGACTATTAGGCTTCCTTTGCCGACATTCTCATCTGTAGAATGGGGACAATAACGGTAATAATGGCGCAGCATGCCACTGTTACGGAGATTGAACAAGATAATTCCTGTAAAGTACTCACCATGGTACTCAATAAATATAGCCTATAATCATTTTACATACACAGAGCCATTCACACGACAGCGCTCTGCATCAAGGGAAGTTGAGAGCTTAAAAGTTCTCCCAGTAGCATCATCATAATTTATAAACCAATTTAATTGCTTTAAATAAAACAAGAGGCACAGATTAAATGTAGTAGTTTCAAAGGCTGTATACCATGTTGTTAGCCTCAGTTAAAATTGTGGAGTGATATTTACCTGTTTCTAGTGAAAATGTATTTGGGACCCATTGTAAAAATACTGGTTTAGGGGCCTACCCAGTAGCGCAGCGGTTAAGTTTGCATGTTCCATTTCTGGTGGCCCGGGGTTCACAGGTTCGGATCACGGGTGCGGACATGGCACCATTTGGCAAGCCATGCTGTGGCAGGTGTCCTACATACAAAGTAGAGGAAGATGGGCACGGATGTTAGCTCAGGGCCAGTTTTCCTCAGCAAAAAGAGGAGAATTGGCAGCAGATGTTAGCTCAGGGCTAATCTTCCTCCAAAAAAAAAAATAGGTTTAAGTTTTCTTATTTTACTTACTAACCGAAGCCTGAAAAAAGTGTTAAAAAGACCAAAAATTATCAAGAATTTTTATATTCTGAATTCCTTAGGCATAGTTGAAGTCATAATTCCCCAATCAGAATCAGTTTCTTCAGAGTAAGGACTGCTTATTGTTCATTATTGCCTATTATTTCTAATTAAAAAATAAATAAATGTGTGGTGAATTGACTAGATCCCACATACCTTGTTCTTTTTCTCCACCTTAAAATATCAGATGTAAGTAGAAAAAGAAAAACATTGACTAAATAAACACATCTATATTTAAAACTGGATTTGAAGTAATAGGAATTACTACACCAGTAATTTACTCTTTGGGCTTCAAAATAATTCCCCTCCTTCTAGAAACATCTGGGTGAAATTAATATTAACCATCTGATCCTTCTTCACTTAGCCATGTCTTACTCATCCTTTGGTAGATTGTCTATCCAAGCATAACATTTGGATAGAAGTTTTCCCTATGTTCTCCAGGCTTTACTGAGCTCCCCCACTTACAGACACCTAAAAACAATCATGGTCTGTTACGCATTTACACAAAAGAATATTCTCCACTCTGTAGGTATTTCTGACATTTCAAAGCAGTTGTTCTGGGAAGGAAAAAGCCCTGGAATTAGAATTTTAAGCCCTGGAGTCAAACACAAGTCTTGCTACATAGAGGCTGTGGGCACTTGTTACTCAACAGTCCATAAATCAATGTTCTCATAGGGAAAACAAGGATCATGTTTTAAAATCCTGTATCCTCCCATGATGCCTGGAAAATGGTTTATCAATTACTTCTTGGTTTCTTGGCTTCATTGAGTGATTGATAATTGATTAATATCAATCAATTGATAATTCTCACCAACAGTAAAAATATTATGGTCCCCACAATAAAGCAGATGGCCCATAAAGTTTTCTTTACATGGCTAGTGTTCTAGCATGTATCACCTAGATACAGAGTTTCTTGTCCTGATGCCCATGGACTCAGGGGAGCTACACCTGCTCAGAGATGGTATGAAAAATTACGTGTATGCACTCACATGTGCATTTGAGGGAAAGGAAAGAAGATGAAAAGGGTTGAGAACCACTAATCTTCATGGACACTGTGAAAGCAGACGTGAGACTGTGGAACAGCAAAGGGGAATAAGCAATTCAAGGTGCTGAAGGAGTTGGTCAGGGGTAGAGGCAGGACTGCTGGTCAAAGCAACAGCAGCTTGGTTGCTAGTCTAGCTCTGATCTGCACCAAGTAGTCCATGACTTCTCTCTGTTTGGTCCAACTAGTCAACTTTGTCTTTTATTTATCCTCTGAAATTCAATACCAAATATATCTACATTTCACCAGTCCTACTTTCGTCCTCTGTGGGATTTTTCAGTGGTCTGAGCAGCCTTGAGCCCTGGAGCATGTGTCATCTTCTCCATGACTAGGCAGATGCAAGAAGCATCGTAACTTATTAGTCCCATCATTTCTCCCCAAAAGAAAAGAGGTATTACATAGTTCTACTAGGAAAAAACAAGCTCCATTTGGGGATTTTCCCAGACTTCCCCCATACCTGATCTGTCTTCCTCTTAAGGAAGAAGGACGATGAGCAATATTTGTTGAGTACCAGGCAAGTTATGCCAACAGCTTCAGATACCTTTCTTTCCTTCATGTCATTCATAATCGTAACACTTTGAGGTAGTTTCAGTACATCCACTGGACAAATGAAAAGGCTGAGATGCAGAAAGTTTAAGTCAAATGCACAAGGTCACACCACGAGTATCCACAAAACCCAGAATTCAGCCCTAGATTTATATGGCCTGGAAAATTGGGCTCATTACCCCATTCCATGATTTCTCTCCTCTGAAGATCTTTGCTCAACTCTAAACCATATGATTTTAAACCATTTCACACAGATAGTTAGCTATTCTATTATTAAATCAGTCTAAGCAATGATGTTTTTAACTTCCCTTGAAAAACCCTCAGTGCCAACACCTAATGTTTCCAGTGACCTTCCATATAAATTGCAGGATGTGGCCTGAAAGTACATGAAAGGAAGACTCAGTGTTCTCAGAGACTTTACTGTGACTTTGGAGTCTCTTGTGTTCAAAATGTCTCCCCAGACCTATCTACAACTCTATCATATAGATGTGTGGTCATAAACCAGGAAACAAAGACCTGTATTTTAAATAAAAATGTACGTTTTTATTCTAACCATGAAATTATTTTTTCAGTAGGCTTTGCAAGAAAGGAATCACTAGAGTGAAAATAACCCAAAGGAAAAAGTCTTCTTCCCTGAAAACTGACGTGAAAAGAATGTGGTGGAGTAGGGCAGCGAATTGTTAGTGATCATCTCCACTGCAGAAAACTCCTCCACATCAATCAGCTCTTGGAGCCAGTGCCCTAAGAGAGAACCGACATGAAATTACACAAGAAGTTATGAGGCTCAAGACACTGAAGCTCTTCTTGGGAAGAAAAGCGTCTTTCATCTTCACCTGACCCCATGAAGAGAAGAGGTGGAATAAAACCTGGGAGATGACAATCTGAGGAATTGAGTAGGGTTTTGGTGCAGTGGGAGTAGGAGCGAGATGTATTAAAAACATGGACATTCTGCATAGATTCTGCTGAAGTTAAAATGAATGCCTCTTGTTCGGCTGTATTTCAGGAGCTCCTCTGAGCTCCTCATGGGGGAAATGGTGCCCAGATCAATGATCGAGCATCAGAGCAGCTAGTGGTAGAACAGACTTCAGAGCAAGACTCGCCGTTGGACCAGACTCACAGGTGGTTTTGAACATAAGACCTCTGCTCTTATGGTGGCTGAAGACTCATGAATTTAACAGAACTAGTGCTGGGAATTGAGAACCAGAGAAAAAAGGAATGGGGCATACGCAGCATTCAGTAATATGTCTTGATGGTATTCAGAGGAGAGCTTTTGATATTCTCAACTAAGGCATTGGCAGAAAAAATGAACCTCATACCCAAAAGTTAATTTGAGAAACTATGATGTTTTTAGACAAAAACATAGAGAATTTTGTGGAAAATGAAAAGTTTTCTTGGATAGGACGTCAAAAGTACAAGCCATAAAAGCACAAGCTACAGACTCAAATTATGTGTATTGTCTCCAAGGCAATGTCTAATTCAAGCTCTTCTCTTCTCTATCAAGTCTTTTTTTTGGACACACACACAGTGATAACTCCCTTCTCTCAATTCCTGTTGCAATTATTGTCTGAATTACTTTAAAATTATCACACAGCGCTGTCATAGTTATTGCATACAGTTATTTATTGGTCTACTGGCCAATGTTTAGCAACTGGCTCTTTGGCGAAAAAAGCCCTGATACAGAATATTTGTCCATTTCTGCAGTGTAAATATCCCACCATGACCTGTTTCAAGCTATCAACATGCAGTTACTAGATGTAGAGCTGGGAGAGATCCCTACAACTGAGTGTGTGTGAGCAAGCACGAGCTGGTTTTAGCACATCCCTAGTTGCCTGCCCCCCCCCCACTGAGTCTGTAAGCAATCCCAAATGGTAAAATTGAATCTAAATGGTTCTCAGTTTCTGCATTTGGTAAAAGTCGGTAAACATACTCAAAAGAGTAGCTTCCTTAAAGGAGAATTAAGTCTAAAGCTCTATTCAATGTTTAAGAAATTAAAGTGGACATTTGCAGAATGCGTCTCTAACATCCATAGCCTCTTCTTGAAGAAATAGCCTCTGTTTTCTGTTTGGGGATCCATCCCTCCCTCATTTTCAGTCCAGAGTCCTCAGGTTAAGCTCCTTGCCCAGCTCAGGAGTGGATCACGTGACCAAGAGCAGTCCGCACATCATATTCTCTAGACACAGTGATTGGGTCAGAGGATTGTCACGTGATCCAATGACAACAATAAGAAGCAGTAAGACCTTTACTGAGAACACTGTAAAATAATGGGTACATATTCCCGAAGACTTGAGCGAAAGAGAATATAAGACCTGGAGCTGCTGGCATCTCTATTTTGCCTCTGCATGGAGCCCCAGAAGGATGCAAATCCAATAGAGAGAGAAAAACTAAATAATGATGACAATGCTTGAGACTTGAGTTCAGAAATGCTGAAAGCAAAATTTCAGCTTTAGACCTTTTATTTATATAAGCCGCTCACTTTCCTTTTTCCTTAGGCCATTGCATGTTGTGTTTTCTCTGACATACAGCAAGAAATTTCAAACTGATGCAGAAACATACCCTGATTAATAAACTCTCTATATTATTAACACATCAGGAAATATTAGCAAAAATTTATAGCATGATAATACTTTTTTATAAGAGCTTCATTTTGGCAGTATCTTATAAAGCTAAATGTGCACCTTTTATATGTCCTAGTTGTGGTAGGCAGAATAATGGCCCCACAAAGACACCCACGTCCAAATCCCCAGAACAGGGAGGGTGTTACCTTATCTGACAAAAGTGACTTGGAAGAGAATTTGGAAGCTGTGATTAAGTTAAGGATCTTGAGTCTGGGAGATTATCCTGGATTATCCAGGGGGCCCAATATAATCATAAGGGTCCTTATAAGAGGGAGGCAAGGACAGAGTCACAGAAGGAGACGTGACCACAGAACCAGAAGTCAGAATGATGCAGGACCACTAGTCAAGGAGTATAGGTGGCCTCTAGAAGCTGAAACAGGCAAAGAAGTAGATTCTTCCCCAGAGCCTCCAGGAGGAACATCGCCCTGCCAGCCCACTTTAGACTTCTGACCTCCAGAGCGGTAAGAGAATAAAGTTATGTTGCTATATTAAGTGACTGAATTTGTAGTAGTTAGTTACAGCAGCAATGGAAATCTAATAACCTAACAATCCCACTTCTAGGTATTTTACCCAAGAGGAATGAAAACTGATACTTACACAAAAACCTGTATGCAAATGTTTATGGCAGGTTTAGTCATAATTGCAAACACTGAAAACAACCTAAGTGTTCCTAGGTGAATGGATAAATAATCTTGGTAGTATTCAACTCAATGGAATACATACTACTCATCAAAAAATAAGATTGAACTCAAACTTGTGCGTGCAACAAATGGGTGAACCCACCTGTTAAGTGAAAGAAGCTAGTTTCAAAATGTTACATACTTTACAATTATATTTATACGACATTTGGAAAAAGCAAAACTACAGGGAGAGAGGACACATCAGTGATCGCCAGTCATAGTGAGTGGGGACAGAGTTGGTTACCAAGGGACAGCACAAGGAAATTGTAGTGGGGGAATGAACAGTTCCTTATCTAGATCATGGTGGTGGTTTTTGTGCTTGCCACTCTGTACCTTTGTCAAAACTCATAGATCTGTATACCAAAAAGAGGAAACTTGATTGCACGTAAGTTAAAAAATAAATGAATTGGTTGGAAGTTCAAACGAAAGAAGCATCTGTCTATTTAAGAACAAGGTTGAGACGTCAGCATGAAATCGTCTGTCTATAGCAGCTGTTTTCCTGTTGGTGTCAATCACATTGTCAGGCTTCCACATCCAACCCTCTTTCTTTCCCTTCAACGATCGTTTCTCAAATAACTAAACAATAGTGTAAAGAAATGCGCTAAACTAAAAATCTGGAGGGTCATGAGGCAAGTCCCTGAAGGACCCAACCTCTCTAGAAGCTCAGCCAACAACAGCTCACTACTCCTTGAGAAACACAATGCTTAACCAAACTCTGACCCTAAGTTGCTGCCTGGGTTTTCGTCCCTATTATTCCCTTATTAATTTTTAAAAGGCAGGCATTTCCACAGTTACACTGGGCTTAAAGCCAAAAGAAAATACCTTTTTTGGTTTTAAGATTTCACAACTTTGACCCTATGTGCATCACCAGAGAAAAACACTGGCTCTATCTTTAAAAAGAGAAACAGAAAGGAAGAGCTGTCTGATAAAAATGGATACAGTAAGGGGTGGGGGGCAGCGGGTGGCCTACTCCAGGAACAGTAGATGGATACACAGAGTGTTCGGGGTGCCCTCAGGCACGGGGAGGGCAGAAGCTTCCTGCTGCATGACCCAACTTCATCTCATATTATTCCACAGGAGTACAGCGCCTCATTTCCTTCACAGCACAGGGCCACAACTAGACAACAACGCAGGAAGAAAAGAAAAACAGGGAGGAACACAGCCATTTTTCTAGGATCTCAGAAATGGAGCCCAGGATTTCTATAACACCTTAGTGGGAACAGAAAAAGACACCCCAGGCCTCATGTTTTTTCATGAGTTCCCAGTTTCTATTGCCTGGAAATGTTTCCTTGCTATTCATGCCACGAGCCAAAGAAATATAAGCACTGTCTGTCTTTATTCTATTACCACATACAAATAACCTAAAGTCCATCAGATCCTTAGAGAATTCCAAGGTGCTCTAAGAGGGAACTGAATTTGGGTCATCTCAAAGTAAATGGCAGTTAAGTTTATGCCTCTGCCATTTCACTAATTCTGGGCTCAAAAATCCCAAGCAGGGCCAGCCCCATGGCCGAGTGGTTAAGTTCACACACTCTGCTTCTGCGGCCCAGGGTTTTGCTGGTTTGGATCCTGGGTGCGGACATGGCACCACTCATCAGGCCATGCTGAAGCGGCGTCCCACATGCCACAACTAGAAGGACCCACAACTAAAATATACAACTATGTACTGGGGGGACTTGGGGAGAAAAAGCAGGAAAAAACAAAAGAAGATTGGCAACAGTTGTTCACTCGGCTGCCAATCTTTAAAAAAAAAAACCAAAAAACAAAGCAAGCCTCCTTGCTCTAGATGGGTGATCTTGAAATCTCCAAACAGAGCTCATTTCCCACTATTTCCGTAAATAAGATAGTACTTCTTCCCTACCCTATCGATCTCTGTCCTTTTCCTCTAGGAAAACAAACTAACAAATAAACAAAAAACTCATCTCCTCTCAAGATTTCTTTGTTAATTAATGCCTATCATAGGTACTTTCCTCAACACCTACACAGTATGATAAACACCAACTCGTTTTTATGGTGACCTACGAGACTAAATATACATCATGTAACTGAAATTTCTAAATTTATTCTTTCATTAAACAATTAGTAAAATCCTATCTGTGCTGTACCATGGGAACAAAGAAACTTAAAGGAATGCACAAACTACAGTAAATCTTGTTCTTCTATGCAGAAATAAATCTGAGTATTATTTTAACTTTTTGAGAAGAAAATGTTGTGGGGGAGGGGGGGACTTTTGCACCATCCCCTTAGGTCCACTGACTGGGGGCCAATGAATTAGACTAACAAAAGACAGACTAACAGGAGAAAAGGCACACAATTTTTATTAATATCTTACGTGCATAGGAGTTCACAGAAAAGAAGGGAACTCATAGAAGTGGCTAGACTTCAGAGCTCATATACCATTCTAACAAAGGAAAAAAGGTTTGAGCTTCAAAGGAAGATAAATTGTGAGGAGGTGACTGGAAGATATATGGGAAAATAACAGAAGATAGGGTTATTTTAGTAAGGTGTGTGTATGCACACTCATCTTGGAGCTGATTGTCGGTCTCCAGTGATAAGAGACTCTCTTCTCTTCTTGGCGCAGGGGAGGAACACTTTCACGAAGGGAAATTCATGCCCTGCTTTCAGGCAGAAAAGGGGAGCGCAGAGAACTCTTCCTGCATCAATTGATTCTCAGTTACCTTCAGCTCAAAGTAATCTTTATGCCAAAGTGGTGTATTTTGGGGTGGCGTATCCCGATCCCCTTCAAAAATCTTTCCAAAATATACTATAGCCATACAAAACATAATTTGATCTCTTCCAAAATGCAAGGTATCAATAGGAACACCAATTCATATAGCATATGATAATATAGATTAGTTCTGGTTACTCACTTCTTCATTTTCATAGAAACCATGTTGGAAAACAGAAAGAATATAGGATTCGAAGACTGATATACTTGAGTGCCATTCTGGAACTTCATGTAGCTGTGTGGTCCTGATCATGTTTCTTAATTCTTCTGAGGTTAGTGTTTTAGTCTGAAAAGCAGAGAAATAAATTTTCCTCCCAGGAAACCTAATTCAGACTATATAAGCAATGCTTATATCATTAAAAAAATGATGACTAGAGAATATGGCATATAGATTGATTAGATCTTAGTCACGTGATCCATTCACGTGCTAGGTCTATTGAACAAACTGAATAGGCTATCAGTAAGAACAGAAAGTATTATTGTGAGGTTTCAGATACTTCTAAGGTGTTAAGAGTTGTTTATGGTTATACCAAATGGCTCTAGAATTTTCTTCTCAGCTTGCTTTGGTATTTGTTTTTAACGATTTGCTATTTCCTCGTTCACTGCCCAAGTGTCAGCTGTGTGTTTGCGTGTTGTTTTGCAGGTACTCGTGGTAGATAATATTATTTGTCTCAAGTCTTCACTAGAGGATAGGTTTGCATGTCCTTCTATGACCTCATGGTGGAGAAAGTACTTCTCCACCTCTTGACTTTCCATGTGACCAAATGCTTTCCTTTAGCCAATGGGATAGGCGCAGGTGTTTTGCAAGCAGAGGTTTGAAATGTGCTTGTGCAGCTCAGTACGCTCACTTGCACTCCAGCCTTTACCATGAAAAGAAAAAGGACTCAAGCAGCCACAAGTCCAATGAAGAGAAGAGAAACAGGGAGCAAACCTTTACCCAACCTGCATCTAGGAGCCAAACCCACTTAGGTCAGCTGAATCCCAGCCAACATGCAGATGCAGGTGTGAAAAACAAATGCTCATTTTTAGAAGCCTTTGGATTTGGGATTATTATGCAACTTTATTGTGGCAGTAGTAACTATTACAGTGCCCTCAAATCTTTAGGTTTTATCTTATTGGATGATTATTAACTTCTCAAGAACAATAAATTCTCACTACCGTCAACATGGCACTCTCTACCAGGCTCCCCACACTATCTCTATTTTTAAATACATACAAATAAGTTAAAATTGTATAAAGAGTAAGGATTAAACAGGTCATAAGAAAGAATCTGAAGCAGTGCTGTCCAGTAACAATATGATGTGAGCAAAATAGGAAATCTTCTATTAGTCACTTAAAAAAGTAAAAAGAAATGGCTGAAATTAATTTTAGTAATGTATTTTATTTAACCCAAGATATCCAAGATGTTGTAATTTCAACATGCAACCAATATAAAACTTTAAATGAGATACTTCACATTCATTTTTCCATACTCGGTCTTCAAAACGGTGTGTATTTTCCACGATGGCACATTCAGATTCGCCACACTTCAAGTACTCAATAGCCACACGTGGCAGGTGCCTATCATGCTGTACAGCACATGTCTGGAAGGTTTTCCTAAGAAATGAAATGGAGAAAGTGTTGTGCAGAGCTTTTCTAACAACTCCTGCAACTGTTCAAAGGCTTTTCTGGCGGGGGGGGGTGGGGGGGCGCTTTTTTCTGGATAGTTGGCTGATCTCCCTGTAAACAGAGGTTGGCTTGCCTTCAACAGCATTCTGTGTTTTAATCTCAAACTTGCATTCATCTATTATTTTATCCATATTTTAATTTTCATTAATTTCTTAGTTTTCCCAAAAAACAATTACCATATTATGGTTGTTCCTAAGAGCTTTGTTCAACACTATTTGAAATGAAATGGGATGTAAATAATACATAGTTATGTCCTGTGCTTTGCTAATACTATTCCTTTAACTTAAACTGTTTCCCTTCTCTTTCCCCACCTACCTCAATAGACGACTTTCTCCAGTCCTTCAAACATGCCAACTCATCTCTGGGGTCTTCTTGGTCTCTCCTTATCCCATCACCCTCCCCAGATGTTTTCATTTGTTTCTACATCCTTGAGAAGATTCAGGGAAGTAACTACTTCAGTTCCTTTTGTACTCAAACAGCCCAAAGTATCCTATCAAGCACTGGGTTCTTCAGGCAAATGCAAGCTCAATAATAATTATGGACCGAGTGACTGATAGAAATGCTACAACATCCCCAATGAGGAAGTCCATGAGCATCATCTATTGGTTTTCAGCCCTGAGAAATTCTGAATTCAGCTCAAAACATTGTCAGTAAAAGACCCCATGCCCCCACTATCCATGGCCCAGGGGTCCTCCTGCAGGTGACACATTCGTTTCCTCCCTCCTAGCTAAGCACCACGTGCTGTCAGGGGAGTGCAAATGAAAGTTGGGCTCAAAAAGTTGCACAATATAAATGATTTTTAATATTCCATTTTAGTTTAATTTCAGAAGGTTCAAAACCTCATTTATTTCAGCTTATTTTTAATATTTTGGCTCAGGGATTAGTATTATGTTTTTATCCCTCTTTCTTTTCTTGATATTGCTTTCCCTAACCAGCTTGCATTGGGTAAAACTCTAATTAGAGAATAAAAGCATGGGTAAATTATTTTCATTATGGCTAAGACAAGACCATCTTCATAATAAAATGCCTTTGGTTCATGAATTTAAAATAATCTCAATAATGATTTTGCTATTGAAACCGATAGCACCATTGGAATTATAATGATTTCACATTTTTTCTATACAAAGGAGAAAACTAATTTTTGATAATGATTTACACTTCCCTCAGATTTAGCATAGATATATGAATAATTTTTAACAACCAAGTTCTCTGTAGAACATACTCCTGTAAGAGAAAATATCTGTTTCATGGTAAGGTTGTGGGGTGAATATCCACAGTTTGAGAGGGTCATTCCAGGGGCCAGTCTGGTGGCATGGTGGTGAAGTTTGCACATTCTGCTTTGGCAACCCTGGGTTTGCATGTTCAGATCCAAGGCATGGACCTAAACACTACTCATCAAGCCATGCTGTCATAGCATCCCATATACAAAAAATAGAGGAACATTGGCACAGATGTTAGTTCAGGGACCATTTTCCTTAAGCAAAAAGAGGAAGATCGGCAACAGATGTTAACTCAGGAGCAATCTTCCTCACGAAAAACAAAAATAAAAAAGAGTCATTCCAAATACTCATGAAAGAAAAACTATTTGAGTTGGGGGTTGGGGGGAACATCAGGATGAATCTATCAGAAATCAACCAGCAGATCCACCAAAAATCAGAATGGATAACAAAAGTCAATGAAGATGCTAGGATTTTTTTCCCTTCAAATTTTATTCTTTGGACTAATTTGCATAGATATTTTCACTGAAATAGTTTTTTACTCTACTTCTTGCAAGATGATTTTCACACCTTATTTAGAGTTATAATACTAGGAAGGAGGAAACTAGAGTCAACAGGAATAAAGTAACACTGAAAGTCTACAAATTTTTGGCCTGTTTTCAAGATTCTGTTTTGCATTTATTAACACATGACTTAATTTCTCCCAGTTTATTCATATATATACACATATACATACACATGTATGCCATTATATGTAAGGCAGTATGTTGATTTTGTAAAGATCAAAGATGTTCAGATATAGGTGTTTTCCTTTTCAAGTCATATATTATTGCAGTAAGGGAAGTAAGAGGCATTGATAAATAATTTTAACACAAATTTTTTAAAAGGTGGGATATAAATGAGATTGTTCCATGGTTTCAGAGAAGAAAAATATTATTTCCTAGGGGGCAGAGGGAAAAGAGGGAAAGGATTCTTGGAATGAAGAATCACGGCAGACTTCAAGGAGGAGACAGCATTTCCTCTAGTGATAAGCATTTAGATGTCCAGAAACAGAGGTAATGGGAAGAGAAGGGAAAATACTCCTGGCTTACAAAAATATCTGCAGCAGGGAAGTAAGAGATATTTAATAGAAGAGAGTTGTAACTTCATTTATTTATTATTTATATGTCAAATCAATCTATAAAATACTGGAGGTAGTTTAAATAGATACCTTAAAAATTAGTGAAACAAGAATTGTAAGATTCATTCATTTAAAAAAAGTTTATTGAGGCCTTCATATGTCAGGCTAGTAGGAAAAAAAATCTCTCTGCCTTCACAGAGTTTAAAATTTAGTGTGAGACAGAAAATAGACAAAAAAAAATATACATAAACAATAAATCTGTAATGCTATGAATAATATAAAGCAAGAAAAAAGAGAAAGAGGGGGCCAGTGAAAGGGATCAGAATACGCTACCTCAAAATAGGCCACTTTCACGTATAGATTATGTTGAGCTGAAGGCAATTGAGAATCAAGAGATGCAGAAAGAACCCTTCCTGGACCTCCCCTTATCTGACCAAAAGCAGGAACTTCTGAGGAGTGAGGACTGTCATAAATCCCCTCTTCCAGGAAAGTCTTGTGGCCACAAAGAAAATGGAAAGTTGGCACTGAGATGGCCCTGTGCCAACACACCTTGCTAAAATGACAGTTATCTTCCATTAGTTTCCTGCATATCTTTAACGTCCCACAGTTTGCCACCCTTAGAATCCTAAAATCCTTTTCCTTTGCCTTGTCAGAGCTCCACAATTTATTGTTCTTTGTTAAAATTGGGATAGAAGCTCTCAGGTCTAGCTGCTTCTTTGGGTCTCTATTTCTTTTCTAGGAAGGCCCCCATGTCAAGTAAAACATTAACATCAGATAAAGTTTGCATACCTTTTCTTCTGTTAATCAGTCTTTTGTCAGTCTAATTTGTTGGCCTCAGCTGGAGAGCTAAGGAGAGTAGAGGAAAATTTTTTTTCCCCTCCTCTACATTACGGTAGGGAGAGACATGCTATGGTAGATAAATTGGTCAAGGAACGCCTTTCTGAAGAGTCAATTTTGGGACAGAGACTTCAACAAAGTGAGGAAATGAACCTTGAACAGGTCTTGGAGCCACAGTGGTTGGGCTTTTCCTATGGTGTCTTGGGGCTCCCAGAATGTTCCCAGAAGCCCAGGTGGAAGATGCAAAGCTTCTTAAGAACTAGCTTCAGAAGATAAAAGATTTCTCTCTTACCTCATTCTAGTGGACAAGTAGGTGTTAAGGCTAGCCTGGATTCAAGGGGAGGAGAATTAATGTCCACCTCTCAATGGCAGAAGAAGCAAGAATTTGTAGCCATCCTTAATCTTCTAGAGCTGTGCAAAAGTTTCTAATTAGGTGGACACATCTTTCCCTAAAGAAATGGTCCACATCAGGGGTCCACAAACGACACCTAAGTAAAATACAACCAGAGGGCCTAACCCACCCCACTGGCTGTTTTCATAAATAGTTAAATTGGAATACAGAAACACTCATTATTTAGATACTGTCTGTCTATGGCTGATGTTCTGCTTTAAGGGCAGAGTTAAATAGTTACAACTGACTTCATGCCTGCAGAAATTAAAATGTTTACTATCTGACCTTTTACAGAAAAAGTGTGCTGACCCTTGGTCTATGAGAAAGCAATCATGCCATTTCTCAATCATTCCACATGGGTCTCTAGCAATTTCATTTGCAATCTTGGTTACAGGTCCCTAGAAATAATTAATTATGTCTAGAGTAAATCGAAGTCAAAGAAGATTTTCAAAATGCAAACTGATATCCAAGCAGAAAGCATGTGCCTCAATAAAAAGGATAAATATTTTGAAGCAAATCCACCAAACCTGAAGCTAACTGAAGCAGAACTGGGAAAAACAGGTCCTCCTCACACCACTCGGAGAACTGGGCAGCCAATCCACCACAACCTCCGCAAAGTTTTTTGTTTGTTGCTTAAAATTAAGGAGAGAAAAATATCTCAAATATTACAAAAAGAAAATAAAATGCATTTCTTCTGCAGACTGGATACTAAACCCATCAGAAAAGCTTGGACTTTGATACTCCTTCTAGTAACATTCCAAGAGAGGAAATGCAGGTCCGTTTCAAGGCATTTGCCAGCTCTAAAGCAATGCAGCAATTAACTAAACTAAAGCCATAACCATTGGAGGTGTTTGGCATCGTGTGTCTTTGGAATGTCTCCTCATACCTGGCAAATCACCCTCACCTACAGCCAAGAGTATAGCACATGTTAGGCCAGTCCCAAAAAATGGAAGCACCTACTGACGTTGAGGTCACTCACAGTTTCGTTAGCCAAATGAATAGTCTCAAGGCCATCTTTAAGGAAAGAGGAGTGAAAGAAAAACTACAGCCCTAACTGCTAATGCATGGATTTGATAGCAGGTATATTAGGACTGAAAAGTGTACAACGTCAGAAGAAAGCAATATTATTCTCATGGAACAATTATGCTATTTCTCCAGATAAAATCATTATTGACGTTGGAAGTCTTCTCATACATATCTTATTATGCTTTGAGATTAAATTGGGACATGGGAAGGCCTAACTTCAGAGGGTTGGAACACATTGGATGAATATCATAGAGACAATCACAGAGCATCTAGTCTCCCCTGTTAGTGATAAGCTTCCCCCGACTGCATCCACTCTTGCAAGTGATTATACAAAACTCAAGGACTAATCCAAAAACAACAAAAATCTAATGAAAGTTGTTATTAAAAGTATGCAAAGATATTTTTATAAGTACACAAATAACCTAATGAAACGAAAAAACAACCAACAAATTGGGAGAAGATATTTGTAAATCATATACCTGATAAGGGGTTAATATCCAAAATATATAAAGAACTCACACAACTCATAATGAAAAAACAAAAAACTCAACTAAAAAATGGGCAAAGGATCTGAATAGACATTTTTCCAAAGAAGATATACAGATGGCCAAGAAGCACATGAAAAGATGTTCAACATCACTAATTATTAGGGAAATGAAAATCAGTACAACAAGATATCACTTAGTGCCTTTCAGAATGGCTATAATTAACAAGACAAGAAATAACAAGTGTTGGAGAGGATGCAGAGAGAAGGGAAATCCCATACACTCCTGACAGAAGTGCAAAGTCGTGCAGCCACTATGGAAACAGTAAGGAGATTCCCCCCAAAATTAAGAATAGAACTATCATATGATTCAGCTATTGCACATCTGGGTATTTATCCAAACATGAAAACACTAAGTCAAAAAGATATTTGTACCTCTATGTTCACTGCAGCATTATTCAAAATAGCCAAGACTTGGAAACAACCTAAATACCCATCAAAGAATGAATGGATAAAGGAGATATGGTATATATACACAATGGAATACTATTCAGCCATAAAAAAGATGAAATCTTGCCATTTGTGACAACATGGATGGACCTCAAGGGTATTATGCTAAGTGAAATTAAGTCAAATGGAAAAAGTCAAATACCATATGATCTCAATCACAAGTGGAAGATAAAAACAACAATAACAAACATACAGACAGAGATTAGATTCGTATTTACCAGAGGGGAAGCAGGGAGGGAGGAGGGCAAAGAGGGTGACAGGGCACTTGTGTGTGGTGATGGACTCTAATTAGTCTTTGGTTCGTGAACATCAGGTAATCCACAGAGAAACCGAAATATAATGATGTACACCTGAAACTGATATAACGTTATAAACCAATGTTACCCCAATAAAAAATAAAAGTATGGAATAGATAAGAATAAAAACTATGTAATAAATAAATATAAATTTAAAAGCAATTAATTAACATTAACAAAAAAAGAGTAACAAAGCTGTTAAAAACAATAAATATTTTTAAATGGAAAATATAAATATAAATGTAAAAGAATCAAGAAAACATTTAAAAACAATAGTTTAAAATCTAAGTCGTGAATATTAAAAAATGACCTTAACAGAAATTAAATATGTTTAAGATGACATAGATAATAAAATTCAAAGTAAGTTCAAAGTAAGAACAATAAAATTCACAAAAATAAACCTAAATTTCAAAGTAAGATATTAGAAATAAAAGAGGTTTTGAATTATAAATAATAATGCAAGTGATAAAGGATAAAACTGGCAAAATAAAAAGGAAAGAAGCTAATAAGAGTTAATAAGATAGAGTATTAGGGACAAGAGTTAGGAGATAACATACACACAATTTTCAGAAAACACAGGAAAAGATACTAGATGCAGGAAACTTGAAAAGTTAGCAAAACCTTGAAATGTGTTAAGAGTATCAGATAAAGAACATTTAAAACAGCATGCATCAAATTGTTAACAGTCCTTAAACCCAGGACTATAAAACAAAATTCTTTACTAAAAATAAAAATAAACACCTTAAAAAGAACACCCACTTGGGAACACACAAGCTGTGGGACTCCTCAATAAAATGGAAACCTCAGCTTGCACTATGCAGAGCTCTCCAGGGCCTGAGAGGCTGGGAGGAGGACCAGAAGGAGATGTCCCTTCGTCCTACCTGTCATGGAGAGGGACACCCTCTGCTGAAGCCCCAGCCCAGCCCCCAAATGCCCTGTGGGGTGAGCAGCTTGACTTGCCAGTAAGAAACGCATTAAAGTTAAACAGTGGGAAATTAGGCCAGAAATACAGGATAAGAAAGACTCTCAAAGGCTTTAATGACACACTAGGTCAGTGTTTTCTAAACCTGGACGTTGTTAAAAATACAGGTTTCATCCTAGAGATTCTGATTTAGTAAGTCTGGGTAGAGGAAGGGAGATGGGGGGTAAATGCTCTGTGATTGTCACTTAGGACCTTCTTTAAAGAGTTTCCAACCCTTTTAACAAGTCTCCCAGCCCAAGGTAATTTTGACATTTATCCAAGTTTAGAAAATAATGATTTATAATCTTGAGACAACTGAGACTTTTCAGTATCCAGTTGTCAGATTTCTAAAACACAGGTGATGAGAAAAACTCTGAATAACATCAGGTCAGAGTTATACAAACCCAGTAAAAGTTGCAGCCAAGTAAGAGTGACGCTGGAAACCTGTTGCTTTCATATAAACTCAGTTTTTAACGCTTTTTGCTACTGCCAAGAACTACCAAATTAAGAGGAAGCCATGAACACGTGTCACTAATGACTTTAAAGTATCAGAATGTCGCCAAAATAAACAACAAGGGTTCGTTGATAGTCATATTTCTTGAAGATCAAATGTACGCATTCCAAGCCGTATCTACCTCCTGCAAGACTCTGAAATGACAAAAATTAAGATGATTCGAGGCCTTTCCTTCTCAACCGCTCTAGAGCACGGTGCTATGTATATATCACTGGCGCACCTAGGAAATGATTATGTTTGTACAGCACACTGAATAAACTGCAGAGCATTTGGGAACCTCTGCGTGGATACGGGGTAAAAATTAGTTAGATTTTCTTCATATCAAATAATTTGAAAATAAAAATAAAATAGAGTTTCAAGTGGAGTACTTGTGGTGAGCCAGAAACGTGCCATTCCAATCCCTTTTCATTGTGGATCTTGTCCCAGCCGGGATCAGACACCTTCAGCTGTAAATTCTTTCAGGGATTGCCCCACCTTGCCCAAGGACACACCTGTCCCCGGGCTACCCATATCTAACGACCAATTAAGGCAAGAGTATAAGGACCTCTTCAGTTGAAAAGGCTCAAAACAAGTTTATTCAGGAACAGCTAAAAGAATTGCCATTTGAGATGTGCATGCTATGGCAAACCACAGGCAAATTTAGCAAACAAAGAAGAAAAGCTGCTCTATAGAGAAAAAAGGGGAGTAGGGCGGGGCTATTCCAAAGAAAAGTCCATTGGGGGAAAGTAGCAGTTCAGCGGCAACATTGGCTTCTCATTGGCTGAGCTGCGGTGTTTCTCATTGGCTGGGCCATTGCCAGGTGGGGAGAGAAATCTCCCTGTGGCAGTAGAGTAGTTTTACTTCCTGTCCAAGATGCAAGCGTCCATCTCCTCCCGTTTAGTGCAATTGAGGACATGGGATAGGGTGTGAGAGCTCCCCCTACAGGCCTCCCTGACTCTAATTTAATTAACATTTCTGTTTAATTTCAACAGACCTAACCATACTGGCCCAACAAGGAGTAACTCCGAGGGTCCTTGAATGCTCCAGAACTGCCTAGGGAAAAGATGGTGGTTGCCCCAGAATTTGAACACATCACGATGCTGTCTCCTCTGCCCAACCCAGCTCCCACTCCCTTCTCTCCACAGGAATAGATCCCTAATAGATGCCCTGCGCCGCAAACTCCATTTCAGTGTCTGTTTCTGAGGAACCAAACCTGGGACAGTATTCAAAACTGATTTGTATGAACATTCCCAACAATCTTTTCAAAATGTTTAATTAAGACACAAGTTTAATTTCCTTATTTTACCTTTTGTTTTTCTTTTTCTTTGCTGAGGGAAATTCACCCTGAGCTAACATCCACTGCCAATCTTCCTCTTTTTGTATATGAGCCACCACCACAGCATGGCCACAGACAGACAAGTGGTGTAGGTCCACGCCTGGGAACGGAACCTGGGCTGCTACTAGACCACCAGGGCTGGCCCCTTATTTCACCTTTTTGATTTCACCTTCATGGTTTTTGCTTGAAATGCCTACTTATACTTCTTTATCACACTTTAATAATGAGCCTTTCATACACTTGTGGATCACCATCCAAGAGAAACTTTGTTCTTACACATAAACAAAAATTTTTAAACCACATAACTATGCAAAAAATTGCAATCATTGAAAATATGCTTTTTAAAAAACAGTGTCTTTTCCTTTTCTTTCATTGGTATAAGTAATGTTGAAATAGCTTGTGAAATATTTTGTATCCAATCAAATAATTCTTCCCAGTGATTGAAAATAATGATGAAGCCCTTATTTGTAGACGGCACACATATTATTAGAGCTGTCATCATGCAGTTCCATTTGACCTTACTAAAAGTAACAGCAGCTTCAAAAGACAAAAGGATTGGATGTGAAATAAGAGGTTCAGGGCTGCCCTGATAGCTACGCTAGACAGAAGACCCTGCCCCTAACCTGTTGTGCCCTTTTTAGGCTCATGGAATAGGATCTTTTCAGCAACTCCAGATGTGGCACTTGAGATAGCTGCCCAATGATAATGCCCCCTCTTGGCAGGGCTCAGAGTATCCCAGGAGAATAGCAAATGCCCCATTCTGCCCATCCCCCTTGCTACCTGCCTTGAAAACTGGATTTGACAATCAGAACTCCTCATGCAGGCAGTCCCCTGTAAGCCCTGGATGAGGCTGCTCATGGCTAAGTTTGCCAGAAAAAATGTAGGACACCCTGTTCAATTTAAATTTCAGATAAAAAAACAAATATTTTTTTTTAGAAAAGCCATGTCCCAAATATTGCATGGAACTTACCTGTATTAAAGTATATGTTTATTTTTTATCTGAAATTCAAATTTAACTAATGTCATGTATTATTATTTGACAAACCTGATACCCCTACTTGAAGTCCTGAAGGAGCTGGTCATCCCAGGCCACTCCAGCCTGGGATGAGCTAAGCAGATCAATATTTCTTTAAAAACCTATAATTCATTTTCTCTGCATATCTTTTGGGGCATGCTGTTGGTGGGTTTGATGCTGTAGATTCTTTCAGTTGTTTGAAATTCTTCTTTGCCTTCCTTGACATCGTCTTTTTTATTTATTTCTAATACCTGATCAGTCTTCCTCTGGATTCTAATTCTTCCCCCACTGTCTAAATCAGAAGTTGGTCAATGTTTTCTGTAAAGGGTATACGATTCATATTTTAGGCTCTGAGGGCTACAGAGTCTAGCGTGACTACTGGACTCTGTCCTTGTAGTGCAAAAGCAGCCACTGACAAGATGCAATTAGGTAAAATGGACTTATTTGAGATCTTAATAATAGCTAAAGCAGCAGATAAAGTATATCATCCAATAATTCCTGAACCTAGGGGCCATCGGTATTCTAAATTCCTTTTGGCTAAGTTGGTCCATTTAGTTGGAAATGTGCATGAGGAATGATCTCGGTTTTTAAACATAAAATTGGTTGTGGGGGGGGGGGGTCTCAACATAGTTAGATAACTGGGATTCCATATCTTAGAAGTTTTTCTCTAGAGCAAAGAAATAATTCTCAAAAAGTCTGCAGGCCAAATACCAGCCAGGTCCAATGAGCATGGCTGTGTTCCAATAAAACTTTATTTACACAAATAGGCAGTAGGCCAGATTTGGCCCATAGGCCGTAATTGCCCATCCCTGCTCTAAATACAGGTGTGCCTGGATCTGTCCTTATCTCTCTTCTCTTTATGTTCACTCCCTTGTTAATCCCATCTAATTACATGACAGACCTACCACATATATTTCAGTGACACCCAAATCTGCGTCTCAAACCCTGACTTCCCGCCCTGTCTACAGTCTTATATGCCAAAAGCCTGTAAGACAACTCTTCCTGGATGTCCCATAGGCACTTTAAATTCATCAAGCCCAGCTTCCCTCTGAAAGCATCTCCCGTTCCTCCTCCGTGTTCTCTATTTCTGCCAATGGAACCACTATCGCTGTGGCTAGCTCACTCAAAACCTCCACAGGCGTTTGGTTTCTCCCTTTCCTTAGCTGCTCATATTCATCCAGTTGACAGGTCCTGTAAATTCAATACATTAATGCCATACCTGTGTCTTCGCTCCTTTCCTGCCACCAAGGGGGAGCTTTCTATACCTCTCACCCAGCCCATCACACTATCATCCAAATATACCAGCATCTGTCTTTTCCAACCAAATTTATCCCATACTAGCAGATTACCTTTCCTTAGAATGGCTCTGATTTTTCTCTTTCTTCCCAAAAACATTTCGAAGCTCTCCTAATGCTTTTGTATTAAAGTCCAAGTTCTTTAGGCTAATGTTAAAAACCCTCTGTGAGCCAGCCCCACACTAATAATCCAATTGTTTAATTTTGTGCACCATTAACAGCCATCAAAGGGAAGTATGTGCCGTTCCCTAGCCACTCAAGCACTGTCTTATCTTTCTAATTTTCCTATGCTTTGGTTTTCCCCTGCCTTTCCCAACCCACGGTCACCTAATGTGGGTCTTACCTAATGTGAGTCCTACACACATTGGAGGACAGAGCTCATATGGTATCTTCTCTGCAAAGCCATCCTTATCCTTCCAGCTAGAAGAAATATGTCCATATTCAGAACTCCTAACTACAGATAGGTTATGTCTGTCTGACAGCTATTATAATTTTCTACCTTATATCACACTTAGCTCCTCCCTATCTCCCCTTATACACTGCTGGAAACCTGGAAACAGATTCTCTGAATCGTCTTTCTTTTCCTCAAAGCATTCAGTTAAAAACCTTCCAATCTGCCTCATTTTAGGTGTTCAAAACATACTTGATAAATGAATATGAAAAGGAAGATTAGTATTGTGTACACAAAAAAAGATTTCATGAATATGAGTGTGTGTCTGTGTGCGTAGAGACAGAGAGAGGAACTCTAGATCAGTGGTTATTTTTTTTTTTTGATCAGTGGTTAATGTTAACTCAATCTTTTTTTTGGCACCTTCCCTTCTTTTCATTGCGGGGGAGGGGAGAGGAGCATGAAATAAACATAACTTTAAATTCTAATCAGCAATCTAAAAATCATTCATAAAACAACACAATCTTCTATCCTGCTGGTGCCAAGTGTTGTTGTTGTTTTGTCTGTCTACGTGTTTGCTTAGGGTTTGCTTGCCTTGTTTTACTTGGTTTGAAGAATACAGTCCTTTTAAGATTAGATAGAAAAGGATAAAAGAAAATTAAATAGCTATCACTTATTGTTTTCCCTGTGCCAGGCACTGTGCTAAATGGTTTATATGCTTTATCTCCTGAAATCCTTTCAACAGTCCTGGAGGTAAACAATCTTCCTCCTTTACAAGTAAGGAAACTGAGGCGCCGAAAGATTCAAACAGCTATAAAGAGCAGGAATTCAACCCAAATCTGCCTGACTCTACAGCCTTATCTACTAAGACATTAAAAATAACTATTAACCTGAAAGTAAGGACTCGAGACTATTAGTAAATGTGTGGTTTTTATAGGATGTGTATTAAGAAATGGATAGCTGGAGCCAGATCAGGAGCTAGACACCACACCAGTTCTTGGAACAGAGAGAATTTAATATAAAGAATTTTGACTCGGTATAAAGTCCTGACTAGGTAACTAAAAAAGTAAGAAAAGAACCCCAAGGTATCAAAGAGGTGGTGACTAAGGAAGCAGCTACCATCCCTGGGGCCTGGCAGAAACTTAGAAATTTAAAAGAAGGGTCTCATGGAGCTAATATCCAGACTCAGAAAAGAGGGGACTTGTTTAGCTGGTGTTGAAACAAGAATGCAGATGGATTCAGCTGCAGCCACAGGCAGGAAGCGCTGCTGCCAGGGAGAAGGAGCTCTGCCCAGGAGATTCTCCCAGGAACAGGAAGCGGACAGGAAGGAGCACATCCCTCTGTCTCCTGCAGCCATTCTAGTGCCCCCTATTGATAGAGCCTAAGATAGAAGGAGCAGGCAAAACAGAAATACCGTTTGCAGAGCCCCTGCTCCAGCAGCACAAAGATATAGAGTATAGAAGGGTGGCTTTGGAAGTGAGAGGCAACAACTTAAGAAGTGGCACAGAAGGATAAATATAAAGAAAAATCTCTCGAAATGTGGCACTTGTGAGCTGCAGAATGAAATCAAATAGGCCTAGATCAGCAATAGGTGACAGATCTCTTGAGTATTAAAAATAAAATTGTAAAGACTTCTAGGTGGGGGCCTGAAAGCAAGTTCAGTAAATGGAAGGAGATGCAGATAGATTTCTTGCTTTCAAAAATCAAATAAAACTTCAAGAAAACACTGCCCAGACAAATTACCCATGATCTCAAGGACAGAAAAAAAGCAAAATTGTCATACTTGGTAAAGTGTTGTTAATTCAAACCCCAAGGAATGCTAAAATGCCATCGTTTCACACTAGAGGTCACCCCCGGTAAGAAAATATAATTGTATCATCCTTTATTGTCCCCCTGTAGCTGTTACAATATTGGAGAGCTGCTCCTTATTGCAAGCAGATTGGATTTTTATGAGACTGACATGCTAAGCAGCTTTCTAGTCAAGTGAAATACTGCATTAAACAGAATCCACTCTCTTACTTTAGTGAGAGGCAGATATATTGACTGTAGAGTACAGGTGACAGTATTCATTACCTGCAATCACTGACCTATTTCTAAGGCATCAACTTTAATCAGAGGTAGGTCAACACTAGTATCAAGAAACAATACATTGTATATAACATAGAGACTGGTATTGAGTATGTTTTTTTAAATTGGGGAAAATACAGCCTCATGTCGACAGAAAGCAGATGGACTACAGGAAATAATTACACCAAAGGTTTTAACAAACAGTAATTTTGGGGGTTATTGCATTAAAGGCATTTACAGCTTAGGAAATTAGAATGTCTTTGTCATTTTATGGCAAATTATGATGATTCAAGGACACCTCCTAGAAATGATATTTGTTAAAATTCTTCATGGTGGAAGTTCCTTTTTAAGTACAGAATTCTAATTTTTTATATCATTTGAATACACTAAAAATAAGCTGATCATTCTTTAACAAGTTCATACATTGATATACTATGGATCAGTTTTACTGTATCTCCACACAAATACTCCTTTGATATTTGTGCTGCCCACATTTACTACCCACTAACTCTCTTTATTGTCGTCGTTGTTTTCTTGTGCCTATTTGTTTGCTGTTCTCTATCAATATTCTGGTCTTTCTACATCATTCAATGAAAACGTCAAACTTGACTTTTTTCTTTATACCTTATTCTAGATGCCATTCTTGGAGACATCAATAACCGCATTGTTTAAACCATCCAAGAGCCTAACCCCTCCAATCCTTGGCCCCTTCACTCACTCTGGTCTTTGCTTGCACCCTGTCTCAACCACCAACTCATATGGTCACATCCTTTTCCTTTTCATCAAATAAATGACCGCCTTCAAAACTTCTATTACTACTTCTTATCTATCCAGTGTCTTATGATAGATAGATAGACAGACAGATATAGACACATATATGTATTATATTGTATTATATTATTCTATACATTTACATTCTATTATTCTTTATCCTCACTAATACATCCAATCCACTGACACTTCACTTTTTCACAATGCATCACTTCTCACGCTGATACTGCCCTCCAAACACTGTTTAGAACCCATAGTTTATCATCACAATCACTCACCTGCTACCCATTCAACTCTCTTGCCCCACTTTCCCTCTATTATGCTCCTCTGGATAAATCCCAAGCGTGGTTAAACCCAATTATCTCCCTAGTCTACGCTTTTCTCCACAAAGCCGAATGGTACTAGGGAAAAAACATAGCACCATGCTGTCAGGTCTAAATTTGAAAATCATAACCAAACTTATTGGAAAATGATAACCAGGGAGTCAAAGGCTCTCTCAATCCAAATATACTTCTAGGATATATTCATTCACCTACTTAGCAAAATGGAGTTTTAATATCTTCTCTCTCCTCAAACCTCCAGCACCACTATTCCCCCAACATACATATTCATACATACTCTCAGCTGATGTTGCCTCATATTTGACTGAGGAAAAGGGGGCAACTAAAGAGAAGCTGCCTTATCTTACCACCACCAAGTCTACTGCTCTCCTTGGATCTGTTCCCGCAGACTCTGACTGTCCCTCCATTGTACTGGATGAAATGTGCCCTCTCTATCTACCCTTCCACTTGTGCTCCAGACCCCATCCTCTTTCAGCTTCTAATGGTATCCATTTACTTCCTGGTAATCAGTTTCTCCCTCTCTACTGAATCATTCCCATCAACATCTACACGTTCTTCATTATGTTCCATTGACATTTATTTCTATTGACTTCACACAGCCTCCATCAACCATATAGTCCACCTCCAGTTTTTAGAGTATTTTTCTGCTCCTTTGCATGGCAAAAATTCTTGAATGGCTTATTTACAGTCCCTGTCTTCACTTCCTGTCATGCCATCTCTTCTTATTCCATTATCATTCCCACACAATTGATTCTTCTTGTCAAGGTTATTGAGAATCATCACCAAAGTCCACCATGTGTCCAGATTTATTTGGCACTTATATTTCTTCATCTTACTCAAATTCTTGGCAAGATTAGACACTGTTGGCCAATAAATCCTCCTTAAAACACACGCTTAATTTTTGTGACTCCACATTTTGCTTTTTTCCTTATCTACTAACCATTTCCTCTCAGTCTTTTTTCTGTCCCCTCCCTTCAGTTTAAACTTGAAAAGCTGGAGTGCTCCAGGGTCCCTCCAAGGCTCCACCATTCTCCATCTCCAGTGTTTTCCTTGGTGAGCTTTTATATATTTCCATGGTTTTAAATACCATCTGTGGATGTGTATCAAATTTGTATCTCCATCATACTTCTCCATTGAGCTCTGAACTCTATGCTGTAATTAACTGTAATTCTATGATTGACATTTCCATTTGAATGTCTAATCATCTTATTAATCTTAACATGGCCAAATAGAAGCTGATTTCCTTGATTTTATCCCCAATAGGCACCTTTCCATTCCCCTGCCACCAATATCTCCACCAACTACCAGGGCTCAGATACAACATTTACCATCATTTTGATTCCTCTCTTCTCTCATCCCTCCTCTGTCACATGCAGTCCTTTAACAAGTTACATCAGATTCATCTCTAAAATTGGTTTTAAATCCATCCACTCCTTTTTACCTCTCCTGCACCAACCACTTCCAGCTGCAATCATTATCACCTGCAAGATTGTTCTAGTTTGCTACAAGACAGACCATTTCCATTGTTGTGGAAGCTTTGCTAAACTGAATTGTCTCATGTAACACAACACGCCCCCAACACTCTCTCACGCTCACACACACACATAAAGCCCATCGTTTATTACACTTTGCACTTAAAATAAAATCTAAAGTCCTTACCACCACCTACAAGAACAATATGACAATAGGACCCAGTTCCACCATTCCAGCCTCAGCACCTACCACTCTCTCCCTTGATCATTATACTCCAGCCCCAATAGCTTAGTTTTTATTCCTTAAACTCATGGCCTCTGCGCTCACTATTGCCTCTACAGGGAAGACTCTGCTCCCAGATCTCTATGTGTCTCATTCTTTCCTGTCACAGCTCTAACTCCATCTTCACAGAGGCCCCATCAGTCTGCAGCCTATCACCCTGCTTAGCTTCTTCCTAGCATTCCTCTATCTCTGAAACGTTCTTGCCCATTTTTTGTTGTTTATTTGCTTTTTTCATATGTCAGCTCTCTCTAAACCAAAGACCTTGTGTATCTTTTCTACCACTATATCTAGAGCCTACACTATCTAGAGCATAGTAGGCACTAAATAAACATGTGTGGAAGGAAGGAAGAGAGAGAAAGAAAGAAAGAGAGGAAGAGAGAAAGAAAAAAAGAGAAAGAAGGAAGGAAAGAAAGAGAGATGGAGGGAGGGAGGAAGGAAGGAAGAAGGAATAAGGAGGGAGGAAGGGAGGAAATAAATAGGGTTTAATGATTTTCTCATAAAGGTAGTGATAGAATTACTCGTACAGTTTCTCTAACATCTCTCTTTGAAACTTCCCTAACTAAATTTCATCTCTGCAAGGTTCTACATAACAGAGTACAGAGCACAGCATAGCTCAGAAGCATAGCTCTGTTAAATAAAACTAATCTGACAGGATCAGACCACTGGGGCTTGGTCATTCACATTCTGGATGGCTGGAAATGATAATGTGCCAAACCTCCTTGGGTACTCAGTGAACCACACTCTCCACCATCCCCCTACACACTCCAGGCAATTACCCATCTGGTTTGCCTGGCTCACCCAGTTGTATTTGAATGAGGTTTTTCAACTGAAAGTGAATGGTGTGTGTTCCACCTGAAAGACAGCCTCCGGCAGTTGTTGCATCTCAAGCTTCCTGTCATCTGCAGCCACTCTCTGCAGACAGGAGTCAGAATCCTCCCCAAAAGCAGCAGGACAGTTGGAGACAGAGGATGAAAAAGGGAGCCCAAGGACAAAAGGGGAGTCAGGAGACCTGTCTGTCTCCAACCCACTGTGTGACTTGATTAAATCCCCATACCCTCCAGGTTCCTGTTTCCCCAGCTGCAAACTTTGGGGTTCATATTAGGTAATCTCTAGAAATTTCTTCCAACTCTAACATTCCAAACTTATAAAGCACCAAGTGGTTAGCATTTGCTGGGTTGCAATTCTCCAACCTAACAAGCCAATCTCCGACTTGGCATGAGTGGCAATATTCCTGCCATTTGGAGTTTTTATATTTGCCCAGAACCTCCTAATTACAAGGTTACCATCCCCACATAGCTGGGTGACAAACACTGATTACCCTGCTTTGCTGGAGGAGGAAAGAAGGCACAGAATGATTAAGTGACTCACCGTCTGTTTACCAAAACCACTGGTCTGGCAGACACTAGAAATCCATGAGCTTCCAAGTTGCAGACCTGAGCTCAGGACACTAGGCCACAGGGCTCTGCTTTGCTTGTTTTTTATTCTGAAATGGATGAAAAACACTCCTGATTGCATTCTCCCTTCTGAACGACTCACTGCTGTTAGTGCTAATGCAACTGGATAAAAGAGAGAAAGTTCTATTTACTTCAACAAACAACCTAAGAAAATTCTGTGTGGCAGACAGTGAGGTACACGGGGAGAGTGTGGACTTTCAAGTAGGAGACATTCATCTTTGTTTTGTGAGCAAACATTTTTTCCAGGTATTAAGAAAGCACAAAAAGGATAAAGACGTATGAGACTTAATTCCATCTGTGACTCTGCAAGATGCTTAATTCTCCGAGTCTTGGTTTTCTCATCTGTAAAATGTGACTGATAGAACTTGCCCACGATGCTCTTGCAAGGAGGATATGTAATGAGATAAGCCAGTTACTCCCGTTGTGGTTCCTCAATTAATCAGCACCTTTCCCTCTTTCTCCTCCTTCCTGTCTAGGGAAAGCAAAATAAGGTGTTCCCTACCCACATGCTGTACCATCTACACTCAAAGCCCCCAGCCACTCACCATCATCTAATGCAGAAGGACCACAGGCTATTAAAGCAGGTGGCCAATCATCCATGGGGTTAAGGGATCTCCTGGGATCTTTAGCTCTAGCCCCACTAATGACATGATGTATCATAAGACATGAGTAACTGACCCTGTGTCTCCACCTATAATAGTGGGGCTAACCACATCATCCCAGAGAATATTCTGGAAGGAAGAGTCTTCCAATTAACAATTAAGGAAGGGCCTCTGAAAGGGTTATAAACCCTTGCACATAAAATGTAGACTAAGTGCTGTGATCTTTTGCAAACAACCTTTCATGTTGTACTCAAGTGTCTCTACTCCTCTGAATAACCACTCCAGCCTCCTTGTCCAGCTGCTGGCCCCTGTCATCCCGCCAGCAGAGGCCTCTGTAGAAGCCAGAGGAGGAGAACAAAGGCACAAAGTAGGGAAGGAAGGTAGTTCGCCAATCAGGCAAATTTCCTATCTCAGCTTGTTTCCTTTTCTTACCTCTCAGAGATCTGGAGAGTAACATTTTCCAACATCAGGCTTCTCCCTACACCATTAAAAATAAGGGAAAGAAAACAACATAACAAACAAGAGACAAGTTGACATTGAGGTGGTTTGTGTCCTTCTGGGATGTAGAAGGAGCCCTGGATGCTGAGCTGGGACATGTAGGAGACGAGCTCTCTGAGACTCAGTTTCCCCACCTCTGTATAGTAAGAAGGGTAGAAATAAATTGTCCCCACGATGCTTACTTGCACTAAAGTCCTATGAATCCTGGAATAACATACATAGACGCTGGCGCACAGTATCTACACATGCCCTATATTCATAGTGCCGGGGCCCCATAGGCCTGAGGGTTCACTTCTGTCTTCATGGCCTCTGACATGCCATTGTTCATTTTTTCTTTGAAGTAAGAATAAATTTTATCTCCCTGAGAGAAATATAAACGTATGTAGAAACTATTCCAACACATCAGTATCATTAATAAGTTTCCCAGGTATTTTAGATTTTAAAAAGACCCAAGATCATGTTTTGAGACACTCTGGTCTACAGGTACATATGGTAAACCGTTAACCCCGAAGAAGGTGAAAGGCAGGAAAAGGCACTTTTAATATTTGAAGAAAACCAATAATGAAAATGCCACTTAAAAGTGGTTATTCTCAAATTGTATAGGGAATTTTTGAAAATACAGATTCAAGGGCCTTACTCCTTATCTACTAAATCAGAACTGTGGCGGGGAGTGGAAATGGCCCAGACACGGACAGGTGTATTTTGCAAAGCCCCTAAGGCGAAGTTGCTGATTGCTGAGGTTTGGCAACCACTGATAGAAAGCAGAGCCTCAGCAGCCAAGCCTGGCACGTATGTCTGTCCCTGTCCTCAGTGCCCAGCAGAAGTCATCTCTTCTCTCACTTGTGAACATCTGTGTTAATCATCGTGGAGGGCCGGCTTGTTTGTTAATGGGGGGAAGGAAAGCTATTTACCTAGTTTGCAAGCCAAGGGAGAGCTTAATTAATGTCAGAGCAGATATGATTTCCTCCTCTCTCCTCGCCCTCGGAACTCACAGGGATGACGAGAGGATTTTTAATTAATGTTTGAAAAGCATTCTGAGATCCCTGGACGAGATGCACTGTAGAAGGGCACAACATGATTATTGTTGTTATTAATAGTAGTTATATTCATAGAAATAATGAAGTTCTCTAATGTGATTTTTTAGAAAATCTATGACATCAATGGCCAGTGTTTTTTTGTGGCAAAAATTTTTGAAGAGAATGAAGGAGAAAGGAAAAAAGATATAAGGAAAATAAAACATGCTTTTTCTCTACTCTTTTTTTACCCATTAGAATCAGATAATATTTTGAGGTTCTAGCATAAGAACTCTGAAAATTTCTTCTTATTATTTTCCAAGATAAATTAAAATACTACTATTAATTTCCATGTTACCAGTGAAAGATTCTGGAGGAACATAGTTGTGAAGGAAAGAACTCAGGATTGGGAAACAGAAGTTCTGTATTTGGGATTTATCATTTGCTATTTACTGACTATTTACTAATTATTTAGTCTTGGGTGAGTCACATTATCTAAGTTTCTTTGTTGGTAAAACTGGGAGATATTGAAGAATATTCTACCCAAATCATAGATTAATGAAGACGAATGGAGATGACTAATGTGGAAAAATTTTATGTGCCTGTAAGTTATACAGATATTATTGATGATGATAATGATGAAGATGACGACAACGATTCCACCAAAAACTCAAATTGCAAGATAGTAGAAATGAGTGTACATTATTTATGATGGATTTTTAAACATAATTTTTATTTTATGAAGTGAAATTGTTCTACAATGACTGTAATAAAAGGCAGCTTTAGGAAGTTTAGAAAGTTAGAGAGCTCTTCAAGGCTCACGATGACAAACAGCTGACGCTTCCCACCCCTCCATCCCAGTTCTTATTCTCAAAGATGCTCCTTTTTAGTTCTTCAGCTGGTTCTTTTGATATTTTATCTCTATGTTGCCAAGTAATGTGATTAAAATGCTATTTTTTTTTGCCTTGTACAAATTCTAGGCATTACTTCCTATTATAATAGATATGTTAATTCTCTTATACTACCACCCTCACTTACCCCTCTCCTTTCCACAGATATAGTTAGATTTACTTTTACTGAAATTAATATTTACTATTTACATCATTACTACTACATAAATATTGTTTATTGATGAAACAACTAGTATACTATCATTACATTTCCTTTCTTATACAAGTCTTTGTTTTCCCTAGGGTTATTAATTGCCTAACATTTTTTTAAATTTGCTTAAATTTCCGTATACTTCACACTGGTTCTTTCCATATATTCTTGAAGAGCTATTTACCTCTTCTTAATATAGTAGGGCCCCCCCTTATCCATGGGGGCTACATTCCAAGACCCCCCAGTGGATGCCCGAAACTGTGGATAGTACTGAACTCTATATATACTATGTCTTTTTCTACACATACATACCTATGATGAGGTGTAATTTATAAATTAGGCATAGTGAGAGATTAACAATAATAACTAATAATAAAATAGAACATTTATAACAATATACTGTAATAAAAGTTATGTGAATGTGGTCTCTCCCTCAAAATATCTTTTGTACTGTACTCACCTTTCTTCTTCTTGTGATGATCTGAGATGACACAATGCCTATGTGATTAAATGAAGTGAAGGGAATGACATAGGCTTTGGGACATAATGATAAGCTGCTATTGACTGCCTGACAATACGTCAGAAGGAGGATCACTGAGCCATGACAATGTCAATGATTGGATGTCAGGAGCAGATGATGTCTTCAATTTACCACAGGTAACTTAAACCATGGAAAGTGAAGCCATGGATAAGAGGGGAGAACTGTACTACTGTATTTTCCACATTGTCAAATACATCAGATAATATAGCATTTCTCCTTTTTCCTAGACATTTCCCTCCTATAGTCCACCGTCTTCCTGCTGTAATTGAACAATATCATGTCAGAGGCCATTAAAATAGTAATGAATCCTTGGACCTATGGGCACCCAGCTCTGTCAATATAAAGCATTGTGCATTCTATGCATCAGCTTCTATGCGTTTCATTCCACAATTTATAAGACTTTAAAGCTAGTAAGCATCTTGAGGACAATGGATTCTTACCATAATTCTTATACAGAGGTAGGGAAACTGAGTCTCAGAGAGTTCACTCTCTGGTAGTGGAGGCAGACCTGAAAGCACATGTCTCAGCTTTAGCCAAAAGTGACTAATCACAAATGTTGCTGTCATTTATATTGTAAATGACTGGTATATAAAGAACAGCCATCAAGAATACTATACCTAGCAAAAGTATCCTTCAGAAATGAAGGAGAGATAAAGACAATCTCAGACAAAAAAAAAAAAAAAGAAGCTAAGGGAGTTCATCACCACTAGACCTGCCTTACAAGAAATGCTAAAGGGAGTTCTTCAAGTTGAAATGAGAGAACGCTAAGTAACAACATGAAAATATATAAAAGTATAAAACTCACTGGTAAAGTTAAATATATAGAGAAATTCAGTATGCCCTAATGCTGTAATGGTGGTGTGTAAAGCACTGCTATCTCTAGTATCAAAGTTAAACAACAATAATATTTTTAAAACTATAGCTACATAACTTGTTAATGACTGCACAATATAAAAAGACGTAAAGTGTAATGTTAATAGCACAAAATGCATGGGAAAGAGAAGTAAAAAGGTAGAGCTTATGTATGAGTTGAAGGTAAGTTGTTGTCAGCTTAACATAGACTGTTGTATCTATAAAATGTTTTATGTAAGTCTCACAGTAACCACACACACATACTCAAATACCTCTAGTAAAGACACAAAAGATGAAAAGAAAAGAATTAAATCATACCACTATAAAAAATAAATCACAAAGGAAGACAGCAAGAGAGGGAGACAGGAACAAAGGAACTAACTAAACAGAAAAAAATTAACAAAATGACAATTAGTAATTTTTTACCTGTCAAAAATTATTTTAAATGTAAATAGATTAAATTCTCCAATCAAAAGACATAGAGGGACTGAATGGATTAAAAAATAGAAAACAAAACAAGATCCAACAATATGCTGCCTACCAGAGATTCACTTTAGCTTTAAGGACACACACTGGTTGAAAGAGAAGGAATGGAAAAAGATATTCCATGCAAATGGTAACCAAAAGAGAGTAGCAATGGCTGTATATATATCAGATAAAAGAAACTTCAGTAAAAATCAGTCACAAAAGAGTAAAAAGGTCACTATATTGTGATAAAGGGGTCAGTTCATCAAGAGGATATAACAATTGTAAATATATATGTACCACACATTAGAATACATAAATATTTAAAGCAAATATTAACAGAACAGAAGGGAGAAATAGACAGCAGTACCTTACTAGTAGTGGACTTCAATACTCCACTTTCAACACTGAATAAATCACCCAGACAGAAAATTATAAGGAAACATTGGACTTAAACCATGCTTTAGACCAAATGAACCTAACAGACATATACAGAACATTGCCTCTAACAGCACCAGAGCACACATTCTTCTCAAGCACACCTGGAAGATTCTCCAAGATAGATCATATGTTGGCCCACAATGCAAGCATTAACAAATTTAAGAAGATTGAAATCATACCAAATTTTTTAGTGACCACAATTGTATGAAAGCAGAAATGAATAACAAGAAGATAATTGAAAAATTCACAAATACATGGAAATTAAACAACACACTCCCGAACAAACAATGGGTCAAAGAAGAAATCAAAAGGGATATCAGAAAGTATCTTGAAACAAATGAAAATGGAAACACAACATACCAAAGCTTATGGGGTGTGGCAAAAGCAGTTCTAAGATGGAAGTTTATAGCAATAAATGCCTAAGTTAAGAAAGAAAAAAGATCTCAAATAAGCAACCTAATTTTATACCTCAAGGAATTAGAAAAGAACAAACTAAGCTCAAAGTTAGCAGAAGAATGGAAATAATAAATATTAGAGCAGAAATAAATGAAATAGAGACTAGAAAGACAATAGAAAATATCAATGAAACTGAGAAGGCTTTTTGAAAAGATAAACAAAATTGACAAACCTTTAGCTATACTAATAAAGAAAAAGACTCAAGTAAAGAAAATTATAAGTGAAAGAGGAGAAATTACAACTGACACCACAGAAATATGAAGGGGTATAAGGGGCTACTAAGAACAATTATATGACAACAAATTGAATAACCTAGAAGAAATGAATAAATTCTCAGAAACACACAGTTTACCAAGACTGAATCAGGAAGAAATAGAAAATCTGGACAGCTTAGTAATGACTAGGGAGATTGAATTAGTTACCAAAATCCTCTCAACAAAGAAAAGCCCAGGACCAGACAGCTTACTGGTGAATTCCACCAAACATTTAGAGAAGAATTAATGCCAATCCTTCTCAAATTTTTCCAAAAAATTGAAGAGGAGAAAACACTCCCAAACTCATTTTAAAAGGCGAGCATTACCCTGATACCAAAACTAGATAAGGACACTACAAGAAAAGAAAACTATAGTCAATATCCCCAATGAATATACATGCAAAAATTCTAAACAAAATGCTAGCAAATCAAATTCAACAGCATATTAAAAGGATCATACACCGTGATCAAACAAGATAGATCCCTGAAATACAAGGATGGTTCAACATATGCAGATCAATAAACATGATACACCACATTAATGGAATGAAGGCTAAAATTCATATGATCCTCTCAACAGATGCAGAAAAACAGTTGACAAAATTTAAATCCTTTTTGGATAAAAGTTCTCAACAAATTGGGTATAGAAGGAACATATCTCAACATAATAAAGGCTATATATGACAAACACACAGCTATGATAGTCAATGGTAAAAAGCTGAAAGCCTTTCCTCTAAGATCAGGAGAAGATGAGAGTGCCCACTCTCACCACTCCTATTCAAATAGTACTGGAAGTCCCAGCCAGAGAATTAGGCAAAAAAAGAAATAAAGGCAATCAGAATGAAAGAAATAAAACTGTCCTTGTTTGCTGATGACATGATCTTGTATATAGAAAATCCTAAAGACTGTATCATGAAACTCTTAGACCTAATAAGCAAATTAAGTAAAGTTTCAGGATACAAAATCAACATACAAAAACCAGTTGCATTTCTATACATACACAATATGAACAACATGAAAAACAAACAATATGCAAAATAAAGAACAAAATCCCATTTACAATAATGTCAAAAACAATAAAATACTTAGTAATAAATTTAACCAAGGAGATGGAAGATATGTACATTGAACACTATAAGACATGGATGAAAAAAATTGAAGATACAAATAAATGGAATGGTATCCTGTGTTCATGGATTGGAAAAATTAATATTGTTAAAATGTCCATACTACCCAAAGCCATCTATAGATTCAATGCAATTCCTAACAAAACTCCAATTGCTTCTTTCACAGAAATAGAAAAAACAATTCTAAAATTTGTACAAAACAATAAAAGACCTCAAATAGCCAAAGCAATCTTGAGAAAGAAGAACAAAACTGGAGGCATCACACTTCCTGATTTCTAACTGTACTCCAGGGTCCAGCCCTGTGGCCAAGCGGTTAAGTTCACAGGCTCGGCCTCGGTGGCCCAGGATTTCACCAGTTTGGATCCTGGGCATGGACAGGGCACCGCTCATCAGGCCATGCTGAGGCGGCATCCCACATAGCACAACCAGAGGCACTCACAATTAGAATATACAACTGTGTACTGGGGGCTTTGGGGAGAAGAAGAAAAAACAAAGAAGACTGACAACAGATGTTAGCTCAGGTGCTAATCTTTAAAAAAAAAGCTGTACTCCAAAACTATAGTAATAAAAATGATATGACACTGGCATAAAAACAGACACATAGACCAATAGAATAAAATTGAGAACCCAGAAATAAATCCATGCATATAAGTTCAACTAATCTTTAACAAAGGGGCCAAGAATACTCAAAGGGCAAAAAGATATTCTTTTTCAATAAATGGTATTAGGAAAACCAGCTGTCAACATGCAAAAGAAAAAAATTGGACCTGTCTTATACCATCCACAAAAATTAACTCAAAATGAATTAAAGACTTAAGGTTTAAATGTAAAACTGCTAGAAGAAAACATAGAGAAAAAAGTTCCTTGACATTGGTCTTGGTAATGATTTTTTGTATATGACACCAAAAGCGCAAGAAGAAGAAGCAAAAATAAACAAGGGGGACTATATCAAAAGAAGTAGCTTCTGCACAGCGAAAGAAACATCAACAAAATGAAGAGGCAATCCATGGAACGGGAGAAAATATTTGCAAACCATATATCTGATAAGGTGTTAATATCCAAAATATACATGAAACTCATACAAGTCAATAGCACAAAAAAATCATATAATCCAATCTAAAAATAAGCAGATGCCCTGAAGACATACAACAACCAACAAGTACATGAAAAGATGCTCAACATCACTAATCATCAGGGAAGTGGAAATCAAAATCACAAGGTATCACTTCACATCTGTTAGAAAGGCTATCTTAAAAAAGACAAAAGATAAATGCTGGCAAGGATGTGGAGTAAAGGGAACTCTTGTGTGTCGTTGGTAGGAATGCGAATTGGTACATCCACTATGGAAAACAGTATGAAGATTCCTCAAAAAATTAAAAATAGAACTAGCATACAATCCAGTAATCCTACTTCTGCGTTTATTTCCAAAGGAAAGGAAATCACTATCTTGAAGAGATACCGGCACCCCCATGTTCGTTGCAGCATTATTCACAATTGCCAAGATATGGAAACAACCTAAGTGTCAGTTAATGGATAGATGGATAGATGGATAGAGAAAATGTGATACACACACACACACACACACACACTAGAATATTATTTAGCCATAAAAAAGAAGGAAATTCTGCCATTTGAGACAATATGGATGGACCATGAGGGCATGATGCTAACGAAATAAGGCAGAAGAAAAACACAAATACTGTATGAATCTAAAAAAGCTGAACTTACAGAAACAGGGAGTGCAATAGCGGTTGCCAAGGGCTGGGGGTTGGGGAAAATGGGGGGAGATGTTGGTCAAAGGGTATAATATCTGTTGCCAATATTCCTCTTTTTGTTTGATGAAGATTGTTCCTGAGCTAAAGTCTGTGCCAGTCTTCCTCTACTTTGCATGTGGGACACTTCCACAGCAAGTGGTATAGGAACTGAACCTGGGCTACCAAAGTGGAGTGTGCTGAACTTAACTGCTAGGCCACCAGGGCTGGCCCATAAATTTCCAGTTTTAAGATAAATAAGTTCTGGGAGATCTAATGAAAAGCATAGTGACTATAATTAAAAATATTGTATTAAACACTTGAAAGTTGCCAAGACAGTAAATCTTAAATGTTCTCAGAACAAAAGAAAATGGGAATTATGTGAGGTGATAAATGTATTAAGTAACCTTACTGTGGTAATCATTTTGCAGTATATACATGTTTCAAATTATCATGTTGCACACCTTAAACTTACACAATGTTATGTCTATTATATCTTAATAAAGCTGGGGGAAAATTTCTTATGAAGCTACTGTAATCAAGACAATATGGCTCTCACATAAAGATAGACATATATATCAATGGAACAGAATTCAGAGTCCAGAAATAATTCCTTACATTTATGGTCAATTGATTTTTGGCAAGGGGGCCCAGTCACTTTGGTGGGGGGGAGGGGGACAGCACTGAAATAACTGAAAATCCACATGCATGAAGAATGAAGTTGTTTTGATACACCACATACAAATATTAACTTAACATGGATCATAGATCTAAATGGAGGAGCTAAAACTATAAAACTCCTGGCTGAAATTTTCAGAGTAAATCTCTTTAATCTTGGATTTGGCAATGGGTTTTTGGAAATGACAGCAAAAGCACAGGCAACAAAAGAAAAAATAGACAAATTGGACTTTACCAAAATGAAAACATTTTGAGCATCAAAGCACACTACCAAGAGAGCGAAAAAATCCACAGAAAGGAAGAAAATATTTACAAATCTTACATCTGATAAAAGTCTTGTATGCATAATATATAAAGGACTCTCATAAATTGGCCATTAAAAGGCAAATAACCCAAGCAAGGGATTTGAATAAACATTTCCCCAAGGAAGATATTCCTCTAAAGAATGCTCACCATCATTAGTTATCATGGAAATGCAAATTAAAACCACAGCACACCACTTCACATCCATAGGACTGCTAAAATAAAAAAAGATAAATGATAACATGTGCTGGCAAGGACATAGAGCAATTGGAACCCTCATACACTGTTCATGGATTGTAAAATGATGGGACCACTTTGGAAAACAGCTTGACAGTTCCTCAAAGAGTGAAACATAGTGTTGCCATATGAGTGAGCAATTCTACTCTAGATACATACCCAAGAGAATTGAAAACATATGTCCACACAAATCCCAATAAATAAATGTTCATAGCAGCATTATTCATAACAGCCCGAAAGTGAAAACCCTAATGCAATCAACTAATGAATGGATAAATAAAATAAATCATATCCATACAATGGAATATTATTCAGCCATAAAAAGGAATGAAATATTGACATATGCTATCAGTATTTCAATGACGAACGTTGAACACATTATACTAAGCAAAAGAAGTCAACCACAAAAAGCCATATATTGTATGATTCCATCTTTATTAAATGGCCAGAATAGGCAAATCCATAGAGAGAGAAAGTAGACTAGTAGTTGCCAGGAGCTGGGGGAAGAAGAGAATGGGGTTTTTTGGGGGAGGTAACAGAAATATTCTGGAATTAGATAGTGGTGACAGTTGCACAACTCTGTCAACACACTAATAGACCACTGAATTGTACACTTGGAAAAAAAAGACTCATATAGTTTATCATGTGCTGTGACATATGGCAAAATCTATTCAGAGATTGTGAGAAGATCGCAATACGCTGTGTCAGTGAAAATATAGAATAATTACTCTGTGTAACAAAAATTAGTTTCTCAAAAACACATAAATTTCCTTTATTAATATTATCATATTAAACATCTTTTTAAACTAAAACACTATTGATGTTGAATAAATTTGCCTTATTTTGTGATAATTTGTTTCATTTTTACTATTTAGACCTCTTCACAAAAGATTTTTAGAGTACAGAGTTTTCATCTTTAGTTTCTTCTCCTTCTTAACTGTCTCACTAAATACATGTGCACCTGTAAGTGGGTATACTGGCATAGAACAAAAAAGGAGAGAGAAATTCACTTTATTAGCATCTTTCCACCCTACAACTTGACTTTTTCACTATTTTTCTAGTATTTACTGATCTAACCAGTTTGTTTTGGAGTTTTATGGACATACCACTGATTATTAAAACAAAATGTAATCCTTAGACTCGGGGCCCCAGGATTTCCTTTCTCTCAGAAATTCTACATCAGAGAACAATGCTGAGGGCACAGTTTCCATCTGGATAGCTCCCCACAGGTAAAATACATTCTAATTAACACTTGCATCAATAACTCCCGTCAATCTTGATTATGGTCTGAATTCCAAATCCAAATCTAAGCATATCAGCTCTCACCCAAGACCCTGGGTAATGAGTTTACACTTAGTACATACTGCCAGAAAGAAGAAAAGGAGGAAAGAAAAGAATAGAAAAGAAAAGAAATTTGAGATACTTTCACCACTGCAATCAGCATTCCTGAGGCTAAATTATAAAGAAGAAACAAATTTTACCACTGAAAGTAATAAGGAGAAAGATATTATTTATGATCATGGAGTGGTTATCATGCTCCAATGCTGGCCCACTGAATAGTGTCCAACATACATTGAGAATCTTAAGGGTTTCTAGCTTTTCAAAATAATGACATCATCTCACAAGAGGCAGAAAGGAAATGCCACCCATAGAATTATAGCCTTTATTTAATATCCTAAAGCTAACTCAATATTACTGTGATCATTTTGTTGTAGCTATTAGTAATAACTTCCATTTTTACCATGCTGTGTTCAAAGCACTTATACATTTATTTAATTTTATTATCACAATCATCATCTAAAGTCTAAAGAGATTAAGTATTATTAGTATCATTTTCCATATAAATAAACTGAAATACAGATTTAGCTTCTTGGCCTTGCAACCTAGTTTTCCCTGGCTCCTATGCTTTTCTTTTCCAAAGCCATTTCTTTGTAAAATACCATAAAACAGTTGGAACATAAACCAGTGACTTAAGCATACATGATCTAACCTATCCTTAATAAGCATTCACATATTCTTCAGACTAGCTCCTTAAAACAAGTTACATTGCTTTTTATCATTAATGATTTTTATAATAACAAAGAATGCAATAAAACTTTAAGTCCAGTTATATGCTATAACAACAGCGTCCTGAAGACTCAATGCCTGACCTCTCAAGAAAAGTCAAAGAAAAGAGCCAGTACTTAGCACCACTGCTGAAAGCACCTCCTTCAACCTATGTTTAAGCCTGTCCCTTTGTGAGGCATTCTACACCAGGGGTTACTTGTGCATTTCCTCATGAAAATGGATCTAGGACGTGACACAATGTGATCAATGTCACATTTAATAAATTTATTAAGAAATTATTCTAAAACTTTGGAGAATGAGAAGGTGATATTTCAAGTCTCCTTTTAGGATGATTTTTACAAAGGGAACAGATAAGCAATATATATGAACAGCGTGTTTTTTGCACTTATTGTTATTCAGTAAATATTATTCATCTCTAACTATGTGTCAGGCTTACTCTTCGCACTAAAGATAGAGCATTAAATGAGAAATGGAAGGTCTTTGCCCTCAAGGTACTCACATTACAGTAGGTGGAAATAGAAAATCAACAAATACAAAAATTAAATGAATAGCGAAGAGTGGAAGCCTGCATATCGAGAACTAAAACAGGGCTATGTAAGAGAATAATTAAGTAGATATTTTTGATTGGATAGTAAGAGAAGGCCTCTGCTGTAGGCAATATTAAAAGCTGATATTTAAATGATAAGAAAAAATGAAATGAGCAAAAATGTGGAAAGAATATGACAGTGTTCTAAAAGTTTCTAGAAATAGACTTTGGGTTTCTTTTTTAATTAATTTCCCCACCACCACCATGATCTTTTTATAGGTAAACTAAGGCTTTGTTGAAAGCAGTCTATGGCAAAGTTGTATAATTTTATTTGGAAAATGAAAACTGGATACACATGTGAGTAAAAATAAGTTTTTAAATGGAATGAGCTTGACATGATGAAAAGCAAAAAGAAGCCCATTGTGGCTAAACAATAGTGATTACCAGATGATGTTGGAGAGCTAGGCAGGAATCAAACTACAGGGATTTTTGTAAACCAAAATAAGCGTTTATTCGTGTAGCAATAGGAAAGGTTAGCACATTTAGTCTGTAGACCTAGTCTGAAGTGACTTAATTGGGGTACTAGCCTACTAATCACCCATAAAAATAATAATGGTGAAGACTCCAGTAAAGAGAGCTCCATTAGTTCTGACTTTGATGCAACCTCCTGGTTCCAAACAATGAGCAATAAGACATAAAGATAAAAATGGAGTTACAAAAAAAGTTACAGTTGTTCAAAATCAAGATAAACATCTCTGGGATGAGAAAGGGGAAAAATACAAAGTGGTGAGTTGAGCTTGAGCTGCAGATCTCTAGGTCTGAAAAAGAAAGTGACAGCCTACAGGGAAAAAGAGACAGGAACCAGGCTTATTACTTGAAGCCAGAGATTTTGGTGGAGCCAGCTCCCTGTTTGGATAAGGGACTGAAATATATCCCCACCATTTGTCTAGAGCAATGGTTCTCAACTGGAGGTGCTCTTGTCCCCCAGGGGACATTTGTCAATGTCAGGAACCATTTTTGTTGTCATACTGGGGAGGTAAAGGTGCCACTCACACCCAGTGTATAAAGGCTAGAGATTCTGTAAAACATCCTACAACGTACACACAAAAAAAAGCCCCCCAAAACAAGGAATTATCTGGTGAAAAATGTCAATAGTGCTGATATATCAACAGTGCACTATTGAGTGCAAAGCCTTGACAGTGAGAAGCTTTGGTCTAGAGGTCCATTTTTAGTTACTTAAAGCCTAGATACATCAGAAAACACAGGCAAAGTCTCTCAACCAAAAACTAAGCCAAGCTGTCCATTGGCTCAGTGATTGGATCTGTCAATTTCCCAATATTGCTTAGAAGTAGGAGCAACAAAATGAATAATGAGACTTACCTATGGACTGCAGCTTGAAAGACAATCACTAACCCCACAGGAAGGGAAGAATGGGAACAGAGGAGAAGTGCAAAGAAACACCAATTCAAAATTAACCTTTCAATCAAAATTCCAAAACTTGTGAAGCAATGCTAAGATAGACAACAAAACCAACTATTAGAGCATGAATACTCTTGAGATGTAATTAATTTTAAGCAAAAATATGAGAAAGGTTTTAAAATTGTACTTAGAATTATCAATAGGGAATATATAAAGTATAAATGCCATCAAAAAGAAATGAAGAAAGCAAAAATAAAAGAAGTTGAAATAAAACAAAAATTAATGAAATGGATTTTACACTAGACTGGACACAGTCAAAGAGAAGCTGAGTATAAAATTGTGGAATTTATTTAGAGCACAACAAAAGGAGATATAAAGAATAAAAAATAGGAAAAGTCAGCTGGGAAATGTAAAGGATAATTTTCAGGTTCTAATACACATTGTATAAGAATTTCAGAAAAAGAAGAAAGAAGAGATGGCTGAAAATCAATATCTATAAAAGAGAACTGAGAATTTTCAAAGTTGGAGAAAGACACAAATCCTCTAATCAAAATATATTCCAAATTCCAAGCAGTATAAATAAATATAAACCTACTCTTTGACATATCACAGTAAAACTGGAAAACATCTAGATAGAATATAAAATCTTAAAAACTAACAGAGAGAGAAGACAGTGTACCATTCAAACTAGGGAAATTAATCTATAAGTGAATAACACCTTTCAAATATTTCAGGAAAATTTCTGTCAATTTAGAATTTTATACCTAGCTATACTATCTTTCAAGAGTAAAAGTAAAATACTTTTTATGTACGCACAGATTATGAAAGTTTCTCTCTCATTGACCCTCTCTAAAATAAATACTAAATGACATTTTTTAGTAAGAAGAAACATAAATGGAGGAAGATCCTTGGGTTCCAGAATGAATGTAAAGTGAATGTAGAAATTATATATATTTTTTTAAATAAAAGACCTCACTCATACATATTCATTCACTGCATAATAAATAGAATACCAATAAATGTGGGGCAAGACCCTAGTTTCTTCCATAAATAAATCTCCTATACACTTAATCAAAGATGAGTAATAATTAGAAAGGTACTATGACAGGATCCACTCAAAAATACTATAAGGCAAAAAAATAAAAGCAGAAAACAAGAGGGAAAATAGATGAAAAACACTCAGCAAAATGTTATTATCATGCATTTTGTCATGACTTTTAAATTTTTGAATTACTTCTACAAATCTAGAACACAAAGGGAATCCAGAAGACTTTGGAGAAACAGTGGCAAGACAACAAAAAGTGAAAATTTGAACTTGAAAAGATCAGAAAAGAAGTGGAAGAAGAAAATAAAATGACCACAAAACAACAAAAAGCCTTCTGAGAGTAGTTCAAGAATAGACACCATTCTTTAAAACGCAGCAAGGAACAGAGAGGACATAATTAAGCCCGCTAAAGAAAATGAAATTAAAATAAAATGTTGGAGAGACAACTATATAAAGATAGGCAAAAGAGAGACAGCATGTTTAACTGGTATCCCCAATAAAGAAAAGCAAAAAAATAGAAGAAAAATTTACACAGGAAAAATTTTCACAAATAGACTTTTAGCCTATAAATTAAAAGGGTATATCATGCCAAAGAAAATATTAATCTCTAACAACAGAAAGAGAATATAGTAAAATTGTTGGATTTCAAAGATGAATAAAGAATCCTTTGGACAGTCAATCAAAAATGTCAAGTCATCAGAAAAGGTAAAAATTTAAGCAAGCCTCAGACTTTCTCCCACAGCAATTCAGCATATGAGGAGACTATCAATCAATGCCTACAAAGCATGAAGAAAGAAAGTTTGACATAAGACAGTACCAGGCAAAGTGCGGTCCAAAGATAATGGCAAGAGAAAAATATTTTTAAATGAAAATTTAAAATATAGTTCCCAAGACTTTCCTAAAGAAATTACCAGAAAATGAACAGAAAACCTGTGGCACAAGAATAAATGCTGAGTATTGAATCCATTTTATCATAACATTAAGACTAAAATAATGTGGAGATTAGAATTACAAAAGAGAATATAAATGTTATAACCCTAAGTAAGCAAATAAAGCTGATAGCGAAAGGGAAGATGAGAGGCAGTGAATGGGGATGGATTTCTTCATCTCTTATCACCAAGGATCAAAAGATATTATTCAGGTGTAATAAATCAAGTATTAGTGGTATAAATATATTTAAAGACACAAAGGTAAAGTTAATAAAAAATAATATATTAAATTAAAAGATTCAGTGGCAAAATAGACAAAAATGGAGAAATTAAAGTTATACTAATTCCATCATTGCTTATGGAAAGGAATCAGTAAGTATAGCTGTTGGTTTGCAAACTGGCCCCCATGCACAGAAGGCAAGGAAAGAAGGAAGAAAGAGGCAGCTACTCCAGATTGATAGGTGGCAGTTTTAATAAGCAAGGGAACTTACTTATAAGGCTTGTCTTGGGTAGCAGCAAGATGGATAGATCTCCTCACCTGCCAGTCAGAATCTTGAATGTTTATACAGAGGCCTTAACTGGGTTCAATCACATATACCGTCTAGATGGTCTCAGCTACACACTGCTCTCTCAAGGCTGCATCCTTGAAAACAGCTCCCATTGTGAGCATGGTGGGCAAAATCTACATTCCAAGGACAGAAGAAGAGGTGGGAGGCTCTGATTGCCCAGGCCCAGCTTGCAGGTCAAACGGCAGTCACGTCCTCTTGACCTCCTCCAACAATTGTTCATAAAAACAAAAGAGGATATACTAAAACAAAAATATAACTTCTGAAAATATATATACACAGAAACACGCAAAACATATCATGAAAGAAGGAACATAGAAGCAATGAATTATAACAGAATTAGGAACAGATCTCTCTCACATCAATAAACATACTATGTGGGGGGCTGGCCTCATGGTTGAGTGGTTAAAGTTCTGCATACTTGGCTTCGGAGGCCCGGGTTCACAGGTTTGGATCCTGAGCACAGACCTACTCCACTCATCAGCCACGCTGTGGAGGCATTGCACATACAAAATAGAGGAGGACTGGCACAGATGTTAGCTCAGGGCTAATATTCCTCAAGCAAAAAAAAGAAAGAGGAAGATTGGCAATGGATGTTAGCTTATGGTGAATCTTCCTCACTAAATAAATAAATAAATAAACAAACAATGCGTTTTGTGCATATAGTATGCTATAAGAGTATGTTAAAAGTGGAGAGCAAAGCAAAATTCAATTCACTGCAACATTCAAAAGACATACCGTCCTAATGTAGGCCTTCCCAAAAGAGCAGCTTGCTGTAGGTAGTTAATTTGGGGAAGTAATCCCAAGGATCAGGAGTGGCAGGCTGGGACAGGTGAAACAGGGAAAGAATGTGTCATGGAGCTGATTAGCACCAGGGAACTGGATGTGATCCCACTAGGATACCTCAGGATTATCCACCTAAGACATGGAAAATAAGAAAATTTATCCATTGTCTCCTGCCCTCCATTAGTCACGAATTTTCGCCCATGATAATGGCTGAGCAGGTATATACAGATACACAGCTTCGTGCTACAGACAAGGTGAGGAGCTGTCAGGCTGCACGTACACAGAGCAAGATGCTGCAACAAGGGCTGGAGTAAAAGGTAAGCCAGGAGAATGTGAGGCTGGGCACAGCTGTGTCTGACACATACGCCTAAAACAAGTGGCTCTGAGAGATTGAAAATAAAACAACTCGGCAAAGGCTTATTAGGGAAATGCACATGGAGGAAAAAGTCAGAGAGGGTTGAATTTAGGGCAAATATTATTTAAAGAGCCCAATTCACAGGAAGATTTAAAAATTACAAATATCTTTGTACCAAACAACACATCCATTTTCAAAAAGCAAAGGCTATAGAAAACTCAAGGAGAAAGAGTCAGAAAACAAAATCAAAATAAAATTTTCAGGAACAACTCTGGAGTCCAAAAGAAATCAAAGTGAAATAAGAAGACTATTTAGAACATTTACCAATCAAATAGAAAAAAAAGAGGAAGTGTAAAATAATTACTCTTCAAAAAAGTAACTGGCCCAGACGCCTTCATCAAGAAATTCTACCAAACTTGTTTTTATTGAGATATCATTGACATATAATATTATGTTAGTTTCAGGTGTACAACATAACAATTTGATACTTGGATACATTGCGAAATGATCACCACAATAAGTCTAGCTAACATGCATCACCACTCATAGTTACAATTTTTTTTCTTGTCATGAGAACTTATAAGATTTACTCTCTTAGCAACTTCCAAATATACAACACAGTATTATTAACTATAGCCAGCAGGCTGTCCATTACATCACCATGACTTATTTGTTTAGAAACAGATAGCTCCAGCACTATTTCAACTCTTCCAGAAAATGGATTTCAAAAGGAAAGCACTCAAATAACTTTTATGAAGCAAGTATGATAGTGGTACCAAACCCTGAAAAAAAATAGCACCACAAAAAAGGAAACTACAAACCAATTTTATTTGCAAATATTGATGCAAATATCACAAAAATATTAGCAAACAAAATACAGCAGAATTTTTAAAAAACAATAAATCATGATATATTTTATTCAAAGATGCAAGTAAAGTTTAATATTAGAAAATAGATTCGCATAATTTACCATATTGACAGCTCATGAACAGAAAAACCATACAAAAGCTACATACCTGCTGAAAAGGCATTACAAAATTTGACAACTATTCTCCATGAGAATTTTTTAAAAACAAAAATACATGGATACTTCTGTGTATGTGTGTCTGGGTGTCTGTGTACATATGTCTATTCAATAGGGAAACACACTAGAAAATTTGTATTAAAGTCCAAGAGCAAAACAAGATGTCTTTTTTCCCATTAATATTTAATTTCAAAATAATATACAGAAGTCAAAAGTTTTCATATATAAAAACAACAAGGTAGCAGACATAATGGAAGGAAAAGTCAATAGCATCAAATAAGATTAAATACCTATAAAATGAATTTAACAAGAAATGAATATGATCCCTGGGAGAAATCTTTAAAATGGCACTAAGGGATTCCAAAAAGAGAAATATATAGAATCATGTTTTTGAGTACATATCAAGAAGATGCCAATTTTCCCTATATTGATCTATAGTTAATGGAATTCCCCCCTAATAATACTGACAGCTTGTTTTTCACAAGATAAACCAATTCTGATATTCATACAAAAACATTAACAAGCAAGGAAATCCAGGAAAAGTCTGAAAGAGTAACAAAGGGGAAATTGCACTGCCTTGTGGTAAAACTTATTATAAAATTACAGTACCCAGCAATACTGATGCATAAGGAGACAGATCATTCTAATAGAACTGAAAGTCCAGAATTGGACCTAAATATAATCTAATATATGATAAATGTGTGGTATTATATTAAATGGTATAAGATTGATTATTCAATAAATTGTTTAGAGATACCTGGTTTGCCTACCTGGATCTCTACCTTACACTTACATAAAAAATAACTGTCAGATAGAGCAAAGATTCAAATATCAATATTGTGAGGAAGTACTACACGAAATTACAGTGGGACTCTTTTTCTGTATAATTTTGGAATAAGGCCTTTCTAGATAAGACACAAAATTCAGAAGCCCTAGATGTAGAGATTAATATATATGACTAATCGAAAGGTTTTTTTAATTGTCTGGTAAAAAATCTCATGAATTACATTAAAATGGTAACTACAGATTGAGAGAAATATCTAACGCTCATTTCACAAAGGCCTAATTTCTACTTTCCTTAACATAACTTGAGCACCTACAATGCCATAAGAAAATAATTAATAATGTGCTGGGGAAATATACAAAGAATTCAAACAGACAAAACATAAAAATAGCTCTTAAATATATGAGAACTTTCTCAACTCTACTGAAGGGGATCAGAATACGCCATACCAAAATACGCCACTTTGGCTTATAGATTATTTTGAGCTGAAGACATCTGACAACAAGCAGACACAGGAAGAGCTTTCCGCCCTCTCCCTATCTGTCTAAAAACAGGGCATAAATTTCTTGTGAGAAAGGTGCCCTTTCTGTGCCAGGAAGAGGAGAGTTCTTTTGTCACCCGAGATGAGGAGTTGATGCTAAGATGAGTCTACACAAACAGACCTTACCAAAACAACTCTGATCTTCCGTATATTTTCCCTCATATATTTCCTAATTTCCCTCATGTATTTCCTAGTCACTTCCCTAGAATTTATTGGCCCTAGAAGCCAATACTCCCTTTTTTTTTCCCTAGTCACTTCTCCACAATTTATTATCCTTTGTTAAAATGGTATATAAGCTCTCAAATCTAACTTCTTTAGCTTTTCACCTCTTTTCTAGGAAGCCCTTTTGCATGTAAAAATATTAACATCAATAAAAATTGTCTGCCTGTTCTGATAATTTCTCTTTTGTCAGTTTAATTTGCAGGACTCAGCTGTTGAACCTAAGAGAGTAAAAGAAAAAGTTTCCCTCGTCTACACAACTCACAAGAAAAAAAATTAATTACAAAAGTACCATTTTTACTTATCATATTGACCAAGATAAAACAAACTTTGATAACACAGTGAATTAATGAAAAAGTGGGAAGCAGGTAGGCCCATGTTTTGTTGGTAGGTATGAAGAACTTCAATGAAAACAATTTGGCCATCTCTCTTGCCACACCCATTTTCCCTGCAATGCTGCTATTAGAAATTGCCCCTATAAATAAACTTGTACATATGGAAATTAAATTATTTACAAACACATTCATTGAAGTATTGTTTATATTAGGAAACTATTCACTAAAGGAGCAAGCTAAAGGAATAATGAGAAATCTTCTCATACAGTAGAATAGAATGTAGTCATTTTAAAAAGTTCGTAAACTCAAAATTGACTGATAAGCAGAGATTCTTAGGATACATTTTAGTTGGAAAAATTCAAGGTTGTGGGTAAGGAAAAAAAGGGATGTATATACGTATATGCATATGTGCCTAGGCAGAGAATATTCCTGAGTGTGAACTGCAAAAGTGACTGCTGCCGTTGAGGAAACTGTGCACTTTGGGGCTATAGGTGGAATATTTTGAAATTTCAATTACATTCATGCATTTCCTATTGAGAATATATCATACATGACAATGTGTATTGTAAATCCTCATGTGGTGTTTTTGAAGTGTTCTGAGCCACAGAGCCATTTTTTTTTAGTGAACATATACTGCAAACTGTGACCCCTTCTCCAGGTCTTCTCTAGTAAGAAATGATGTCTCCTTTCTTTTTGCATTCATCATATGGCGTGCGCTGTGGCACCTTAGAAAGCCGGATGTTCATCATACGCACATATATTCGTGTCTGCTCCACTCCCTTTAAATCATAAGTTTCTTGAGGCCATTTCTAGTGCTTTATACATCTCCGCACTGTCATATACTGCCAACATAAAGGAATTTGTTGAAGTGACACATCCTTTGCCCTTACATTTTGTTTTAGAAGGAACACTCCAGGGAGGGGGCATAGGGGGACGCAGACAGGGACATATGGTGCAGCGCAATTGGGCATGGGCTGCCCAATCATCCAGAAGAGATCTGACTGCCCTGTCCCCTTGGTTACCCTGACTGGTCACTTGACGATTCAGCTGCCCTTATTATTGTAATCCCTCAGATGGCCATCTGCTCTGCTCATGTGGGAGAGCTGGCCCCAGAGAGAAGTACTCAGCTGCCCTGCATCCTCAAATCAGGTCAATTACACCACAGCTCCTTAATTGCTCATGACGGCTTGGCTATTGTGTACGAAGCATCAGTAATTTCCAGTTCATTGTGGCTAAAGATTCTGGGCTAATGAAGGTTCCAACCTGTCCCTCAGGGTCCCTGGCACCACTCAGCCTGTACAAGTTGCACAGCATGCTGAGTTCCATTTCACACTATCAGCTGCTGAATTTCAAGCTAAATTGTAAGTTAAAATAAAACCACACCACAAAGGACAAGACAATAAGAAGCGTCCTGTAAGGACAGTGATTCATTTTCATTGAAAAGGAGCAGGGAGAGCATAACCCTGTCCACAGCCCTAATTGGTCCTTTGTTAGGTGGTGGTGGCTTAATCTGAGGAATGACCAGTCCCACAGGCAAGTGACACGATTGACATGAATGATGTACTGGGCCAAATTTGGGGAGCTTTTGAAAAATTTCAAAGAAGTGAAATTATCTTTCCAAAACTTCTCATTTGAGAAACTCTGATGTTCATTTTTCATCTTGCCCTGGTATAAATGAATAACCTTCCTGAAAACTCACTACACTAGAAACAGTTGGGTTCTTTTTGTCTGATGGTGAGCAAGGAAAAAGTCCCAGGTGGCACATTTAAAAATCTTGGATTTGTAACAAAAACCAACCTTTTCTAGCTCTGAATGATACTAAGAAATTTAACTCTTAAAGCTCCCCAACTTCTCTCTCTTGCCCTTCTCTCTCTCTATATATATGATTATATATAATATTCAGAATTAGTTGCACATTGAAATACACTCTCAAGCTTGAGGATTTCACTAATACCATATTTGCCAGTTTCTAACATAGAGTGGATGTCCTGTCAACTTAACTTTCTCAGTTTTCAGATGACTGTACTTGGAGTTCATGTTCACACAGATGCTGCTTCCAACACGGTATCACATGAAGCCAAAAAGCCAGCCTTTTGCTGTTAACTCATAATATTGTAGCTATTTTAAATACAACATTCTTTCTTGGAATTATGTCAAGGAATTATCCAACTAAAAGAGAACTTTAAGAACACATTGCCAAAAAACCTCCCCTTTAAGACTAAAGAATCTAAATAGGTTAGTTGTACTTCCAAGTCACATGGCTAAACGGTAGCAATCACAGATCTAACAGCCAGGTCTCTGACATCCTGGGGAAGCACTGAGGGCCTCATGGAGCTTCCACTTGCCTAAGAGACCCTCCCAATCTCTCTCCACACACACACACACACACACACGCACAGAATTTTCTGGTATTTCCATTATCAAATGAAATTGTGCCAGTTGAATTAAAATACTCAAAATTAGTTCCTTCTTTCCCCTTCTCCTGAATGCCACTTGGAGACTATAATAGGATGTGATAACTTTGGAAAATATTTCATTTGAAGGAATTGTGAAAATATACTTCCCAGTTCTTAACATGTGAAATACCTGTTAAAACATGCTTTGCAGAAAATTCAGATGATGAGTATAGAATCATTGGCTTAGAAAAGTTGAATGTCCCTTACAAGTGAGATTACGTTTAAATTGTCCTCTGCAGAAAGGAAGTTAGAATATCCTGATGTGTATTGATAAATAAATGAAAAGCAGTAGAATATATTGGAGTATATGAGGAACCCATTTGGTTTAAAACTAATTTGACCTGACCTTGTTTTTCCAAAAGGGTCTGACATGGCCTGTTAAGCATGCATTGTACATCTGCTTTAAACATTTACAATGTCCCAAAGACAAGAATGATGCCGTTCAAGATAGGGATGTATCTTCCCCTATATTGGCATTTCCTTAAGGATAAGCATCTCTTCCTAAAAAGTAAAGATTAATTACCAACATGCTGTACTCATCTGGTGACCACTGATCTGCTGAGCCAGCACAGCAATCTCACGACTATCATAAAAGGGACATTACTGTCATATGTGATGCATGCTCTTTGTCACAAGATGGTATATAACCACTCTACACCCCACTCTTTGGTGCCCTTCCTTCCTTGGGGAAGGAAGGCCCTGGGCTATAGTGCTCAGACCTGGCTCATAATAAATTCACCCCAATCTTGATTTATAGATTGATTATGGATTATTTGCGCTGACAGTATTCAAAGAGAAGAGCCCACAACCTTTCCTCGTGAGCCATCTCTATAACACTGGTGGAGAGAACTCCGAGCTACAAGTAAGAAGACTGAGTTTTAGTCAAAGCAATGGTTGCTCCTCACTCCAGCAGTGACCCTGAACCAAGAACTTCTCCAGCACTCCTTGTCAGTGAGGGCAGGTCCTTCCAACTCTGCCTCGCTGATTTCTGTGGTTACATGGCCAATACTCCTTGATTTTATTTTTTTAGGATGCTTTTGGCACTTTTACACAGAGATTAGAGGCATTTCCAAAATAATAACTAAAGCCTATAGATTGGGACACTAAAGGAATGAATGGGTCAAGTATTGTTTGTTTTGTTTTTTTTTAAACATTCCAGCAGTTATCTTCAAGATAAGCATTCTCCCTTTTTAAGCGATTATCTAAAGAAGCTAGATGGCCTTGAGTCAGTTTATATGGCTCACGTAAAACTTCACTCCATTACCTTAGAATCTCCATTCATTTCATTAACAGTACTGATTTTGCCTACATCACTCAATTTATTTGCCAGATTGGCAACAGATAACGATTATTCCTCCCAATCAGAGTACTATTAACAGATGAAGGTGTGTCATTGCTGGAAATGCATCAAATAGTGGCCTCAGGCTTCAAATACAGATTATAAAAGGACAAGAAAAAAGTGCTTTAAGTAATAGTAGCAAGAGCTAAAGAGGAATATAGCCTCCCAAGAAATAGATGTGAAAAGGAACCTCACTTATTTTAATCTTTGAATATTAATATGTTTTAAGAATCAATAGCATAGAATAGAATAGAGAGGTCAGGAATAAACCATCACATATGACAGGTTCAGAACATGTCACCCCAAATACGCTGCTTTGGCCTCTTGATTATTCTGAGCTGAAGGCGCTTGAGAAACGGCAGATGCAAGAAGGGCTCTCTAACTCCCCATTTCTACCTAAAAACAGGTAATAAAATGTCCCGTGAGAGAGGTGCTCTCTCTGTACCAGAACGAGAAGAATGTCCTTACCACCAGAGACTGAAAGTCGATGCTGAAATGGACCTGTACAAACAAACACTGAAATAACCTTTATCTTCCATGAGTTTCCCCATATATTTCCTGATCACTGCCCCTAGCCAAACCCCTTTGTCTTGTCATATCTACACAATTTACTGTTCTTTATTTTTAAAAGCATATAAGCTTTTAGGTCTAACAGCTTCTTTGGGTCTTCATTTTCGTTTTGAAGACTCCCGTCTATACATAAAAATATTAAATAAATTGGTGGACTTTTCTCCTGTTAATCTGTCTTATGTCAGTTTAATTTAGGCACACTCACAGAACCTAATAGGGTAGCAAGAAATGTTTTCGTCCTCTACACATATTTGGTCAAATGATTTTCAACAAGGATATCGACATCAGTATGAAAACGACAGTCTTTTCAACAAATAGTTCTGGGAAAACTGGATATCCACATGCAAAATAACAAAATTGGACCCTTTCTTATACCATACACAAAATTTAACTCAAAATAGATCAAAGACTTAAATGTAAGAGCAAAAACCATAAAACACAAGAAAACATAGAGAAAAAGCTTCATGACATTGGATTTGGCAATGATTTCTTGGATATGACATCAAAAGCACAGGCAACCCAAGAAAAAATAGATAAATTGGACTTCGCCAAAATTAAAAACATCTGTGCATCAAGATGTGAAAGGCAATCCACAGAATTGTAGAAAATATTTGCCAATCATATATTTGATAAGGGAGTGCTATCCAGATTACATAAAGAACTCTACAACTCAACAAGAACAGATTGGATTTTAAAAATGGGCAAAGAGGGGCCAGCCCCATGGCCAAGTGGTTAAGTTTGCCGGCTCCACTTTGACGGCCCGGGGTTTCACTGGTTCGAATCCTGGGCACAGACATGGCACCACTCATCTGGCCACGCTTAGGCAGCGCATCCCTTATAGCACAACCAGAGGCACCCACAACTAGAAAATACAACTATGTACTGGGGGGATTTGGGGAGAAAAAGCAGGAAAAAAAAGAAGATTGGCAACAGTTGTTAGCTCAGGTGCCAATCTTTTAAAAAAAATGAGCAAAAGACTTGAATAGACGTTTCTTCAAACAAGATATACAAATAGCCAATAAACACTTGAAATGATGCTCAGCATCACTAATCATTAGAAAAATGTGAATCAAAACAACAATCAGCTACCACTTCGCACCCATTAAAATGGTTATTATCAAAAAAACTATAAAATAACAAGTGTTACTAAGGATATAGAGAAATTGGAACACTTGCACATTGCTGGTGGGACTGTGAAATGGAAACATGATGGAAAACAACATGGCAGTTCCTCAAAAAGTTAAACATAGAACCACCATGTAATCCAACAATTTCACTTCTGTGTATATACCCCAAAGAAGTGAAAGCAGACTTGAACAGGTACGTATACAACAATACTCACAGCAGTATTACTCACAATAACCAAAAAGTGAAAATAACACAAACGTCCATCAATAGACAGATAAACAAAATGTGGTATATACATACAGTGGAATAGCATTCAGCCTTGAAAAGGAATGAACTTCTGACACATCTAGAATATGGATAGACCTTGAAGACATTATGCTAAGGGAAACAAAGCAGCCATTAAAGGACAAATATTGCATGATTCCACTTATATGAGGTACATAGAATAGTCAAATTCATAGACAGAAAGTAGAACGGTAGTTACCAGGGGTTGGGAGCAGGGGAGAATAAGGACTTATTGTTTAACGGGTATAGTTTTAGTTTGGGAATGATGAAAAAGTTCTGGAGATGGATAGTGGTGATGATTACACAACAATGTGAATGTCCTTAACACTACTGACTTGTACACTTGATGGTAAATCACATCTATTTTACCGCACACAAAAATCAATGGCGTGACTTTGAGGTTCATGTCAGCCATGGTGGTGGCTCAGATCACCCATCAAGAAAGAACTTGCTGTTCAGCTGCAAGGAGTGCCAGTGATTGATAGCCTCCAGCTGTTAGCACCTTCAGGATGCACCTCAGCTTTCAAATTGAGACCACGCTTTTCCCAGACAACCTCTAGCCAATGACTGAGCAAGTGGGCGGTAGGACCTGGCAACTTCTTCCTAGCACAGGACTCCTGCTGGATAATCTTAGCTCTAGAGCTCTTTGTTGGGTTGGCTGAAGTTTTGTCAGACCTGTAACACGGTCTGTAGGCTTTCCTGCTCAATCTTGCTTCTTCCTCTTTTTCTATTTCACAGGCATTAACCCCCAATAAACTTCTGGCCCTCCTAACTCTGCCTCCGTGTCTGATTCCTAGATCAGAATGGCAGAGTTGTAGGAGCTGGTAACTAGATCCAGAGGCTTGAGCAGATTCAAGCTGGATTCTTTCAGCAAGAATACTTCAAAGTTGTGCTGTAGAATCCCACCACGGGGTGTGTAATGTGTGGTTCTCTCTTTTTTCGTCCTGTTAAGATTGACCAGTAGGTTTAGATGTTATCAGTCATAGCTACCCCTTGAAAAGTTCTCCATAAGCTCTTTACCTAATGGTCTTTAGCAACCTTTGATAATATTGCCCATATCCATTATTTCCTTAGGGGTCGCAAAATGGCATATTTTAATTCTGTCATTCTTTCTTCTTTGATTAGCTGTAATGAATATAAAAATAAAGAATTTAGAGGCTGGACCCGTGGCCGAGTGGTTAAGTTCGCGCGCTCCGCTGCAGGCGGCCCAGTGTTTCGTTAGTTCGAATCCTGGGCGCGGACATGGCACTGCTCATCAAACCACGCTGAGGTAGTGTCCCACATGCCACAACTAGAAGAACCCACAACGAAGAATACACAACTATGTGCCGGGGGGCTTTGGGGAGAAAAAGGAAAAAATAAAAAAAAAAAATAAAAATCTTTAAAAAAATAAATAAATAATATAAAGAATTTACCTCATCAAGGATTTGGTTCCACTTACATGGAGTAACAGGAAAGGAAGGATAAATACTTGATTTTGAGACAGCAAGAGCACTGTCCCCAAAATCTCCAGTCAAACTTGTCCAAGAAGACAAATGAGCCAGCTCCTAAGAATTCCCAGAAATACTTGAGAGAGGATGGGTCTCGGGGTGGAGGGTGCGGGTGGGGGATGGAATGAACTCAAATCGGGAACACATTCTAGTGAAATTTAAATAATTACTGCTAAAATGACCCAATTAATACCCATAGGCTCATAAGGCATAGGAAAACTCAAGTTACATTAGATTTTAGTATAATATCAAAATAATGGGGAAGAGAAAAATTGTGTGTTAAATTAGACTGGGACGATTACAAAAATATTTGGAGTTAAAAAAATTATATTATCCTTAACTCAGGTGTCACACCAAAGAGCACCAAGTGAATTAAAGAGTTAAATATAAGAAATAAAATGAAAGGCGCATGAAATTCTTGGTGAATATTTACGTGACTCTGTAGTACAATTTCTAAGCATAACAACAAAGGAAAAAACTACACTGGGAAAAAATTGATATATATGATTTCACATAAATTTTAATAGGTTTGTCAACTCTAACATAAAAGATAAATGACAACCTGGAAAAAAATTCACAAACAATGTCCTCAAATATATAAGAAGCTCTTATTGGCAAGTCAATCAGAAAATAGTGAACATTCATAGTAAAATAGAAGATGTGCATAAGTCATTCAAAATGAAGAAATGCATGCATTTAAAACACTACAAAATTCTACTTTTTTCCTTTAAAATTGACACCAATTTTTCTCTAATACTAAAACCCACCATTGGAACTGGTACAGGACAAAGAAGACCCATGCTCTGCAGAGGGAATCATATTTCAGTATTATGTTTATGAAGAGCAACTTGGTAACGTGAATAAGGAGTCTTAAAAATATTCTTACCCTTTGAGCCAAAATATCTTTTACTATAAATTTAGGATTTTTTTAAAGAAGTGAACAGAAGTACATATCAAGATTTGTGTGCAAGTTTGCTTCTGGTAGGGTTAGAAGACTTGAAAACAATTTAAATAAATAATATACAGTTATAAGATGAAAAACTATACAGCTAACAAGAATGTTCCCAAAAATATTTTAAAACATATGAAAATCCTCCACTATATAATGATAAAGAGGAAAAAATGAGGTTCAAAATTATTTCTATAGTCTAAATCCAATTTCATATATATACATATATACACACAAATATATATACACTTATATTTATATACACACAAATATAGATAAACCTATTTTGTATATACACATACATATATACACATATAAATATATATTTATATGTTGTGCATATAATACGTGTATGGGTGTGTGAAAGTGAGCGGCTGGAGTGCTCACTAACAGTGTTGAGTTTAAGGGGTTTTTTCCTTCTTCATAAATTTGTTTTCAATTATGTGTTTCCTAAGGAAACATCATTTTATAATTCAAAATTTAAAAATTAACTTTATTTTAAAAGAAATTTCTTTGTGATTCACATGGCTGCTCCATCCATGCACCATCAATTTCGCAAACATTGTCTATTATGTGTCAGGCACTGTCATATTGGGATCCACGGGGAAAGGGGCCTGGCAATCATACAATGTTGAATAAGATGCTGACCCTGCCCTGAGGGAAGCACACTATAGTGGAAAAGAGATCTTTACACAACTAAGTGTGGTGCCTGTACTCAGTGTTCTAGTAGAAGAATAAACTACGAGCTGAGAACACAACAACTCATGACCCAACAGTTACATAACCCAAACTCTTTTTTTGCCTCAGTGTAAGTCTGATTGGAGCAAATACATGATTTGCAAGGACAGCTATCTGTATAGCATAGGTACCCCAGCAAAAGGAAGGTGCAGACAATGCAAAAGACTCAATGTTGTTGGCATTTACCACCAACAGTGCCATTCACTGCACTAAGAGATAGAACTATGAATCCCATTTTTGTTGCTCTATGGGGCTGGTTTTCTCTTAAGCCATCTCTACCTTCTTAGTGCAAAGGGTTGCAATAGTTCAAGATTTTCCCATTAAACATGAGAAATAGTCACCAGCCATGCTTGTCTTTCTCAGCCTCTCTGCCCTGTTCCACATCAGCTAGCACCGGGTCCCAATCCAAACCAACCTTGCAGGTTTTGCTCTATGAGTTATGTGGGCAGAGTTAATGGAGCTATCACTTGCTCTTGTCTGCAAACAAGGAGTGATGGATGGCTATCTGCTAAATGTGTTAAACTTCAGTCCAAGAGAGTTGCTCTTTAGCATGCAAGAGAAAGAAAAAAATTAGACTTCTCGATTTCTTCATTCACCTCCTGCATTCTAGGAAGAAAGACTGTCTTCTCTTCATTTCTTATGCTAGTCGCCAACGTAACTAACAAGTTCCTCGGTGTCAACCTACATGAACGGAAAGTTTATTTAACACAGTGCTTCCATTCATTCATTCTACAAACATTTATTGAGAACCCATTAAGCGGCAAAGCTCTATGCTAGAAGCTGGAGATACAAAATGAATAAAACATAGTGCTGGTACTTGAGTACTTATGATATAGTAGGAGTGAGAGACATTAAAATAAATCATTGACATGAAGTATTATAGGTGTTCTAATAAATGAAATATACAGAGTAACAATTATAAACCCTTTTATTGAGAATTTGCTATACAGGTACTACGATAATACCTCATATGCATTAACATTAGTCAATCCTTACAACATCCCTATGAAATAATGAGAAGTTAAACCAACATACTTTCCTGACCCTGCGCAAACCAATTCTGGGACAGTATTTTCCTGTTTGTGTGCTAAAAATACTAGGACGAAGCAAAAGGAAGTATTTTTGATCCATGAAATATTTGCCCCTGGAAAATAAGATTATGAACCAATTAAAATATCTTACTTATCAAGACCAAACTTGCTCATCAGGGCTGCTTTAAGATCTTTGCCCTGCCATGTCCACCAACTGAAAGTTATTTCATCACAGACACTGCCCAATCCCAACCAATTCTCGGCCTTAAAAGACTTACCTTAAAATCACACAACTCAGGCCCTAGAACAATATACGTATCTTCCCCTCATTTCCCCATTTTCAGAAGCTCCTAAAAATCAGGCAGATTGGCCTTCCTCATTACTTCAGTGGGCCAAATAAGCTTAGCTTTGCTGGATCAACAGGTTTTCCCAGGATCTTTTGAGAGATCAATGATCAGCAATTGATATTACAGTCACCATTTCACATTTATCTGAAGATTCATGTGACTCTGATCTAAACCTTATATTTCTGTCCACTCTGCCATTTATGGTGGATTAAAAGAAGTGATATTTTATTGGGAAGTATGTGAAGGAAGGGCACAGTAGAGGTGCTATTTGAGCCATGTTTTAAAAGACAAAGCAGTCATCTGATTTTCAAGAGAGGAAACGATATTGTTTGCAAAGAGACAGAGGCGTGAATTTGTAAGATAGAATCAGAGAACATAAAATCACAGAAAATGGCTAGAACTAAGAGTACCTGGTGGAGTAAGGGGGCTGCCAGGCGATGAGGCTGGAAGCACAGGCGGAGCCACATCTCCCGTTGCTGTCCTGTGAGTTTTGATTTTAGGTTGTAGGTATTGAGAAAACATAGAATAATTTCTTAAGCAGAGAGTGATGTAATTGGTTTTTTTTTTTTTTAAGATTATTCTGGCTACAGAATGGAAGACTGATCTGGAAGATAAAAGACTGGGAAAAAGGACACCTTTTTTTAATTTATTTTTATTTTTTATTGCAGTAACATTGGATTATAACATTATATAACTTTCAGGTGTACATCATAATATATTTCGAATTCTGTGTAGATTACATCATGTTCACCACCCAAAGACTAACTACAATCCATCACCACACACATGTGCCTAATCACTCTTTTTCCCCTCCTCCTTCCCCACTTCCCCTCTGGTAAGCACCAACCCAATCTCTATCACTATGTGTGTGTTTGTCATTGTTTTTATCCCCTACTTATGAGTGAGAGCATATGGTATTTGACTTTCTCCCTCTGACTTATTTCACTTAGCATAATACCCTCAAGGACCATCCATGTTGTCACAAATGGCCAGATTTCATCATTTCTTATGGCTGAGGAATATTCCATTGTATATATACATACCACATCTTCTTTATCCATTCATCCCTTGCTGGGCACCTAGGTTGCCTCCAAGTCTTGGCTATTGTGAATAAGGCTGTGATGAACATAGGGGTGCATGTATCTTTATGCATGTGTGTTTTCAAGTTCTTTGGATAAATACCCAGCAGCGGAATAGCTGGATCCTATGGTACACCTATTCTTAATTTTCTGATGATACTCCATGCTGTTTTCCATAGTGGCTGCACCAGTTTGTACTCCCACCAGCAGTATATGAGGGTTCCCTTCTATCCACATCCTCTCCAACACTTGTTGTTTCCTGTCTTGTTAATTATAGTCGTTCTGAAAGGAGTGAGGCGATATCTCATCATAGTTGTGATTTGCATTTCCCTGATAGCTAATGGCGTTGAACATCTTTTCATGTGCCTGTTGGCCATCCATGTATTTTCTCTGGAGAAATCTCTGTTCAGATCTTTTGCCTATTTTTCAATTGGGTTGTTGGTTTTTTTGTTGTTGAGACATTTGAGTTCTTTGTATATTTTGTATATTAACCCCTTATCTGACATATGGTTTGCAAATATCTTCTTTCAATTGTTAGGTTGTCTTTTCGTTTTGTTGATGGTTTCCTTTGCTGTGCAGAAGCTTTTTAGTTTGATGTAGTCCCATTTGTTCATTTTTTCTTTTGTTTCCTTTGCCCAGTCAGACATGGGACTTGAAAATATGCTGCTAAGACCGATGTCAAAGAGCGTACTGCCTATGTTTTCTTCTAGAAGTTTCATGGTTTCAGGTCTTACATTCAAGTCTTTGATCCATTTTGAGTTGATTTTTGTGCATAGTGTAAGATAATGGTCTACTTTCATTCTTTTGCATGTGGCTGTCCAATTTTCCCAACACCATTTATTGAAGAGACTCTCCTTTCTCCATTGTGTGTTCTTGGCTCCCTTGTCGAAAATCAGCTGTCCATAAATTTGTGGGTTTATTTCTGGGCCCTCAATTCTGTTCCATCGATCTGTGTGTCTATTTTGTGCCAGTACCATGCTGTTTTGGTTACTATAGCTTTGTAGCGTATTTTGAAATCAGAGAGTGTGGTACCTCCAGCTTGGTTCTTTTTTCTCAGGATTGCTTTGGCTATTCGGGGTCTTTTATTGTTTCACATAAATTTTAGGACTCTTTATTCTATTTCTGTGAAAAATGTTGTTGGAACTTTGATAAGGATTGCATTGAATCTATAGATTGCTTTAGAAAGTATGGACATTTTAACTATGTTAATTCTTCCAATCCAAGAGCATGGAATATCTTTCCATTTCTTTGTGTCTTCTTCAATTTCTTTCAACAAAGTTTTATGGTTTTCAGTGTACAAATTTTTCACCTCTTTGGTTCAGTTTATTCCTAGGTATTTTATTCTTTTTATTGCAATTGTAAATGGGATTGTATTCTTAATTTCTCTTTCTGCTACTTCATCGTTAGTGTACAGAAATGCAACTGATTTTTGCATATTGATTTTGTATCCTGCAACTTGACTGTATTCATTTATTATTTCTAAAAGTTTTTTAGTGGATTCTTTATGGTTTTCTATATACAAAATCATGTCATCTGCAAATAGTGACAGTTTCGCTTCTTCTTTTCCAATATGGACCCCTTTTATTTCTTTCTCTTGCCTGATTGCTCTGGCTAGGACTTCCAATACTATGTTAAATAAGAGTGGTGAAAGTGGGCATCCTTGTCTGGTTCCTGTTCTTAGAGGGATAGCTTTCAGTTTTTCTCCATTGACAATGAAATTGACTGTGGGTTTGTCTTCTATGGGCTTTATTATGTTGCGATATTTTCCTTCTATACCCATTTTATTTAGAGTTTATATCATAAATGGATGCTGTATCTTGTCAAATGCTTTCTCTGCGTCTCTTGAGATGATCGTGTATTTTTATTCCTCATTTTGTTAATGTGGTGCATCACATTGATTGATTTGGAGATGTTGAGCCATCCCTGCGTCCCTGGAATGAAACCCACTTGATCATGATGTATGATCTTTTTAACATATTGTTGTATTCGATTTGCTAGTACTTTGTTGAGGAGTTTTGCATCGACGTTCATCAGGGATATTGGCCTGTAATTTTCTTTTTGTGTATTGTAGAAAAAGGACACTCTTGAGGAAGCTATTTCTGAAACCTAGAAGAGATTCTGGTGACCTGGATGATGTTGGAAGCAGAGGGATAGACAAAGTGGAAAATATAAAAGAGACAGAAGCCGCATGATGCGATCACTCATGAGGTGTTGTTAAGGGAAAAAGAAGAGTTTGAGATGACTCCAGGTTTCCAGCTCAGGTTAATGGATAGAAAGTCACACCATTTCAAAGATGTACAATTTGAGGAGAAAATCTTTTTTGGAAAAACAAAACAGATATGTTCAGGCTTAGACATATTTTTTTAACATATTGAGATTTAAGTATCTATGGACTATCTGAACAGGAAGTTGGATAATGTTAGGGCCTCTGAGACACCCAATAAATAGCACCCTTTCTTCCCCCAAGAAAATGAGGAAATAAAATAGTGGCGCAAGACTGATGAAAGACTAAAATATCACTTTTTCTACTAATAGAGGCCAAGAAAGAAGATATGACTTTAGGTTTGTCAGCCAAATGGTCCTGCTAACAGAACCACACACATAGGTAGGCACACTAGCCCTGCCATTGGCACTGGAGTCCATGAGTCAGGCAAAGAAGCTGAGAAGGGGCCGTTACAAGTAAGTTAGAAAAGCCAAGGGAGGGGGTGTCACATAAGCCAGAACAGGGAAGTATCCAGAAGGAAGGATGTAGTGCTAAATATGGCATAGGTCAAGCAAGATAAGGTCTGGAAAAGTACAGTGGAATTGGAAATTCAGGACATGGCAATCTGAGAGCAGAGGACTGAGGGTTGAAAAGCAAGGTATTCTTCTCATCTACAAGGCCATGGAAGTGTTGCCCAACCCTGAGCCTCACTCAGAGGAGCTCTAGTAGAATATATAGAACAACCACGCCAGGATCTTGGTGAATTATTATACCCTCCTCTCATCTACTTCATCCTCCCAAGATAGAAAATTTGGATGAAACTTGTAACCTGCTCTCCTTTCCTTGTTTAGTAGGTCAGACCTGATGATTTATAAGGTTTGGTACCAAGCAACTTCTATAGCTCTGAGAACGTATAATAGTGAATAATAAGCGAATAATGAATAGTAATAATAAGTGAATAGTGAATAATATAAGAATGAATAATGTTAGAAAGGAAAAGTCCCCTGAAGTGCTTCTGAAAGAGACAGAACTATGGGGCCCCCATTGAGAAAGATATCAGTTAGGGAAGGTGCTAATCACAACATTCTCCTTGCTCCAAGACATGTGCCTTCTCATTGCTACTTTAGAAAAATGTCTTTAGCCTGGCACGCAAGTACCACCAGATCAAACTCCAGTCTACTTCCTCTCTGCATCCCTTCATCCACCCTATTTTCCAGCCCAGGAGTCAGCAGATTACAGCCAAGGGCCAAACTGAACTTCCACCTGCTTTTGTAAATAAAGTTTTATTGGGACCACAGCCACACCCACTCACTTAGATATTGTCTGAGTATCTGCAACAGAGACCATACGTCCCACAGAGCCAAAATCTTTGCTATCTGGGCCTTTACAGAAAAAGTTTGCTGACCATGTGATCTAGTCTATTCTTCTCCATACATAGCCTTAGATTGCTTCCTTCTTATCTTTCTTTATCCTATTCTGACTTTGTGGGATGCCCTTCAAATGTTCCATATCCTTCAGGAACTAGCTTCTCGAAATGCTATTTCTTCCACAGAGGGTTCCCTGATGCCCCTCCCTGGAAGGCATTTCTGCTGTTTCTGAGTTCCCATAATACCTAAAGTATCTGGGATGTGTTGGAGGATCAATAAGTAAGTGTTCAATGAATGGAGGAAGAGGTCTATTTCAGGGTATTGACCCATTCTTTTGTTTTAGTTGTGTACACATCTCTAGTGCCTCCGTCTTGAGGGTAGATCAGTCTGATACTTTTCCAAGCGTTTAACAGTTTACCCTGAACACCATAGAATGTGATGAGCATTTTTTCAATAAAGGACTCAGATCCAGGAAAACAGGTAAAGCATGAATTGATCAATTAGTAGAAAGAATTTTTTAGGGGCACTCACTATGCTAAATGTTGGACACTTGTCCAAAGATTCTGAAATCTTTGCAGGGCCCTCACGTCATTAGCTTTTATACGGATTTCTGCAATAGAAATATTGTCTGCTTTTTATTTTGCTCCCCGGGATTTGAAACAGCTGAGCACGAATCACGTGGCAGGGAAGTGAGAATTAATATTCGGGAGCATGAGACTCACAAGTGAGCCAGCGAGTCTGGGGAGATGAGCAATGTGCCATATTCTCATGGGTCATGACTCTAAAAACAAAACCAAACTGTCTTTGGTTTGGATTGAGCCTGAAAATAAAAACTAGGACCTGAATTTTTTTTTAATTTTTATTTTTTAGTTGTAAAATATACAGAAGATAACATTTACCTTTTCAACCATTTCTAAGTGTACAGTTCAGTGGCCCTAAATACACTCGCATTGCTGAGCAACCATCACCACCATCCGCCTCCAGAAGTTAAATTGAAAATTTTAAGTTCAACGCTTGATTTGCACATTTGGAATCCGGACCTTGTCAGACACTATCACAGGACAGTCTGTGGCTTCATCAGTTCATTAACTCAAGTCTCTCGGTGACTCTTTCAAGTATAACTCAAACATACAGAAATTGTTTAGAAATAATTCAAAAAGTGGAATTTTTAGGAGAAGTAATTATTGAGTGTGCCAGGACTCTAAGGAGATTCATAGGGTCACAAAGTACCCACGATTTCCTAATGGGTAAATTTGGGGTTGTTTGTCTTTTTTAAGTATTGAACAGAATTATCAAGAAATAGATTTTATATATTTTATGCAAGCATCTGTTTCTTTTTCATACCAAAAAAAAAAAAAAAAAAAGAAGCTACTCCCCAAAGCATTCCCAGGACACAGCTCTATGCATTTCCTGTTAACAGATGCTCCCACGTGTCCAAACCGTAGTCCCAAGAGGGGATTCTGTGTCCTCTCCGAGCATTTCCAGAAACACAATCTTCTCGGCTGACACGGCAATTGCTGCAGGGTGTCCCACAAGGGGGCCACTCTTCACCTTGTAATGTCTAACCGCTGGAGTGTTTGTATGGCGAAGATTGATTTACAACCCAAGGTGTCTGGTCCCCGAGGGCCACTCGCTTCACTCCAGCCTTCAAGAATCGTATTTCACAGTCTCGGATAACCCGCTTGGGTAAACAAATTGAGCACCAGAACAGCCAAGCGAGCAGAAGGCTCAGAGGTCAGGGAGCAGAGATGTCCGGCTTTGAGGCGGGTGGATGTGTCAGGGAGCGGCACCGACTCCAAGCCAGGCTTCTTGACTGGGAAGTGCTTCACTTCTGGCTCCTTGTTTTCAGTGGACAATCCCAGCGGTTAACCTCACTCCAGGATCCAGTCCTCAATCCGGAAAGGCTGTGTCTGTTACACAGAAGACCAAATTCTGGAAGGAGCTTATTAGGGAGGGGTTCCTGGTTTTCAAACTGTAGAGTCTGTGAGCAGGGCCTGGGCAATTAGCACAGAACCAAGGGGAAAAGGAAGGGGCTTCTTCCCAGCCCTGCTCCCCTCGCCCCTGCTACTGCCTGCTGCTGGAGCTGTGTCAGACTGCAGCTGGGCACCTTTCAAAAGTTCTCTCAACCTCACAGGCGGATGGGGGCCTTAGGGCGCTAAGAGGGCCTCCATGGGGAAGCCCAAGCAGGTGCCAGTCCTGGTCCTACGCCATCTTCAATCAAAACAGCTTTTTACATATGTTAAAATTATTAAAGAATTTGTAACTATATATGGTGGCAGATGTTAACTAAATTTATTATGGTGATCATTTTGCAATACATACAAATATACAATCTTATGTTGTACACCTGAAACTAATATTATATGTCAATTATTCTTCAACTAAAAAAAAAATTTAAAGGGGCTGGCTCGGTGACCTAGTGGTTAAGTTCAGCATGCTCGGCTTCAGCAACCCAGGTTCATGGGTTCGGATCCTGGCCGTGGACGTTCACTACTTGTCAGCGTCCATGCTGTGGCAGCAACCCCCATACAAAAGAGAGGAAGATTGGCACAGGTGTTAGCTCTTCCTCAAGCTAAAAGAGGAAGATTGGCAACAGATGTTAGCTCAGGGTGACGCTTCCTCAACAACAATGACAAAAAGATTAAAGAAGATGATTTAGGTGATATGAACAAACTTTATTTAACACTTCGTGAAGTGGGTAGTCTCCACTCTCAAGGGTCCAGAGAACCGTAAAATGGGGCAGAAAGCAGGAAGGCTTTCTAGGACAAAAAATAAGCAACAAGGAAGAGAAAAATAGAAAACGAATGAGGAACAAGGAAATAAGTATAGTAAGTATATAAAGTAAGTAAATAAGTATAAGTAAGCCCAGAGTTGGCGTGGCGTTTGAAGATCGGCAGACTGGATAAACTGAGTTTCTGGTCACTCCCAGCCTTTACAGCGACACAAAAGTTCTCTAAGTTGCAGTTGGCTGACGTGGCACTCTGGGCAGAAGCAGCTCCATCTTGGGCCTAAAAAGTTATTTCAACATGTATATTTATATTTACGTATAAATAAATATGAATATCACATATATAAAAATATATTTTTTATATTCGGGGGAAATCTGTAAGACTTCCTCTTTTTAAAGGATTCCACAGCTTTAAAAAAAAAAAAAAAAAAAAAAACCACCTCTGATGAGAAAATAGAGTCTTCTAGAGCAAAACGGCCCGGCAAGGTTATACATACTGAGTGAGGGCCGGTGATAGGAATCCACGTCCTCCTAACTCCCAGCCCACTGCTCTCTCCCCCACCGCCCACTTCACAGTGTGTACTTTTACTTCAAAATGCAGGGTGCCTAAGCTGTTTACAGTGTTCTGGTCTCAATTCTCAGTCAGTGTGAATAGCAGGAGAAAATGAAACCTTTGAAAGAAGCAACAAGGCTCTGCTTGTGGACATCTTGAAAATCAGTGGTGGGCCCAGAGCAGCAGCAAACGAGCCTGCCTTGGGATCCAGGGCTTTCTGTGCTGAATTCATTCTCACCTGCCCGTGAGCCTGCACTGTCTGCAATATTTGTGGTTCCTGCTTATTCGAGATGCACAAGGTGACTAGGGAAATCCTGAAGCCAGAATTTCTCCCAAATTACCCCTACACCTGGGCCTCAGGGAGCTCTGGGATTTCAATACCTTCCCAGCTAGTGGACTTTTAAATGAAGGCTTTTTTTTCTGTACAGTTGAGAGGCCAGGCCCTTAAGACAGAGAATGCCTCCCCTCTTAGGTGCCCCTGCCGAAGCCCTGAGCAAACTGTGGATGTTCCCCGGATAATTAGCATTCCGCACCACGGTCAGCTACTTAGAGCAAGGAGACATTTCCTAAGAATATGCCCTGCTCTCTCAGAAAAGGCAAGAGCCTCATCTATGGCAGTTTCCAGGTTCTTTGCACCACATCATTCGCACAAGTCCAAGTACTTTCTTTCTCAGATATTTGAGTGGATGCATTAATTTAACCAGCCAGTAGGAGGCAAAATATGTCACCCAAAATACTTTTTCTCTTATTCACATAAATGATAGAAGGATTCAAAACATGAAAACCCAAAGAAACAATGAAGATTTAGCCCAGTTCTTTGACTTTTAGCCGGGTAAGCAGAGGGTTGCCCAGAGATTCTAAGTAGCTTATGATAGGCCCCACTTCCTGGTCCTAGATCTTGCCACTGAACCCCATGACAGGAGCAGGGAGACACTATACCCCAGTTCACCTGGGAATGTCTCAGATGACGTATGTTGTCCCAGTGGAGTTACTAATGATGCCTCTGTCACTCTCGAAAGTGTTCCAGGGAGGACAATAAATGACACGGTCACATCTCCTAAGGACACGTGTTCACTGGGTTTGTAACTAAGATAAATAAAGCCAGTAGGAGGAAGTGGGAAGTGTACAGAGCATTAGCCCTTAGACTGAGGGCACAAAGAAACCCAACGGTGAGCCCCAACCTTGTGCTGCTGTGCGTGGTCCTCAAATTCTCACAGACTTCCAGGATCTAACATAGGTGAGCAATCACTAACCCAGTTTACGGCCCCGCTCCCTGGGCAGCCATCCCGGGAGACAGTCAGCTGGGCATACTCCCCACTTCCCTCCCTCTCACTGCACCAAACCGTTCCCATGAAACCCAAAGCTTTCCAAATGAGTTTGGCTCTGGTTTTAGTTTTTGTACTAACTCCCTGGGGCCTCTGGCTTTGGCAAGATTCTGCTAGGTTTGTTGTGTTTCAGAAGTGCAATGATTAAGAATCACAGGGGGCAAGTGAGCGGGAGGAGCAGAGAAAGCAGAGGAGGACAGGGAGGAGAGGCAGGAGGAGGAGAGACTGGAGAGGAGGAGCAGGAAGAGGAGGAGGAGGAGGAGGAAGTATTGTTAACAACATGACCACTGGGACAATCAGCCATGGGAATGATTTCAGTTTAAGCAACAAAGACTGTTTTGTTTCCTGAGCTCTCAGCTGAGCATTTGGCTGCAACAGAAGAAAAGGATCCCTGGGGAAAGGCGGGGGCTGGGTAGTCAACTGCCTCCCTCATCACCGCAGGCTGTCATCTTGTCAGGAGCCCACAAACCAGGCAAAGCTGGGTTTGGCTGTGCCAGGGGGAGGCCACTGAGGGAGACCTGAGATGCTGCAGGTGTTCGCCGGCATGCCGCCGGGTCCCCATCTTCCCTCTGAACCTCGCCCTCCTGGAGATCCTGCCTGCTCTCCTGGAGATGTGAAATAAGGTTGCACCACTTGGGATATTAAAAGTCCCGAGGCAACTTGCAGGGGGTGAGAAAGTAGCAAGGAGAGATGGGCTTTGAACTGCAGGACCCAGGAGCTCCCGGCTCCTGTTGGAGGGGAAGAACACCCAAGTTCCTCTCTCACCCTGCCTTCCTTCAAAATGGAAAACAGGGCTCACTGGAGAAACAGGAATGCACTCTCCCGCTGGAAAGGTTGCTGTGAGGATTAGGGACAATGTAAACAGAGTGCTCTGACACTCGGTGGCACCAAATGGCAGCTCTCATTAGTGTTATTAAAGGGGCTCTGCATCTCATTCGTAAAGAGGTCTGGTTTTTTCAGAAAGGGGTAAATGACTTCTAAGAAAGAAGCAGCATTACCCCTCAGTCACGGAAAGGCTGTTTCGAAAGTTATGTGCATTCAGCCGGGTGTTTGAGGGAACCGTGGGCCCAGGCTCATGGAGAGCCCTTCCTAGCACAGCCCATTCCGAAAATTAGCATGTCTGAACTTACAAAATAGTCTCTAGAGGTTGGAAAATGGTCACGTGGTGCTGGCCTTTCCCCACATACCAGTGGCACTGTTGTAAGAAAAGGCACGTGACCAACAGCCCAAGTACAGGCCCCATGGGGGAACAAGTGAGTGTCTGGCCAATGGGAATGAGGAGATTCTCCCTGAAGAAATTCAGATCGCGGGGTGACAAGTCGCCTGCCTTAAACTTGAGAAATCCAGGGCAGGTGAGGCAGACGACACCTCTGAGAAGCCAGGGGAGGCAGAGAACATTTCTACTTCCCTTTCCACTCTCCCACCTCCCTCGCCCTCAGTGTTGAGACCAAATGCATTCACACCCCAAAATGGAGAGTTGACACTGCACATGGCTTTTCTGAACCCACTCCCCAACTGCTTTTGGCTAGCAGAACGGATTCTGAGCCGCCCTCTCTGAAGCACCATTCGTTTGTTCACTGAACAGGCTGGGACTTGCTTTCAAAAGGCAGCTGGGTCTGGGGACCATGTTTCACTTCTTGACACCATTAATTGGGTTATGAGTCAGAGCTGTAATGAAGACAAGTTTTGGTGTCTCCTGCAACTGTCCTGGGAAATGCACACGCATAGGCCCAAAAGCCACAGAGGGAGGGAGAGCCGGACAGATTTGCTTTGTTTATTGGGCCCACATGGTCACCAGATAAATGGTCAGTGCCATGGGACTCCTCCGTGAACAGACCCACAGTTTTTTCTGCTGCTCCCAGAGGCCCTGAGATGTCACAGTCTCTCACCCAGAGAGGCTCATTAGTAACAGGAGGAAGTGGGAGGAGGCAGAAGTAGATTCAAAACAAGCCACAGAAGGAGGTTTAAAGGAGGGAATATTTTGAGCGTCGCTGATGGTAAACGTGAGGCCAGAGCTGGTCTTGCGTGCAAACCAGGCCATTGCGCATTCAGGCGCAAAACCAGCTCCTACGCGGAGGCAGCAAGCAGAGCGAGCATTCTTGGTCATCTATATCAAGGAGCAAACCTCAGAAGGCCTGGTTCAGAATAAACAGCCTAGGCTTATGCACGTGGTCCTCATCTGGCCAGTTAGGCTGCATAAAACATGCAGGCAGGCGAGTCCAATTACATTTATAGGACTGTCGGCCTCTCTAATAGCTCAGTGCAGCTCTATCAGACTTCATTTTGTCTCCCTGCCTTTCGGGTTATTGGTTTGCAGCCTCAGCTGCAATCTCACTAGGATTTTAAAATCCCCTGGTCTGTTGTATTGTTTACAACTAGCAGGAGGCTCATGCACGGTCCTTTGAAGAGGATGCGTTATGACATCGTCTAAGGAAGTCATGACGTACACCATCTATAGATGCTCCCTGAAGTCCTCCACCCCCGGACAATTTCATAAATCCTAGCACTTTACAAACCAAACTATAGACGGGCACAAGAACAGACAAAGGCTAACTTTCTAAAACAAGGACTTGGGAGTCTCTTCTAGGGGACTAGAGGGGAGACGGTGCAGTGCTGTCTGCTTCTCTGCCAGGAGTCCTGGGGATACGAGGAAGCCGGGGGAAGGCGTGGGGCGGTGGGTGAACCAGGCTGAATGTGTCTCAGGGAGTTTGGGAAGCACAGAGAGAGGGAAAAGTTCGTGTCTTTGAAGCCATATACTTAGTGGCTCATTCTGAGCGCTCTGGAGTCAGATTGCCTGGTTCCAACTGAGCTCCATTTTTTGTGTCCTTGGGCAAGTCTGCCAAGCACACCCAGTCTCCTTTTCCTCTTTCATAAAAGGGAGAGAAGGAAAGTACCTGCCTCATAGGATACCTGTCGGGGTGAAGGGGTGATCCATGTGACGTGAGTAGAAGGATGCCTGGCACAGAGTAATTGCTCAGTACATGCTAGTTCTTACCGCTAATATGACTTCTCCAAGCACCTAATCATATTGACTCTGTTATCTCCAAGGAAACGGGAAGTTACAGGCTCTGCCCCTCAACAGAATGGAACGTTAACCCAGATAGCCCAGGAGACCTAAGAATGCAGTGGCGCCACAATTGCCGGTTGCATCCACTCTCTCACTCAGCACACCGGATAGAGGTGTTCTTGCCGGGATTTTCCAAAGACAACAATAGCAGATGAGTCCACTGAGCAGCCCTACGTGCTGCGGCCAGCCTTGGAATCTGATAGAGCGCTTGGGACTGGAACCTCGGCTCTGAACCGTGTTGCCGCTGATAAGTACCAATTAGGCCGTTCATCAACTTGAGCAAGCACAGGCTGCAAAATCTCAACGCATTTTCAGGCACCAAAAAGCTAAGGATTTCCTGTTAACCTCAGTCGCTTATTAACCCTCCCATCTTGAGCTCTGCAATCACCCTAATAACATGGTTATTTATCCTCAGCCTGTGCGCCCTTATTCATTAACTGGCATCTATTCCACACGAAGTTACCATCCTGGGAATTTCCAGCATCGAGGATGAGCGGGCAGGATTGCTCCCTCGAAATCAGCGAAATCAGCGGATGAAACCCCAATGCCACCCGACACCACCTTACCCCAGGCGGAGTTGTGATTTAGAAACTGTTGTCACCAAATGTCACATTCAAGAGTTAATGGTGTTTTCATCTAACTTGGTCTGAACTGCGAATATTTTGGGGCTCCCTTACTCTTAAAGACAGCCCCAGCTTTTCACACGGAGATGAACACTCTTTGACACAGCACACAGAGCCAGAGAGTAACATTTACAGGGGGAATAGCTTGAAAGTGAAGGAGACCAAAAAGGCATAATTACCCAAGGCAAACTGTTTTGTTCATTCAGTGATTACAGTGGTTTTACAGCCTTATAATTTATCACAGCTCAGAACAATTTAAATCTCGGCTGTGCTCCTTTGAGAAATCGAGACACTTCCCTTTCTTTATCCTTTCTGACAGGCTATTCTTTTACTATCATCTTCGCTCTAAGACGGCATAGACTTTACCTTCCCTACATCACACACAGGAAGAAAGGAAACTGACAGCGGCAGACGCACCTTTGCGTTTGGCGGCAGCACACAAAGAACGGAAGAGTCTAGCAATTCCGGATGGTGTCATTTCTTTCAGGTTCAAGTATCAGTTTGCTTGTTTTGCTGCTGCTAATCACCTCTTAAACAAACAATTGCTTTATCTATGTACTGTGCCTCATTTCACTTTCAAATTATGTGTTTTGCTCCTAACAGCTTATTATGATCTATAATTAACAATTTTGCTGAAAGCACAGCCGTGTATTGCGGAGAGCCCACATGCTCTCTGAGAAGTACTTGAAACGGGAGGCCTTTGTTTTCTTCACAAATTCGGCAAACAGAAGGGACCGCCCTCCTCTGCTGTGCATTGTCTTCTCCAGGAGTCCAAAAGTATACAGGTGGAAAATTTTTTTTAAAAGATTTGGAACTTAGGCAAAATTTCAATTTGCTCTGAATCTAAATAAACCAGGGGTTCTCAAATTTGGCCACAATTTGGAATCACTTGGGCAGCTTTTAGAGGAATGCCCGGACCTAAGTCCAGACCAATTAAGTCAGCATCTCTTGGGGTGGACCCAGGCCTGAGTACTAGTTGAAGTTCCCAGGCGATTATGCGGTGCAGTCAAGATTGAGAACTACTGTGGCAAACTGTAGTCTACCCTGAAGGAGCCCAGAGAAAAAGGTAACAACCAGTAGGAGTTAAATGGTTAAAAGTTGAATTCACTAAACTGCACTAAAACTAAGATTATTTTCCAAGGACGTGGAACATCTCCAATCTAAGTGACTTGAGAAGATTCTTCTGACCCACCTTTCAGCTTATTCAAACCCACCAAGCCAGAAGCAAAGTTGCTTAAAAATTTCTCCCTTGGAAGGTGAGGTCTTTGAGATAATGGAATGGAAAATCATTTGGGAACAGATTTCCCGGATGTATTCTTGAATAGGCAACCTGCATTTTTCTCGTGGGTCAGCCACTTTAGAACTTTCTCTGTGAGGCTTGACAAAGTTATTAAAGACACAGCTCCTGAACTGTTGTGTTGAAAGGTCTGCTATGGTTCTCCACTTTCACACGGGCTGTTAGACTGGAGGGAAACCAGTTTCATGCAGGTCAGAGAAGCTCCATGTGCGCTTTCGTAGGAGTGAGCCGTCCCGTCAGCGCTTTTACACACAAGTGTCTTTTTTCCTTTGTGGTTCAGGCTTGACCTCCTGCCAGGAGAGCTTCTCCTGGCCCCAGTACTGAAGTGTGCCACAGTTGTTTCCTGTGCTCTTCTCTACCCTCAGTACAGCCCTCTCTGGAAATCGCTCTGTCCTTCACCTCCTCTTCTCTTGGACTTAGTATCAACTAGAATCATCTCCTCAACCAATTCTCATACATGCACAAAGTGCTAATAAGGAATTCCAATGGGAAAAATTGCAAATTACTCCCTTTTGGGGGGCTACTTTCTCCTCTCATAGTTCTACCAACTCTTTCTTTACCAAACACAGCATGCATTCACTCAACTTTGTTATCTAACCCAGTGGTTCCCAAACATGGCCTGTCATTGGACTCAAGTAGGAAGATTTTTAAAGTACAATTTCCTAGACTCCACTCCCCAATTCTACTTCAATAGGTCTGGAATAAGGCCTAAGAACCTGTATTTTTAGAAGCTTCCAAAGTGATGCTGTTGATCATCCGTATTTGGAAAACCCTGACCTACTCCCTAAGAAAATGCCAGGTCAGATTGAAGGAGAAGGGAAAGAGTCATCCAACAGAGATGCGTGGGGAGAGATATTTAGAAGTAGGTGAGGATTTTGAATCCACAGGGCCGTTCTGGCTGACGCAGCAGCTGTCCAAGCATTCGCTTTCGATGTGACACTGCTCCGGGAGTGAACAGCTATAGGGTTTGCAATCTATCACCATCACTGTCCAAATGGTCCCCAGAGATGTCAAGCGACAGGGCTACCCTTGGTTGTAATTAAGATTCTCATTTTCCAAAACCTATTCTCCATGCAACAAATGAGAAAACATATGCCGTATCAGAGGGTCTTCTCCTCGAAAGAAAACCTCCAATTAGAAGTTGAAGAGGGGGATGAGTGACTGAGAGGAAGGGAGAGTTGGTAAAGAAGTTTGTGAGAGGGTGAAAATGCATAAAACACGGAGGAGAGGAGACCTTACATTTAAAAGCCAGTTTAATACAAAAACATTTTCTAAAATGATGGAGCGGGCAAGGAGTAAGAAGCCTCAGAACTCTTCTCAGTATCTCTCATTGGCTGGTTTGCCTCACAGATTCTCCTTGTGAAGAAAATGCTCTGCAAGGCAAGATATATTGTGACTTAAATTGCATTCATGAGATTCTCTGATAAAAAAATCAATGTGTCAGATCAATTTTTCTTAAACAAGTTCATCATACTCTAGAGTGATCAATAGGGAATGTTTTTCAGCCGCTTCCCAGCCTTCCCACTTCAGTAATTGCTAGAATTTCATATTGACAAGCCATAGGATGCTCTGAAGGCTGAATTGATCCATTAGCCTGTGGTGCTACAAGGCTAGGCCGCACAATAACGCTGTATCCCCCGAGGGACAGGGGCTGAAATCAAACAGAAGGTAAGGCATTACATTATGCCTTTGACCCTGGAGGAGCTAGCCTCCAGCTTCTATTTGCAACCAGAGAAGGAGGAAGAAGAAGAAGAATCGAGGAAGTAGGAAGACAATGGGACCAAGAAGAGGGAGCAGCAGAGGCTGGGAAGGAAGGCAATGCAGAGAGACTATAGCCTGATGGTAAATGGGCCCCATCGGAGAGGAAATGCTGTGTGGCCGGGTGAACCGCATATGCTGGGCAGCTGCAGTCAAGAGAAAACTCAACTTGAAAGGACTCCAAAAGGGAGGCTAAATAATGCTCACCAGTATCACTCTGGTTCTGAACTTTAGCTCATACTTCTTCTTTAACAGTGCTGTGAATAATTATTCGTGCCTGGGGCGAAGGAGAAAGGGAGCTTCCAAGAGTGCAGCCAAGGAGAGAGGGACAAGAAGCACAGGGAAAATGGAGAAAACTCTTCTCTTTTGCCAAGAGGTAAAATTATTCCTCTTGTAATCATTCCTGGACTGCTGTACTGCACATTTATACAACCCACTAGCTCAGCAGGTTATCATAATAGGGATTATAATACAAAAAGCATCTCAGAGGAATCAAGGCTTGATTCACCAGAGAGAGGACCTACCGCAGGGGGCCAGGTCAGACTGTCTTTTGCAGTTCAAAGACTAACTTTGGTAACAGGAAAACAAAATCTGACGGTCAGAAAGCATTCTAGTAAGAGGCCCTGATTTGCCCGTTACAAAGCCGCAGTTAATCTATTAATCAAAGAATTGTTCATTAACTCTCCTCCGCACCCCAGCTACATGGCTTCTCAGAAACCTGTTGGAAAGCAATGTCTGTGGAAAGCAAATTTGCACATGAGATAGAAATTACCCACCACGTGCTAGCATGGTTAACCTTCAATTTTTCTGTGGAAATTAGGTATGCCTTATTAAAACTCAAAAGCCAGGGTATTACTGCTCTCAAATACAAGCATATGTAGATACCAATAGCATGAGCGTCATTCTGAGAGACAGGCTGGCATATATTAGTTGCTGGGTCAAACCTCACCAGAGGCTAACCTGACTGTTCCCTGCTGTCACACATCACTTTCCCCACGCACTAGACACCCCGAAGGACGTTGACCTCCTTGGCAACTAGCACATTTTCAGCTTCCGTGAAAAACTTACGTAGTGAGCCCATGTTCGTATTTGCTCAGGATATTTCATAATCAGAGTCCAACCTGGACTTCATGCAAATATAATTAATCTGTCCACTCTGAGCAGACAGCTGCGGTATCACCTGTGTGATTTTTCACACAAGAAGTTAAATATGGGAGAGATGAAATTAAAAAATGATGACTCTATTTCAATAATAGGTTTGTTGAGTATGTTACTAGATAAACTCATTGACAGAGTTAGATGATATCATGCAGCTGGCAATATATTTATTTGAGCAAATCTACAGTGAATTATGGAAAATTAATATCTTCCTTCTAGAAAAAAACATAGTGGCCCACAGTAGGCAGGGATATGGTGGCAATACCAACCTGACTTCTCACTTAAAGTGACATGGACAAACTTTCCACCCAAACGTCTGCTATCAAGGCAAGGGGCTAATTCCTACACAGGACAAGACAGACAGGCCACGCTCCAGGCAGGCTTCTGTGCTGCTCCTGTCAAAATTGCCACTGGAATGAGTGATAGGTAAGACCGTCTCAGGAAATGAACTTCATTCACACTTTATCTATGAGCCAAATTTATCCAAATAACTGGGGAGGTTTGATAAGATACGTATCCCCAAGCTGCATCTCCAAAACTTGTGACTCGCTAGATCTGAGGTGGGTCCTGGAATCTGTATTTCGAACGTTCTGTGGATGACTCTGATGGATAGCCCAGGGTGGGAAGCAGTAACTCACGTCTGGTTCCTTCGGTGATCCAAGTCCGGACTGCATGAAGCATGTCTAGACCAGCGGCATGTTAGGAATGCAGACTCTCAGGCTCCACCCCAGACCTACTGCATCAGAGTCTGCATTTAAACAGCATCGCCAGGTATTCATGTGGATGTTAAAGTTCAAGAAGCACTGCTAATTATTTGCGTATCTATTAAGTCACCTGAAGTTATCCACGTAAGGCTCACTGGATTGCCACCACCTCACTTCACAATGCAAAGAAATGCCCTCACTAAGTTGTGCCACTGGATATTGATGTCTCATGAAGAACGGTTCTGTATTTTAGTAAAACCGTTGTTTAAGCCTCATATATTGTTTAAGACTGTCAAATGTCTCTTGCTTTAAAGGCCTACGAAAGAAATTATTTTTTATTCATTTTTTGTATGTGTGAGGAAAATTGGTCCTGAGCTAAGATCTGTTGCCAATCTTCCTCTTTTTGCTTGAGGAAGATTGTCGCTGAGCTAATATCTGTGGCAGTCTTCCTCTATTTTACGTGGGATGCTGCCACAGCATGGCTTGACAAGTGGTGCTAGGTCCACGCCTGGGATCTGAACCTGCGAACCCCAGGCCACCAAAGCAGAGTGCACGAACTGGACCACTACACCACTGGGCTGGCCCCAGAAATTATTTTTTTATGAAAAAAACAGAAAGTAATACATGTTTGCATGAGAAAATATAAATAAGCAAAGAGGAAAAGCAAGTGAATAAAAGTGATCTATGATTCCATCATCCAGATAAAGAACTGTTGATATTTTGTTAAAGAGTAGATATACATATTCTATGTATATCATCATCAACATTTTCACAGAATGAAAAATAGTCATTTTCAACATTTTTTTTTTTTTTTTTTTTTTTTTTTTTTTTTTTTTTTTTTTTTTTCCTTTTTCTCCCCAAAGCCCCCCGGTACATAGTTGTGTATTCTTCGTTGTGGGTTCTTCTAGTTGTGGCATGTGGGACGCTGCCTCAGCGTGGTCTGACGAGCAGTGCCATGTCCGCGCCCAGGATTCGAACCAACGAAACACTGGGCCGCCTGCAGCGGAGCGCACGAACCTAACCACTCGGCCACGGGGCCAGCCCCTCAACATTTTTTTTATGTCATTGTAAGATTCTATTTTACGAACACATATCACTGTATGTAATAGTGGGATGGAAGATTACTATACCCTATTCCTCAGGGTCTACTTCTAGTTATTTTTTTGCTGGCATAAACAATACTATAATAAACATCGTAAACATCAGCATTTGGACTTATATATCCCTGAAATTATTTTTAAAATACATAATATCCAAAAAATTGACTCTCCTGAAGAAATGCCAAGCTAACGTTTTTCCAGATGAGAACTGTATTATATCGAGTTTCCCTTTTGCTTTCATTGTCAGAGCACTCAAAATCAAATGTAATCTCAATTACACTAATTATATTAACCTAGATTTCACAGTTATACATATTATATATATTAAATACAATAAATATAATTACATATAATATATATTAAATATATAATTTTTGATAGATTTGAAAATATGCATCTTTAGGAAGATACATCAAATCTTTTAGGGCAATAGAGTACATATCAATTTAAATAACTGTAATTAGTGGTTTCAAAAGAAAAGATTCCAAAGCTGCCAGAGTTCCTTTTAATGAATGTCAATAAAAGTTAAGTTAGGAAGTTAAGTTAGGAAAATAAAGCCCAGCAAACAGATGGTTATTTAAATATAAACTGAAATATTCCTCACTATTCTGTTATCGGAGATTTATTTTTTTAGATCTTCAAGCATTCCCCTATAAAATGCCTAAATACACATTAAATGAAGGACACATTAAATTCAGAGCAAATTGCTGCAAAGGAGAAACAGACGACTATAGGCAGATGATGAAAAAGGAGCTAAAAGAAGAGACAAAAATGGCCACAGGGCGGCTTTGCCCAGACTGGAGCATCTTCTCTGGCAGATTCTCATCGAGTGGGTTACAACATAATAACTTCTATGTGAAATCAAGCTTTAATTCACTGTAAATATAGATTGTCACACAAGGAGCAGGTTTCCACTGCAAAGGGAAGTTTAGATTTACTCAGATTGTAATGCAAATAAATGATGAGATTATGGGAGGGAAAGTCAGAATTCCTTTAACCATTCCCAGGATCCAAGATTTGCATGTAAGATACTGTCAGACAGATATTTGTCTGCTCAGACTCGAAACATAAAGAGGAAATAAGCAAGGAAAAGTAGACAACCAAGCCGTTCCCATAGCAACCCCCAGCAGTGCTTAGAAGACTGGACCAGAAGCCTTGTCTCACCAATAACTGATTTAAGCCCAGAGGATAGAAATGGAAGCCTTCTGTAACAGTCTCTGCATTCTTGGGCCCTTCTTGCTTGCAGTTAGTTAATGCTGGGAAACTTCTAATTGCTCAAGCATGGCCAAAATAGATAACCCGAAACCACAAAATAAACTTGAGAGAGGCTGTTTGACGTAAACCTTGAGATTATGGACCTTCCAAGCCTCAGACTTCATGTTAGTTCACAACCGAGCCAGAACTGGCCTCATGGACAGAAAACCCCTTGGGTACAGCCCTTTATTGAATCTATTCCTGTTGTAAAAGAGAGAATAATTGGCTTTCATTTGGGGAGCAATTTAACTTTGGAACAAATTATTTTTGTACTAAAGCTCAACCAATGGAAAGGATTAATATAAAAACAAGTAAGCAATTAGTCAATTTTCAAAGAAGTGAGAACAGTTCTGCTTAACTATCTCAGAATCGAAATTTTTGAGCTGAATGAGATGAAATAATTGCCGTAGTCCAGTGGTTCTCAGTGAGTGATCCCTGATGTGGTAGGCAGAATAATGGCCGCCAAAGATGCCCATGTCCTAATGCCCAGAACCTGTCAACATGTTATGTTCCACGGCAAAGGGGTATTAAAATTGCAGATGAAATTAAAATTCCTAATCAGCTGACCTTATAATAGAGAGATTATCCTTGATTGTGTGGGTGGGGCTAATGTCATCATAAGCATCCTCTAATGTGGAAGAGGGAGGAAGTAGAAGAAGTCAGAGAGAGATTTGAAAGAGCTACACTGTTGGCTTTGAAGATGGAGGAAGGGGTCCCTTGCCAAGGAATGCAGGGAGCTTCTAGAAGCTAGAAAAGGCAAAGAAGTGGGTGTTCCTCTATAGCTTCCAGAAGGAATGAAGCTCTGCCAACACCTTGACTCTAGTCCAGTGAAACCCATTTCAAACTTCTGACCTCCAAAACTAAGATAATCAATTTGTGTTGTTTTAAGTCACTAGGTTGTGGTGATTTGCTACCACAGCAATAAGAAACTAACACACCTGGGAGCTTATTAGAAATGCACATTCTCTGGCTTCCTCCCAAACTTCCTAAATCAGAAACTCTGGGGGTGGGGCTCAACACTGAGCTGTTAACAAACCATCCACTTTGAGAACTACTGGTCTAGTCCAACTCTTTCTGAGACCCAAAATGGTATATTGATTTGCTAATGTCAAGAGGCTCTTTAGTGGCAAATCTGGAACTAAACCTAGATCTTCTGGGTCTTTTTTGTTATTTTTCTGCCCTTTTGTGCATGTACTACTATTTAGTCTAGACCCGGGATTTTTCATCAATGAAGTGAGACGAAGTCTGTTTGACTGACTTCCTCACAGCACCACTGGAAGCCAAAATTTAGGTTATGTGTAAGTGGAAATGCTTTAAACAGAATAAACGATTGTTCAAAAAAGGTATTTTTAGTAGGCTAATCAGTGGTAATATTACAATGAAATTTAAAGGGGACTAGAGTAACCATTATTTTGTTGCTCAGCAAGCTATTCCACCCCGTCTAGTGCTAGTATAACAACTCTCTTCTTACCTAAAAATATCCCCCATGGATATGGGCACATGACCCACACCTAGCCAAATGATGCCTCATTCCTCTGGATTGTGTCAGGGGATGACACAACAGGGCCAGACAGCGTCCCTCTCTTGAATTGCCATGCACGTGATTGGACAAAGAAACTCTTTCCATTGCGTTTGCTAAACCATGTCATTTAGAGAAATTCTATCTGCAGACCAAAGTCAAACAGAGAGAGAGATGAGAGATGGGTGGGTGGATGGATGAGTGGATGGATGGATAAAGATGGTGGCAAAAGGCAGAGAAAGACACCTGGAGTCAAGTGCTTGGTTTCAGTTCTTGAGGCCCTGGGTCGTATGCTATAACTTCAGTCTTATGAGCTATACTTATTTCCTTCCAAGCTATGTGAGCTTGTTTGCTTAAACTGTCTACATTGTTTCTGTCACTTGCAGCCCAAAGAGTTCTGAATCAATATAGCGTTCTTCTCAAATACAATAAAGTTCTTGAACACCAAAGTACAGCCTTTCACACTGACAATTCTCTTCATCAGCAATTTTTAGCCATTTCAATCTGCACCTCTACCACCCTTGGAAGGCAACTCTCTGAGGATCAATTTCCAGGCTGCCGGGCCTTGTCTGGAAACCCCAATACTTGCCACTCCCTCTCCCTATGTTCTCACTAGTCTTCCCTTTACTCCAACTGCGTAATAGGATTCCTAGCCAACAGCCCAATGGTATGGCACCAAGCCTTGCAAAAAGGTTTTTCTCTGTCACTTTATGACTTCCACATATGAACATTTCCACAATGCCCAGCAATATCTACAAGTATATCTCTAAATACTCCTTGGAAACTCATTGAGCATCCTATCCTCATAACGTTTCTCTGGGCCTTCTAGGTTACAAGGAACACTAATAAGAGTCACAACTTTCCTATGTCATCAGTTCAGATTTGACTCAAGCCAGCTGCTACCTGAAACTGAAGCTATGATGATGCTTGGATGATTTTCTATTGTGTGTATGAGATGAGGTTATGGTTTGGGGACTATGCCTAGCAGTCACGCACTCACACAACAGAGGTCAATATGAACCCTCTCAACTGATAGGGAATGGGCTGGGTTTAGAAATAATTTTCTTATTGACCAAAGAGGATACGTCTAGTGGAAGGAAGGAAGATTTCCACTGGCCAAACAAAGAAGGAAGGCAATGAGGAAGGTTGGTTCTTTATTTTGGATCCTGAATAAAAGAAAACATCCCTATAGACATGGAACGTTTTTAAGGATAAAGAAAAGTTTCGCATTTTAAAGTGGATAATAGAGAAGGTTAAATTCACCAAAAATATAAAAACAAACGTGCCACATAGAATGGTGTGGTATAACACACCCACCTTCTGGATTGAAGCAAGCATTTGTCTTAAGTAATTAGCCAAGATCATGCCACAGAGAAAGAAATTCATATTGAGCTGTCTCTCCTTATAACCCATGTTCTAGAAGGCAACAAAAGCTTTCCCAAATCTAGGGGAACATATGTCTTCTTTACGCAACATGCATTTCCCAAACATGCTCCTTGGACCTAATGAAAAACTGCATCTGCCACATGTCTGGGTTCACCTCAGTGGGCTGCATCATCAAGAAGGCTTCTTCCATTACAAGCCTGTCTTTAAAATATGGTTTCTAAGTCCTGTGGGCTAATTAAGCACAGCTGGGTCTACATCAGCCCCACTCAAGTGTGACGATTAAGCTGGCAAGAAAAAATCAATCATCATTAATCACTAAATCCATGTAGTGACTTTCAGAGGTGCTAAATGTGTTGAGCAGGGCAATGGTGATGCTCTTCATTGAGCGACCAAATGGTTAAAGCGAGAGAGAGCATGCATTCCTCCTAGAATGAATAACCTAGGTGGGAACATCAGATGCTCAGCTGTTTACAGAGCAAGAAAATCTAGTTAAAATGGGAATAAAGTGCTTATAATTTCCCATACATTCCCTCCAATTTTGGCTCACTGTTAGAGCCAGGGGGAGGTGCATATAACTATTGCCACCACTTGTTATCACCTGAATGGTAGCTCTGTTAGAGTTTAAGGTATCTCTTTTAGAGTGAGTATATATATTCAGTTGTAAAGTGTTTTCATTGAGCTGACTTTCTTCCTTTTATTGGACTATATCCTACAGCCCTTTGCCTTTTGATGCACTGAGAGTTTATGCCTTCTCCGAATACACTCTCTACCGAAGCATTCACTGTAGAGTCTGGTTTATGCCGATCCTATTTTATTTACCAAAGCCAACCTCCTTTTTAGGGAAGGTGGTATAAAGGTTTCAGATCTCCACGGGGAGAACAATTGGCACTAACATTTTTATTGCTTTGTATAAAGTTTTCTTTTAGGTTTGTTTTCCTATTTTTAATTCCCTTCTGTTTCACTGACCAAGTAGGTTGACTTTGGAAGCTCTGGAACTGTTTTCTCGTGCGCACAATGAGAATCACTTATCAAATAAAGGAGCCTGGTCTCTTGCTTTGTCACTGGACACTAGTTTCGAAGCCGTTTATCCTGTGCACGGTGGTAGAGAATACAAGCCAGGGTGCGCCTGTTTCCTCAAATGAAGCAAGCCCTGGTGTTCTTTCATGAAATGAGTGCAGGGATTAGTTTTGGCCACAACACACGCTGCGCTGTCTCTCCCACACTCCAGCTGAAGACAACTGACAGTGGAGGGAACTCACTTGCTGTCAGTTTGAAAAGCAAGAGGCACAGTAACAGGAAAACAGCCTTAAGCAGATGAGGCAATTTTCACTTTTGCCTCCTGAAACCAAAAGGTCTGTGCTCACGGTAAACTCATCATGTGATTTGTCCTGTACTGGGGTCACTCTTTGAGGGTTCTTTGCTGGAGAACCATCCTGGGAGAAGGTAGACTATAGACCCCTACCTCCTGTCACCCACCCTCTGCACCTTCTTTCTTTCAATTCCGGTACAGGGTCACTCTCCTCAGTGAACTTTGGAATTGCTTGGGGAAAAAAAAAGAGCCTAATATCTAAGGTCGAACCTCCTTCTCTTCTTTCAAAGTCCGAATAGCATGTGGAGAAAATGAAAGACCTGTGCCTTTAGGCGCCCATTCCTCTTCAGCTGCTTTAGAGACAAGAAGCACGACAGGGAGGAGGGTGGTGGAGGAACAGACTGAGATGAAGGAACAGACTGAGATGGAGGAAGAATAGCAATAGTGGCAGCAAGAGAGGGAGAAGAGAAGAGCAGAAAAGAGGACTGGGGAGGCTGGAAAGCAGACATACAAGGAAAAGGCCCAGACAAAATGATCAAGGAACCCAAGATGGCCAACGGCTTCTCCATTCTCCGCACGCACCTCTCATGGCTCTCAGCACTGCCTCAGTACAGCAGCCTCCCCTCACCAGCCACTCTTACAGTTCGGGACAAGGCCCCTTGCTCACAGAGACCCCATCCACATCAAAACATCATGCACGTTGTTATCGCCCACCAGACCGAATTCTTATTCGCCATGCCCCTACAGCCTCCAGCATAGTGAGCACCCAGCAAGTACTCAATATGCCCTTACCAAAAGAAAATATAACTAGACAATGGGAACTGGTGCATTGCTATGTAACTTTAGAAGGATTTTATGAGGATTTTTATAGCTTCATGTCCTTGATTTTCCTGGCAAAAAATCACAGGTATTTGGCAGGCCCTGGAGTCGACATCATGGTGGTTCAGGCTTTGGGAAGCCCTTCAGTTTCCACCAAGGCAACTACCTACTCACCAGCCCCGGAGGAAAGGAAGAAAGGCTCCACGTCCATAATAGTAGGTGGTTAATTCTGGGCCAGGACACACACACACACACCCCCATCCAATTCTCCCCTATCACACTGGATTGCTGTCAGAAATTTTAAAGCTATGTTACTGAGGTTTTGAATGCCCTGGGACTGCCAACACCTTAACCTGTCAATTGTGTACATCACAGTGTACATGTGCGGTTCCTGGGCCTGTTTTGATAAAGAGTGGGGACAAGAAGGGCAGGTACTATCAATCTAATTGGGAGACAGAGTAATAGGTTAGGACTCGGATAGGAAAAGAAAAATGTTCAGATGCCCTTCAGGCAAGTTGTCCAGGTGCAATCCTCTACACTAAGAAACCATTGGCCTGTTAAAGCAGACGCTCACCCAAAACCTGTAAGGCTGACACTCGCTCAATCACTCAGAACGGCTGTTTTAAGTCTCACGAACAAGATGCCTCTGTGTTTCTGGCAAAGCAGGTGACCCACAGGAAGAGGGCCAGCTGTGTCAAAAAGCCACTTCACCATCTGAACGCGTGTTCTCCATCAGCAGGTTTGCCAACAAGCTCATCTCCCAGGGCCCAGGCCTGGCACAGGATAAGCAGACACAGAGAGGAAGGAAGTGCAGGCAGCACGTGAGCAAAAGCAGGAGAGAGCGAGCGTGGATGTCAGCCAGACTGAGTTTCCTGAATGAAACACCAGCAAAGTCCCAACATTCGAAAGAGAGAAAATACGCATGAAAAAAAAGCCGCACACACACACGCCCACAAACTCACATGCACACACGCACACGTGCACGCACAGGTACACACCCAGAGAATAAGAACAGCTCGGGAATAAAAAGAACTTTTAAGTGAGCACAGGTGGCCAGTAGAAGGCAGCTAAGGCCTGAGACAGGAACCCAAAGCCGTCCAGAGACGTGCAACAAGCACAAGATTCTGCCCACTGACAGCTCCAGCTCCCAGCTGATGGAAGAACCTATTGACTGGCAAGTGGAGGGAGAGTGCGGCATGTCTGGGGCATCCAATCCAGATGCCCCCTCAGGGCCTTCCTTGGTGAGTGCTGCAGGGCGCTGGCCACCGATGTGGATGCTCAGGTAGATAACTGTAACAGGACGTTAGAATGGGACCCTTCATATCGCATTTGTGAATAAAGGGCTCATATGACAAAATCCAAAGCTAGTGTGAGGCACAACCTCCCATAAGCAGAATTTACCATGGCAATGTAGGAGAAACTGTTCCACCCATCTTGACCCCAGCTACCCATGCTGAGAAGAAAGTGAGAGAGAGGATTGATGAAGGGATTTTTTTAGAAGAAAGTTGCACCATACAGTGAATCCCCACCTCAAAGGGAACCCCATTGCACAACCCTAGCGCACCATTCCAATTGCATTCTACGTGTTCTAGAGTTCCAGAAGCTGCTAAATGAATGATTATGAATGCTGCCTTCCCCCAGAATTGTGCAAAGCAACAACCTGGGCCCACCACACCACGTCTCATGGGGGAAGGGGTGGGGAATGCTGCCTCCTCTCCACCTGTCTAGTGAGCAAATCTCCAAGAGTTCACTTCTGAGAGCTTTAAAATGGATCACCTGCCACTGAGACATAAAAAGAATTGGTGTCTGACTCACTCCGGAGAAAGACAAAGCAGACTGTGGACTGGGCCCTGACTCCAGTCCACAAGATAAAAAGAGTGAGGGAAGAGGTGACTGTTTTGGTGGCAAAGCCGGAGTGCACACAGCATGGACTCCATCTGCAACCCCCGCCTTCATGGAGGCGAGGTGGAGGGCGGAGGGGAGCACGTGCTTCTTGCAGGTCAAAGGTGGGTCATCCAGGAGAGCAAGCCCACATGGGAACTTAAGGTCAAAATGAAAAAGCAGGCCAAGAGAGCTGTGGAAGAGGGGGCAGCAAAGAACCTCCAAAATTCCTGCAAAATGCATGTAACAGAGCCAATGGGGCCCCTCTGCAGGCTTAGAGAGCAGGAGGTCCCAGCCTAGTAAGAACTATCCTACTCTGCACATCTTCTTCCCTCCACTCTCCTCCCTCCCTCCTGCTGGAAGCTAGCCCGGGGGAGAAGGTGAGCCTGCTGAGAAGCGAGGAATAGCCAAGAGGCTCCCCTTCCCCACTGAAGGCCCAGCTGGAGAAGGGGAGATTGAAAACTGCATTCGTTTGCTACTGCTGCATAACAAATTCCCACAATCCGAGCAGCTTAAAACAATATCCATTTATTACCTCACAGTTCTGGAGGTCAAAAGTCCAACATGGCTCAGCTGGTTTCTCTGCTTAGCATCTTCCAAGGCTGAAATCAAAGCGTTAGCCAGCTAGGTACTTATCTTGAGGCTCTGGAAAGGAATCTACTTCTGAACTCATTAGGTTGTTAGCAGAATTTAGTTCCCTGTGGCTATAGGTCTGAGGTCCCCACTTCCTAGCTGTTGGCCAGGAGCGGCTCTCAGCTCCTGATGGCTCTCTGGTCCTTGCACGTGGCGTCATCTATCCTCAAAGCCAACAATAGCACGTGAAATCCCTCTCGGGCTTAGAATCTCTCTGACTTCCCCTTCCGTCAGGGAGAGAATACTGCCTTTTTAAAGGGCTCGTGTGATTAGATTTGGCCCACCAGGGTAATCCTCCTTTTGCCATATAAAGTAACACAATCGTGAGAGGGATATCTGATCATTTTCCCAGATTTCACCCACACTCAAAAGGAAGGGGATTACAGGCCTAAGCGTCCCTGGAGGTCATTCTTAGCAATCTGCCCACCACAAACAAGTCAGGCTGAAAGTTTCCGTGACTCCTCAAGTCTGAACATTCAAATTACTAAACGAAGGGTCGGCTTGCAACACAAAGGAATTGTGGAACCATCTATTAGTGAAGAATGAGCAGGAAAGTCCTGGTTTCTGTAGTTTTCATGGGGGATAGAGAAGGGGTAAATCAGACAGGTTATCACCAATGAATAAATGTTGGGGACAGTGGGATAAGGCGTTGTTTTGTTTGCATCAGGAGATGTACTTCGACATAGAGTTCACCCAAGGATCATAATCCTAGAGAAAGGTAGGGATGAATCAAACCAAAATAATACATGCTGGTGACATTAATAATAAGGTGTGCTCTGATACCAGAGAGGGATAGTAAAAGCAGAAGTAAAGTGGAATTCCCTGCTACAAAGAGAAGATCCCAACCTCTAGGAAAGGAATGCCAGGTGACTCTGCACTACAGGGGGAAACACCGTTATGTCGAAGCAGCCCTGGGGAATGTGCCCGGAGATTTAATCCTGGTCCCAGTTTGCCCCTCTCATTTGTACTATGAACTTGAGCAAGAGTCAACTCCCTAGACCTCACTGTCCTACCAGGAAAATATAACAAGAATGGAAGGAATAGGTGGCATAAACTCTATAACAGAGCGTGCAAACTGGAAGCCCATATGCTCTGGCAGGCCCACAGATGTGTTTTGTTTGGCCCATACAGTGTTTTAAAAAATATAATATCATATCATTTAATGCCAACATTTAAAAAAAAAAACCAGATTTCCCATTTTTAAAAAAGACCCAGAGTTCCAGCTTCTCTTGACAAACCGAAGATTGGAAACGCCGGGCCCATGCCCTGCACAGCGGCGACCTTCTGCAGCTCTGAGTCAGCTGCCCTCCGCAGACCTAGGCACGGGTGCTCCCCTTCCCCATGGCCCCACCAGGCAGCTTCAGGCTCCCATCGTCTGGGAGGCCTCCCTGGGCCTCGTGGGCATCCATGTGTTTGATCGTGCCTTAAAGCATTACACACGTGTTGGCTGTGATTACCTGTAAAATGAGGTCACTGGAATGGATGATCGGCTTCCGCTCTGAGAGGCGGTAATTCCAGTGCATAGGAGAGGTTCTCGCGTCACTTTTCCGGGAAAGATGTAAAATGATCACCCTAAACCCAGGGTGGTCCATGTCCCCTGTGTGTGGTATAAAGGCCGTAAAATGCTCCGAAAATTGAGCATTTGTACTGGGAGTTGCAGAAAGACTTCAATAAACTGTAAATGTACTTTTCCACTGGGCCACATTTAGGCACTGACTTTAAAAGCAAATAGAAAGTGGAGATGAGGAAAGAACAAAGTTCCCATGGATGCTGAGAGACAGGGGCTGGCCTCCAAGAGAGGAGGGGATTTTAGAGAAAACAAACATTCGCCATAAGAGAGCTAACCCCAAGTGGTTCATCCAGAGAAAGGAGCCAAGAGTTTATAGTACTTTGGGGTTTATTTATCCCCCCACCCAAGATATAAATCAATCTATTTAGATAGAGATGGTCAAGAGGACACATTTTATTGCAATGGATAATTTCCCAAGGGAGAAGGATCATTGTGTTTCATTTCCAACGTTTCTTTCTCTTCGGGTTTTGTGAAACCCCACAAGTTTATGAAAAGTGGTCCAGATGAGGACACAGAACTTAGCAAGCTATGCCCATCTTTAATTCTCATAAAAGTAGAAACACATACCCATGCTCATGCACACAGAGCCCTAGAAACCCGGAAAACTAATTGAGTGCCAAGCACTTCTGGTACCCTAAGGAGATATATATATTTTGGTAGCCTGAGGCTGCCAGAAACTTTGCCTGCTGAATGAATTATAGAACAGGAAGCAGATGGGCTGTGTATATGAAACAACCACTATCTGGCATGATGTGCTGTGCAATTTGGCTGCAAAGATTAAATTGAGCTATTGAATGTTTAATACACTATGCATAACAAATACAGCCAGAGCCACAAAACAGCATAAATTACAGAATTGGTATTCACACGGCCTTTCCCAGGAATCAATACACTGCCACCGCTCATAAGAGTCTGTTGTTTAATACACATAAAGAAGAGAAGAATTCTTCTATTAAAATGAGTTATCTGGGCTATTTACCAAAGGCAGTGATTTAGCAGTGGTGAAGTCTGTGTAGTGCTGTTGAATGCAGATGATAATACTTCTTGTCCTTGTCTGCCTGTTTCATTGCGCCTATCAGTTGCCGGGGCTTCGAGTCCCTTGGGTACATTAGCAGTCAGCCCAGGAAGTGTGTTTAAGTAATGGACATAATGTTCACATTTGCTAGACCAGCCTTCTCCCTAATCATGAATTATTCTTCCCCAAGGCTCAATTGGAACATTACTTTAGAAGCAGAAGATTTAATCCTTTTCAGCTGATTGGAGGGAATGATTACAGTATTATTTTCTTGTACAGGCTGTCTCCAGTGAAGGTGCCTTTTTCTGTCCCCATCTTTAATAGGCAGCAATCTTTATTTCCCTGGAGGGAAATGGCAATGAATTTGAAATGGGATAAATCTTCAGGAATGCAAGGTGCTGAAGCTGTAGATCACTGCTGGGTAGTTAATTAGTTTAGCCCTCACTTGTTTCATCTCCAAGACAGAACACCTTGTAACAAGGGGAAACAGTGGCTGAGTGGGTGGGTAGGTGGGTGGAGTGGGAGAGTGGAGGAACCAGCCGCAGGCGGATAAATAATCAGACGCCTTAAAGCAACTATGCCCCCGTGGATTTCCTTCTGTGTAAATGTTCAGCTCTGGATCTTTGATTCCCACTTACTACGATGACTAAAATAAGCAGTACTTGCCCATTCTGACTTTTAAGGACAATTCAAGTCACTGAAAGGGGTTGCACCTTCATCTGGTAGAGACGGTTAAAGCAGAGTAAGGCAGAGCAGAGCAGAAGACGAGATGGAAGAAGATTGGAATTGTCGCTCTATACTGATATTTATATACAGGGCTGGCCCCAGACTGAGTCCTGGGAGGAAAAAAAAATGTGTTTGAACATTCCTGGTGAGTGCTCTTTAAGCACCGCTGCCCAGAGAAGCGATAAATAACAATTGACTCAGGGTTTTTTTTAATTCTCATGATTAATGTTTCCAGAGAGGGGAAAAAATGTGGCTTAGAAATTAATTACCTCGGGTCGGAAGATCTAAGCCTCGGACACGTTGTCTTCCTGCCCCCGCCGCTCTGATGGAAAGGCCAGGCTCCCATTCCCCTGAGGTTCGGTTTTATGGGGAGCTCCTACCACCTTGCTTTCACCCACCACCGATTTTCCGTTTCCTTTTTATATAAATAACAAAGAAAGAAACAGATCAAACCTAAAGAGATCAACTGAATTCTAACGAAGTCCTTGACAGCTAACTCGTCTCGCATCTGATTTAAAGCAGGGGGTCCCCATGTCTGGCTGCCTGTGATCTATTTAAAATAAAACAAGGTCATGCTGCCTTGGCCCTGATTATAAATATATTACGTTTAAGTGATGAATACTGCATTCATGAGGAGCAGGAGATCAAGAGTGCCTGAGGCTGGCGCTTTTCAATCTCTCCTCAGTGCCGAGTTAGAGACTTAAAATAAACATGCTGTTAAATGAATGCTACACGACCCATGTACGGAGGCACAGGGATGGTTTTGTGTCTAAAGCAGAACATAATGGGAGAGGAGAGGACAGGCCGCTTTAGAGCGTCTCAGAGGATGGGAAGAAACCCTCCTTCTGTTGGCTTTACCTGGGGGCCCCCATTCCCTCTCAGTCTATTATTCTAAGCCAGCAAGAAAGGCAGGAAAGCTCCCATTTCTTCATATCAAAGGGGAAGATGGCACAATGTTTTCTGTCGACGAGTTCAGTCATTGAATTCTTCCATTTTCCAGCTCTTCACCACCTCCACAGATCCTAGAACAACAGTTCTGGGGTAGGAACTCCAGAAACAGTCACTTCAGTCAGCCCGCTTGTTTTAAAGAAGGCAAGAAGCTATTTTAAGGACACACAGCTGGGAAACATCCCATCTGGGACTATGACCCATAGATGCCACATCTATCTGCAGGAGACAAGAGCTTGCCCTCGTCACCTCCTTTAAGGTACCTCTGGATTCTGCTCCCAGGAACTGCAAACTCCTCTGAATTCAAAAGCCCCCTAGCCTTGGTGAAGGACCACCAGCTATTCTCTCCTTCCTCTGTCTTCTCTTTCAATTGATCAATCAAATAAATAATGATCGAGCACCTATTTACCTCTCGCAACAGCTGAGTTCCAAGCAGATTTGTCCTTCCTGCCTGAGATCCCTTTAGTTGTCTGACCCACTTTTTTTCTTTTTTCATTTCACTTCTATCAGCTTCCGGCTCAGAAAATTAGTATTTTCCCCAAAACCGACATTTACATATAATATCATATGTTTCTATTCTGTGGTGACAGGAAATAGGAGCAATTATCATATGGTACATATTAATGGAAGGCGCTAGTGCTGACAGCTTTCGGCTTTTCTTCCCTTCCTTCTCCTTCCTGAAGATAACAAAGATCAGAGAAACGGTCAAAGCTGCGGGAAGGAAAAGTACAGGAAAACGTGGGCCGCAGCTTGATGAAGAATGAAGGTGGAGCGAAGGAGTGGGTAGGACTGGATCCTAATCCCAGTTGTAGCCAAGATGACTTGCCTGACCTTGGATGAGCCACTCAACCCCCTCAGGGCCTTGGGGTTTTTCAAAAGGTGAAATATTAGGGGTTGGGTGCAGGTCCCTGACTGCTCTGTATATCTATGGTCCTGGTTGCCCCCAAAACATTAATTGGATTTTACATCATTTGGTTTCATTTCCAGACATTTACAATTCTCTGAGTAATGGGTAACATTCAGAGCCCAATTACTTTCCCAAGCTCATCGAAATTTAATTTGCTGCGTGCAGTGACACACAGCCCGAGCCTGACTAGGAAGTCAGCAAAGTCACACCAGTGATTTATACAAGCCTCTCTGCCTGCAAAATTTACCATCAGGGATGTCTAATGAAATGTTCTCTCATGTAAACACATAGCTCTCCCATCGACTGGAGCTGGAGCAGCTGGGCTTCCTGGGACAGAACGTACTAGACAATACACTCCTTTTCCCATAATGAGCTCAGGAAATTCTGATGTGGAATAAAGGGTCTTGGAGTTATTATAATACTCCCTAAATGAGAACTCCATCTCTTCCAGGACTTCACTATGCCATTTGCATGTCAAAAACACCTGACCCCAGGAGGCCACATTTATTCCACTACAACTTTAAAAATACGATGACCTCCACATTTACATTTAAATACTGACACCTGGGCATTTTCCGCTCTCAATCTACTGTAAGGTTTTGGTGAGGAGGGCATTTTGACATAAAATTAATGTGATTTTAGGAAGCAGAAAATATTATTAGAACTTAGAAATCACCAATGCAATCATCATTAATTTGCTGGATCAGAAGCATTTTCTTCTTCCTGTCACTGTTTTTAAAACCATCGTCCATAACTGCGCTGTCCAGCCTGGTAGCTTCTAGTCACGTGTGATGGCTGAGCACTGGAAATGAAGCTGGTCCAGACTGAGATGTGTCATCATTGTAAAACACACAAGATTTATTGTGAAGAAAGAATGCAAAATATCTCAGCAATCACTTGTCTATAGATTACTCATTGAAATGAAAATAGTTCGGATATCTTGAGTTAAATAAAATTGATTATTAAAATTAATTTTACCAGCGTCTTTCTAGTTTTTTTAAGGTTTCTAGAAAATTTTTAATTACATAGGCTGCTCGCATCTTTCTACTGGACAGCATTGCTCTAGATGTCTAATAGTTCTGTGTCCTGCTTCGTATATCTAGTGCAATGTTCATTTAGTCTGCAAATCAATATTAAGGGTTTACAAAGTACCATACTCTATGCTTGCCTGAAGGAATCGGAAAATGAACACCGTTCTTGTCTTTAAGGCTCTAACATTTTAGAAGAGGTAGGCGACATGAAATAACTAGAATGTACCTGATACCCACTCCTTCCTGATCAGGGCCCTGACTTTAGCTCAGGAGATGTATCAAGGATGCTCATCCAGTCTCCTTTGCAGCCCTATCAACCGTAGGATTGAATCCCTGGTCTGATTTTGATGTCCTGGGATGAATCCAAGACTTTGTAGATCCTGAAGCTTATGGAAGTCAGCTTTAGTCAAAAACGATGCAAGATGACAATGGCCAAATTAGGTCAATATTATAACTGAAGTGTGAAATACTGAAACCAGACAAAGGTGGGAATAATGAATCCTCTGAGCTGTTCCGAGTGTCTCCAAACGATCCTTGACCAAGGTCCTCTGGGATGAGGAGGAATGTGGGTAGGAGGCTAGGACAGCTCTCCCCACCAGAGGAAAGCACGTGGGTAAAGTATAGAGGTGCTTTCGGCACGAGTGTAGAAGGAGCCGGTAATGACAAGGAGTGAAGCTGGACAAAAGGTGGGCCAGGACATTATGCGGAGGCCTGCATGCAAGGCAAGAGCATGATGATTTCATTCTGGGGTACAGGAAGTGGGAACCAAGGAAAGATTTAGACTGACAGGATCAGAATTACCCACATTCCTCCTCATCCCAGAGGACCTTGGTCAAGGATCGTTTGGAGACACTCGGAACAGCTCAGAGGATTCATTATTCCCACCTTTGTCTGGCTTCAGTATTTCACACTTCAGTTATAATATTGACCTAATTTGGCCATTGTCATCTTGCAACATTTTTGACTAAAGTTGACCTCCATAAGCTTCAGGATCCACAAAGTCTTGGATTCATCCCAGGACATCAAAATCAGACCAGGGATTCAATCCTACGGTTGATAGGGCTGCAAAGGAGACTGGATGAGCATCCTTGATACATCTCCTGAGCTAAAGTCAGGGCCCTGATCAGGAAGGAGTGGGTATCAGGTACATTCTAGTTATTTCATGTTGCCTACCTCTTCTAAAATGTTAGAGCCTTAAAGACAAGAACGGTGTTCATTTTCCGATTCCTTCAGGCAAGCATAGAGTATGGCACTTTGTAAAAAGACCACTGACAGCAGTGGAGACACAAGCCAGACACACTTCTGATTCAGTGTGTGTACCTACCTCTCCATGGAAGGTGGCACTTCTGTTTTAAGTGATCATATCAGAGTGTGCCCACACAATCCTGTGTGCCTAGATTACAGAATGCCCTTTCCCCTAAAATTTCCAGGAAGTCCCCTAGGTTGACTGGTGGTCAGTGAGTCCGTCTTATCTCCTACCTCCCCGCCAACTCCGGACCTCAGGCACTGCCCTCCACCACCCATCACAAGCTGTTGCTTCTGAATGAGCTGCCGCATTGCCAATCTAGAGACCTGGTGTGGCAGATAACTCTGGGAAACCCGACAGCTTTCACACACAGCAAAGAGCTGGCATCTGAAGAAATATGGTTGTCACAGGGGCTTGCAAAATGAAGGGAAGATGACACTGTTCTTGGCACTACCTTAGCCACTGGTGTCCCAAACCAAGCCTGGCCTGGCAGGTAGGAACTCAAGTTAGCGGACTCCCTTACACAGCCAGTCTCCAAATCCCAACCTGCCACCTGAGAGACTTACTCAGAGGAGTCCTGGACCCACTGCCTCACAGACACAAAATCATCATTTTCTCTTGATGACCTAATTTGGAATGAGGGCGATTCCATCAGTCTTTATACTCTTTAGGTGACTTCATCTCAGAGTCTAATGGGGATTGGGCAGGATTACCTCAGTTTACACCTAACTGGCAAACCATAACTTTGTGCTACTTATGCTAATTGGCTTACCCATTTCCATGCAAACATCTAGCTCCACTTACCAACAGGTTCTCTGGCAAAAGCAAATAACTTAAACTTCCTACTGGCCAAATACACAGCTAGAGTGATAGTCATAGAAAGGACCTAGAACTTAATGAATTTCCACTCCAACTGCTTACTTTGTCTCATTCCTAAAGTGAATCCCCATTACAGACCTACAGAGGACAGTAAATACCCATGACTGGTTAAGGCCCTGGATGGGGGTGTGATTGCCCTCTGGCACGCAGCCTGGCATCCTGATGGCACTGGCTACCTATGACCTCAAGACCATGAAAGGGAAGCTTCTTTCAACACAGGAGTGTTCGGGAGCCGGTGTCGTAGGGGTGACTGCACACAGTTAAATCCCCACCTTCACAGCATCGTATCCACATTCCGGGAGGCTGAAAGCTAACCTGTGAACATCGTCAAGAAGGTTAAAGTCCATGCTTGGTGACTGTGGCCAAAGTATTCACCTAAATGCAAGCCTTAAAATTTCTTATAAGGTGTTATGGACTGAACTGTGTCCCCTGAAATTCTTATGTTGAAGCCCTAACCCCAATGTGACTGTATTTGGAAATACGGCCTTTAAAGAGGTAATAAAAGTTAAATGAGGTCATAAAGGTGGGGCCCTAATCTAATGGGACTGGTGTCTTTATAAGAAGAGGAAGACACACCAGGAATGGATGTGCAAAGAGAAAAGGCCACGTGAGGCCACAGTAAGAAGGCTCCAGCTGCAAGCCAAGGAGAGAGGCCTCAGGAGAGCCCAACCCTGCCAGCGCCTTGATCTCAGACTTCCAGCCTCCAGAACTGGGAGAAAATGAATGTCTGTTGTTTTAGCCCCCCAGTCTGTGGTATTTTGTTATGGCATCTCCTAGCAAACTAATACATAGGGTATGTGAACAGAAGAAATACAGCTGAAGTTAACTCAGCCTATTTTCCAGATTGAAGAAAGAAACTCAATTTTCTTTTTCTCCAAAGGAATTGTGATTTGATGAGGAGGTGGCAGAGGAACTTTCCGATGTTTTTTACCTACCAGGAGCTACTCTAAATGCCTCGAATATATTGAGTTATTTGGCAAGAGCCTGGAGGTAGATGTAATTACCTCCGACCTCCGTGCTGTAGATGAACAGAAGGGCAGCCAATACCAGGGTGAGAGGTAGGAACATGGAATCGCTGATCTGTGAGATCCAGGCAGGAAGCACAAGGTGGAAAGCCAAAAAGAGAAGTGGAATTCATACCTGAGGCCTTGCTTCTTCTTGGCCTTTGGCTCTCCATGGTAGAGAGCTCTGTCACTGTGAGGTGAGTAACTGTTTTCCATTACCTGTATCAGGTGAGTATACCCCCCAATGGGATGGGGGTGAAAATTGGACCCCTAGAAAGCACCAAACTAGAGAAAAAAGAGAGATGTTCTGAGCAGACCCAGTGTAACCCATCCTTCACCTTCAGGGATTCAACTGATAATGGTTTTGTCTGCCTGTCTGTGTCCTCTGATCCCCAGATCTTGTTTGTACTTTTTGTATTGATTCAGACTTGAAGGTAAGTTCTTTTGATGGTGATCACCCCAAAGTACACGCAAAAGTCATAGGAAATCAACATTTCAGTTTTCCTATTACGTTTTTCTCAATTGTTTTTTTCACACCGTGCCATTTTCAAAATAAATGCCACATGATCCTGCTACATTGTTTTTCTAACCCATTATCAGTCAGTTCCAATTGACTGGTGGGTGAGCAACAGAAAATTTATCCTTTACACACACATAAACCCAGAGGCTGGATCCTAATTTTTATAACTCTGAGGATTCGAAAAGAGATACTTGCAAGGGTCAAACGTTAAAATAAATACACAACCTCTAGCATTCTGAGAGCAAAAGCAACACAGGTATGCTACGAGTGGATTAGAAATCTGTGCTGTCACACGCCTTTGAACCATAGAGTTTAGGTCCATGTTACACAGGTTAAATGGATTTCGTTTTGTTTTAGGTTTGCCAGGTAAGTTTTTCTTTGTTTCCAGTGTACATCATATTCTTTTTAATTTACCCACAAATCTTGTTTCAGGAAAACCCCAAAAATCAGAGAAAGTGAAGCTAAAAAGAACAATCTCAATACTGGAGAAATATGAACACACAGAGAACAAATGAAATAACAACAAAACACAGATGAGCCAGGGGAAGTGTGTAGATTGAAGGGGTGTGTGCAAAGAATGGTCCTCGCTAGACAGCGTTAATGTGGCTGGCTGCCAAGAGGCCTCAGAAGGGGACATCCCAACCCAGAGATGGGGCTTCAGTTTTAAAGGCTCAGAAATTGGATTCTATGAATATCCCAGGCAGCGATTAGTTTCTCAAAAAGAAAAGAATATAATTCAAATTCATAAGAGACTAATGTAACAGCCAGAATGTGGCTCAGTATGTTCTTCCCTGTGGTGAAATCTACATGGGAAGCCAAATTCTGATGAGGAAGTTGAACGACTCACATGTGTTCTGGCATCGGAATACGGCTGATGCGTCTAGGAGGCCCTGAGGCCTCTCTAAGGTAGCGTTGGATTCACATGGATAAAGTTTTCTCCCAGCTTTGTAGAGTTTCCTCAAAAGCAACTTAATGAGCATTAATATAGCCAATGATTTCATCTGTGTCTATGCTGCTTAGGACTCAGAGGTGAGGACAGACTAGCAAAAAGCAGCTCCTGTCTCCAGCATTCATAGCGCAGATGCCACATAACGCTACCCTCTTGAGTAGACGAAACTTCTCCTTTAGACTTCAATGAGCTGTTACCTATTTACAATTTGTTTTACCATAATATGATTCTTTTTTTAAAAAAGCATTTTAGTTCTATCTCCCCTCCTAGAGAACTAACCCCCAAACACCCCCTAACAAAAAAATAAAATAATGCACATATCAAACAGCAGTATAGAATGCCTTTTAAAAATCTACCGGTATTCTTGAGAGAATTAAAGATTTAGCCCACTGTGGACAAGCCCTGTTTTATATTCTTTTCGTACTACATGTCACATAGTAAGTGTGTCAAAGACTAAAAATGAAAACACTATTAAGTACATGAAACTGTGTATACTGCTGTGTACACTGATTTCTCCCTCAGTTTCAAAAGATCAAGATATATCGGGCATTAGAACAAGATACTTAATGCGTGAGAATATTATAAAAGACGCAGCATAATAGAGCAGAGAGAATCAAGAGGTAGAAGCAGAGGTGATCAGACTCACGTTCAGGATCCTCATTTACAAACTGTTACATCATCACATCTTAAAAACAGGGTTGATAATATTTAAAGTGTAAGGTCATTTTCAAAGTTAAGTTAATGTAATGTGCCTGCTATATGTGGATAATAAACAGTAGCTGTCATCGTTGCTATCATTTTAGATACTTCATTTTTTTAGCATCTCCTTTCCCTTCTCCAAAGTAACCTCACATTCCTCCAGTCAAATGGAGTTTAACAAAATATCTTCCTACCCCTCAGCGTGTGTCCACAGAGAGCCAACGAGACTGTCTACATTCTTAACTTTTCCTGAAAAACTGTAGTTTCTTTTGCATGGAAACAGAGTGGGTTAAAAGAAAGAACCAATCAGGTGAGCTTCTGTTTTCACGACAGAAGTGGAAATGCTCATGACAGCCCCTGTCTTGACCTTGACATGGAGGTCAAGACTAAAAAGTGTCTTCTTAAACCAGAGAGTCTCACACAGTTCAGAGGTTGGTTTGGCTCCACTTCCTAATTATATTTCTATTCTTTCTATGGTTGCCCTTACATTTTTAACATGTATTTTTTAGCAAATGCTATTTTTAATCAAAATCTTGATTTCCTCCAAACACAAAAGGACCTCATCATAGTGTTAACTCAAATAGCCTCCTCCCCTCCTTGGGTAATCGAAGGCCTTGGGGGGGCCTCCAGTTCATATTATTTGCATTTACCAACATGCTTGCCTCTTTTTTTGCCTCCTACTTTTTCCTTTTTGATTCAGTTTGCTTCTTACTGAAGTAAATATATCAGCAGGTCTCCCAACAGAAAGAATAATAAATGAATAATAAACTCTAAAAATAATAAACTGAATAATAAACCCTCAGTCATTGTATATCTGCATTTGTCTGTATTTTACACTCTTTCTTGACCAACATTTTAACTGGGAATAAAATCCCAGCTTGTTTTCACGTAGGACTTTGAAAAAATTATTTAATTGGTATCTGGCATCTACTTTTAGCTGTGAGAAATCTGTCATCAGTAATGTTATCTAGAAAAAAATAACAACCTGGCTTTTTTTTTCTGGTCATTTTTAGATTTTCTAGGTATGAATTTGTTTATCAAATTCTGCTTGCAACTTAATGTTGCCTGTTATATTTAAATAACTATGTTTTTCCTCAATTCTGAATTTTCAGCCATAGTCTCTTAGAATATAACCTTTCCCCATTCTCTCTAGTCTCTTCTGGAGTTCTTATCAGATAAATGTTGGAGCTTTAAATTCTTTCCTCAATTCCTCTTTTTCTTTATTTTTTATTTTTTTAAAGATTGGCACCTGCGCTAACATCTGTTGCCTTATCTTTTTTCTTCTTCTTCTTCCCAAAGCCCCCCAGTACATAGTTATACATTCCAGTTGTGAGTGCCTCTGGTTGTGCCATGTGGGACACCACCTTAACATGGCCTGATGTGTGGTGCCGTGTCCACACCCAGGATTCGAATCAGCAAAACCCCCCGGGCCACTGAAGCAGAGCACAGGAACTTAACCACTCAGCCACGGGGGCCGGCCCCTCCACAATGCCTCTTAATTGCTCTTCTATTTCTCCAATCTCTTATCTCTCTGAACTGCATTCTGGGTGATTCTGTTAGATTTTTACAATTCCGAAAAATCTTTCCTTGGGAGATCTAATTACTGATTAACCTATTTATTGGGTTTTACTTGATTCTGAATCTAAGCGTTATACAAAAAAACTATCATTTTAACCTAATTCCCTGAATATACCAATGAGATGAAAATGCATATTCTTATGCAAATATTCTTTTTGCGATTGATGTTTCTGGACCTGTTCCTGATTCAAGTTCTGAATAAATAGAATCTTGCCATTTCAGTCCTATCATGGTGACATATTGGACACTCGTGGTAAAATGAAGGCAGGAAGTGTTTCTAATATACACGCAGACATATATTCTTCCAGTTAATTATCTAGCCTGGTTTCAAGCATGCTTATTTTTAAAGTGTCAAAATGTACTAATCCATACTGCAATTGTTTGGAAAACTCCATGAACAAGTATATTTCAGCAAGAAAAGACATTTGATGCCAGCCAAATTCTCTTTTTTTCTGTCACTATAAATGGCTTGCCTATTTTCAACAGTTTTTCAAAATCAAAGTCATATCTAAGCTGACAACTTCTTTGGCAAGTTTTAGCTAGATGTAATTTGAAACAGTCAAGGAAGCAAAGCCTAAACAATAAGGTTTTTAATGGGAACAGTGACAGATCCTTAACTACTGTCACGCTGTGTCTGACACCAGAAGACTTGAGAGGAAATTTGTTAAATAAATACTTGCAGTTAAAGGAATACACCTGCATTTACAGTGTGTGTCCTGTGTCATGAAAATATGTAAGATCTGAGAATTTGGGGATGTTAAACACTGAACAAAAACATACCTGAAAAATCCGCCCAAGGAATTTCTCTCTTTAACCTTCAGAATATTCTTTATATTTCACATTTTATGGTTGGCAGCCAAAGGTCATTAAAAGGTCACGAGAGATTAAAAAATCAAAGCTGTCCTCCTCTTGGCCTCAGATTAGTTCTACACAAAACAAGGCTGTTTACTTTTTAAGGGAGAAGGAAGTTCTAATGTGACCTTTTAATCACTAGTACTGACACACACACATGCACACGATTCACTTTTACTAGAATGAGATTATTTTTTTAACTATTAACACAATATTAATATCCGTGTATTATGTATTCAGAATGCATGAATATTCTGTTTTAGGAACATAACACGTTTGAGGACTTCCTTAAGAAAAATAAACTAAATCACAAGGAAAGCCAAGATGAGTCTATACTTGACAGTTGGTTTAATTTACAGCAATTTTCTCTACTTAAATTTCCCAAGTTTGATTTCAGATAAAAATTACTGTCTTTGTTCAGGCTTTTTATGTCTCAACAGGTCAAATATCAATTCTGTCTTTAAAACGCTTCCATGTAAATGAAAATTACCTTGGTAACATGAAGAAAAATCAAGTTTGTGTTGCAGGATACAACTAAACCCTCCAGACCCAATGAATGTTTGCACTGCTTTCGTAGAGAAGAGGAAACTAGCAGGTGATTCTGGGAGGATGTGGCTTGATTACAACTCTCTTCTCCCTCACTACCAATTTCAGTCTCTCTCCCTCTCCTGCACTGAATAGCTGCTCAGGCCTACAAGCTACCAGGAACAAATAAACTCTTGGGTTCTGTGGAAGTCCTAGTGGAGAAAATAGGTACAAGATTGGCTCCCTCTTACACTGATTAAGCACGTGAGACTAGAACCGAGGGTGAGTGTCATAAACTGGTAGACTCTGGGGAGACCACTGGACTGCAGAGATCTGTGTGTTCCCGGGGAAGGTCAAGATCAGCTCTCAGGAAACAGCCTGACTCCCTGATCCCTAATAGGCCAAGAAGGAGCACATGGATGGACCCAGTCCTTCCCTTCCGTGACCCTGGAGAAACACAGGGAACCCAAGTACCCAAAGGCTTTCTTCACTCGAGGATCCCCAGTAGTGAACTCACCATCTGCTTGCTTCTATGCCGATGGTGGACAGGAGAGACTACTTCCTCTTAAACTTATTTTAGGACTGCCCCAACACTGAGCATGCCCCAATCATGCCTGAGTCCCGGGAATCCAACAAATGCAGAGGCCAGCTGGAAGAGAGACAAAGACCAGTCTAACGGAAAGAATTCAGGCACAGTGAACAGAGCTACTGGAAGGGACAAATGAAAATTTGAACAGAAACATAACAGACAACTCAAGTACAGCATTAAGAAAGATGTTTGGGAGAGAAAAAAAGGTATTCCCATTAAACAATCTAGACACCACTAAGACCAAAGTTAGCGGCACGAGAGGTCAAGTGAAAGAACTATCTCAAAACATAAAGGGGTGGGAATCTTGAAAATCATGAGGAAAAAGATAAGGAGACATAGGTGCAAATAATAAGAACTCAGAAAGTGAAGACACAAAATAAAACCAAGGACATAATCTAACAGATGATAGACCATTTCTCTAAGGTAAAGAAAGATCAATCTGGAGTCCACTGAATTCCAGGCTAGGTTGTCAATAAAAAACACACCCCTGGGACAACCTGGTACAATTCTGGATCTCTGAGGATACAAAGGAAATATTACAAGCATCCACACAAAGGAAGAAATTGCCTATATAAGAAAACACATCATTCTCTTACACTTGTAATTAGAAGATAAAGAAATAATATCTACTAACTACTTAAAGAAATCATTTGATTCCGAATAATTGTAATAAATACAACCAAGATATTCACCTGTCAAGGTGAGAGAAATATGCAAGAATTCATAAAAGATATCACCCAGGTATACCATCTGAGAAAATGTAATAGAGAAAGGACTATAAATGTACGATAAATATACCTGAACTTGATCTGACAATTTGGAAATAATACAACGAAGTGTGTTGAGCAATGAACCTTATAATTTATATATATACACACAAATATATGCATACATATATCTTATAATTCATATATAATATACATTTGCATGCAAAAATACATAAATATATACATTATATATTTGCATTATCTATAGTACAACTATATACATGTCTTTAAATATCAGTTAATAATTGATTCTCTGAAATATGAAACTTAAGTGTCAAAAACCATTAAAACAGCAACGATATACTCAAGGGAAATTCTAAACCTGGAGTAATGGAAGGAAGAGGAAAAGAAAAGAGAGTGAAAATCTCTAAAGATCTCATTTTACTGGGGAGAAAATAATTATCTTAGAGAGGAAAACTATCCCTCTCAGTGGGGATAATAGTATCTTGTTTTTACATACATAAAGAAATGTGCATTTATCATAGTTTAGGGAGACAGAAGTTAAATGAAAATAGATTGGAAGAATGTAGTAAATGACCGGATTAACACAGGAAATGGAGTGAATATTAACTTGATCAAAGCAACAAGAAAATAAGAGGAAGAGGAAAAAGTAATGAAAAACTAAATAATCATCATAAGGTAAAGTAGAAGGCAAAATTCAAGTATATTGGTCATTATGTGAACTAAATTCTGCCAGTAAAAGACAAACCATCTAATTGGCTTTAGACAAGCTATACTCTATTTACAAAAAGTGCAATTCCACTGGGATAAATAAAAGTTAAAAGTAAAAGAATTAACTGAAATCAACTAAAACTGGATTACAGACTTGACCAGAAGACCTGAAACCGTAAAAATCCTAGAAGAAGATATAGAGGGTAAACTCCTTGACATCGGTCTTGGCAGTGAGTTTTTTGGATTTGACACCAAAAGCAAATGCAACAAAAGAGAAAAGAAATAGGTGGGACTACATTAAACTAAAAAGCTTCTGCTCAGCAAAGGAACCATCAACAAAATGGAACAGCCACCTATGAAATGGGAGAAAATATTTGCAAACCACATAAACAATAAGGGTTAAAACCCAAAACATACAAGGAACTCATGCAACTCAATAGCAAAAAAAAAAAAATGACCCAATTAAAAATGGGCAATGGACCTGAATAGACATTTTTCTAAAGACGCAAATGCCAACAGGTATGTGAAAAGATGCTCAACAACACTAATCATCAGGGAAATGCAAATCAAAACCACAATGAGATACCACCTCACACCTGTTAGGATGTCTATTATCAAAAGAAAAAAGAAAACAAATGCAGATGAGGATGTGGAGAAAACAGAACCCTTATACACTGTTAGTGGGAATATAAATTGGCACAGTCACTGTGGAAAACAATACGAAAGTTCCTCAGGAAATTAAAAATAGAACTACCATATGATCCAGCAATTCCACTTCTTAGGTATATATCCAAAAGAAATGAAGTCACTATCTTGAAGAGCTATCTACACTCCCACGATCACTAAAGAATTTGTCCCAATAGCCAAGACATGGAAACAACCTAAGTGTTTGTCAACAGATGAGATAAATACAATTGGTATAAATATACACTCACACACACACTGGAATATCATTCAGCCTTTAAAAAGAAGGAAATTCTGCCATTTGCAACAACATGGATGAACCTGGAAGGCATTGTGCTAAGTGAAATAAACTAGATAAAGAAAGACAAATACAACATGTTGTCACTAGTATGTAGAATCTAAAAAAATAAAAAAAAAGTTGAACTCATAGAAAGTGGTGGTTGTCAGGGGCTAAATGTTGGGGGAAATGTGGAGAGGTGGGTAAAAGGGTACAAAGTTTCACTTATAGGATGACTCACATCTGAGGATCTAATGTATCACATAGTGACCATAGTTGATAACACTGTATTGTATAATTGAAATTCGCTGAAAGTAAAATGTAAGTGTTCTCACCAAAACCAAAAATTAAATAAAAGAAATAGGTGATGGATGTGTTAACCAACTTGATGGAGGAAATCTCTTCACAATGTATACATATATGAAATCAATACTTTGTGCACTTTAAATATATTACAATTTTATTTGTCAACTATAGCCCAATAAAAGTGGGAAACAAGAGTTAACTAAATATCAAGTAAACACAAATAAAGAAAAAGCAGGGGCAAGATGTTAATATCTGAGAAATTATAATACAATATTTGATAGGATAAGAATAAAAACAATGGAAACTGGTAGTCACCTTGAAACACTAAAAACAAGCTAGAAAAATTTTTACAAAATGAGGAAGTTACACAAGTCTAATTAAGGGAAAATAAAAAATATTGTAATCATTATAAATAAACCCAAAAACTGATTCTTAGAGGGAATTCATAAAATAAATGTCTTTTGTGAGTCTAAATGAGGGAGAGTGAAATAGGATTTAAAAACATAAGATTAGGAGTGGAAAAGGAAATAGAATCACAGATACAGAAGAGATTGAAAGAATTATAAGACAATATTGTGGACAACTATATAATAACAAATTTGAAAATCTAGAGGAAATGAACAAAACTGCCAAAATTGACCCCAGAAGATGAGATGTGAAAACTTTAACAAAATAGCCTACCATATGGTAGATTTTAAAGGTGATTAATAATTCATCTTGAAAAAAAAAGCACCATGAACATGTGGGTTTACAGCTCAGTTTTACTTAGCTTTTAAAAAATATTCTTAAACCCCAGCAACAAACCTTAATAAATTTGAAAGAACAGAAATCATACAAACTATGTTCTCTGAAAATAATGAATTAAACTAAAAATCAACAGTAGAAACATAAAAAAACAAAAAATCTCCAAACTCTTGGAAATTAAACAACATACTTCCTAAAGGCTATGAGGAAGTCTCAAAGTAAATTAGAAAACACTATGAATGAAATGAAATACAACATATCAAAATCAATAGGATATTAAAGCAGTGCTTAGTGAGAAATTTATAGTAATAAATTTTTATATCGGAAAAGAATGCTCACTAATCAACAAAATTTCAACTTAAGAAACTAGGGGGGAATAACAGAGCAAAGTGAACCCTAAGTGAGTAGAAGAAGAAAATTATAATAACGAGCAAAAACCAATAAAATAGAAAACAGAAAAGCAATAGAAAACCTTAATAAAACCAAAATTAGTTCTTTGAAAACATCAGTAAAATGGACAAACTTCTAGAGTAAGATGGACAAAAAATAATTTTTTTAAAGACTACTTACCAATAACAGGAGTGAAAAAGAAGGCATCACTACAAACTCTGTAGACATTAACAAGACAATAAGGGAATATTACAAACAATAGCATGCTGATAAGTTTGACAACAACAGATAAATGGACCATTTTTCAAAACCCACAAACTACCAAAATTTGCACAAGAAGAAAGAAATAATCAGAATAGTCTTTGTATTAGCTGTCATAAGGAAGTACCACTAACCGAGAGGATTAAACAACAGAAATGTATTGTCTCACAGTTCTGGAGGCTGGAAGTCCAAGATCAAGGTGTCCGCAGAGTTGGTTCCTTCGAGGAGCAGCAAGACAGAATCTGTTACATGCTCTCTCCCACCTTCTGGTGGTTTGCTGGCAATCATTGGCACTCCTTGGCTTGTAGAAGCATCACTCTATCTCTACCTTCATCTTCACATGATATTCTCCCTGTGTGTATTTCTGTGTCCAAATTTCCCCTTTCTAGAAGGACACCACCCATATTGGATTAGGGGCCCACTCTAGTCCAGTATGACCTCATCTTAACTCATTACATCAATGACAACCTTGTTTCTAAACAAGGTTACACTCAGAGGCACTATGGGTTAGGACTTCAACACATGAATTTTGTGGAGGATACAATTCAACTCATAACAGTTATACAACTATTAAGAAAATTGAATTAATAGTTAAAAACCTTCTGGAGGGGCTGGCCCAGTGGTGCAGTGGTTAAGTGCATACGTCCCACTTCGGCAGCCCAGGGTTTGCCAGTTCGGATCCCGGGTGCAGACATAGCACCGCTTGGCAGGCCACGCTGTGGTAGGCATCCCACATAGAAAGTAGAGGAAGATGGGCATGGATGTTAGCTCAGGGCCAGCCTTCCTCTGCAAAAAGAGGAAGATTGGCAGCAGTTAGCTCAGGGCTAATCTTCCTCATATGCACAGAAAAATCTTCCAGAAAAAGAAGTCTCCAGAAACAGATGGTTTCATTGGTGAATTCTATCAAACATTTAAAGAAAAAATAACACTCATTCTGTGTAAGTTTTTCAAGAAACACTTCTCATGTATGTTGTGAGGTCAGCATTACCCTGATGCCAAAACCAGACAAAAAAGTACAAAAAAGAAACTACAGATCAAAAATCAATATCTCTCCTGAACTTGGACACAAAAATGCTCAGCAAAATATGAGCAAATTGAATGTGGCAATATACATTAAAAATGTTACATGACCAAGTGAGATTTATCCTAGAAACGCTATTTATCCCAGACATATTATTTCAATATTTGAACATCGGTCAGTGTAGTCCACTGTATTTATAGCCTGAATATCAAAAACACACGATCTTATCAGTTGATGCAGAAAATACCATTTGACAAAATCCAACATCTATTCATGATTTAAAAAAAAAAAAAAAAAAACCTCTCAGCAAACTAGGAATAGAAGGAAAACTCTTCAAAGTGATAATAGACATCTACAGACACACAAAAAGCTAACATCACCTTTAATGATGAAAGGCTGAGTGCTTCCCCATGGATTGGCAACAAGGAAAGGCTATCCATTCTCACCACTCATTTTCAACATCGTACTAGAAGACCCAGCCAATGCAATAAGACACTAAGAAAGAAATAAAAGACATACAAATTGGAAAGGAAGAAATAAAACTGTCCTTATTCCCAGATATCATAATTGTCCATGTAGAAAAATCCCAAGGAATATATAACCCAAACTCCAAGAACCAACCATTGACTTTAGCAAAATTGTAGGACACAAGATCAACAAACACACCAAAAAAAAAAAAAAATACTATTGATTTTCTATTTATTAGTAATGGACAATTGAAAACTTAAATTTTAAAAAATACCATTTATAATAGCTACCGAAGATGAAATACATAGTTATAAGTTTTAAAAAAATATGCACAGGATTTGTATGATGAAACTGCAAAATCCTGATGAAAGAAATGAAAGACACAAACAAATGTAAAGACATACTATATTCAGGGATTGGAAGGCTCAACATAGTAAAAACGTTAATTCTCCCCAAACTGAGCTACAGATTCCAATCAAAATCTCAGCCAGTATTTTTGTAGATATAAATAAAACAATCCTAAATTTTATGTAGAAAGGCAAAGGAAATAGAAGAGCCAAACATTTCTGAAAAAGAGCAAAGTTAGAAGAATCACACTATCCAATTATAAGGCTTGCTATAAAACTACATTAATGAAAACACTGTGTACTCACAAAGGAATGGACACATAGATCAATGGACTAGAATAGAGAGTGTGCCAATAGACCAACACAAATATGGCCAAGTGATTTTTGACCAAGGTGCAAAGCCAATGCAATTGAGAAAGAAGAGTCTTTTCATCAAATGGTGTTGGAACAATAGGACATCTATATACAAAAAAGTAAGCCACAGCCTAACACAAGATTCAATTATACTTTATACAAAATATAACCCAAATGGATCATAGATCCATTAGACCATGAATCTAAATGTAAAATATAAAACTATAAAACATAACAAAAAATCTTCATGACCTGGAGTTAAGAAAAGAGTTCAGAGATATGACACCAAAGCACAGTCCCTAAAATTAAAAGTTGATAGATCAGACTTCATCAAAATTAAAACTTTTGCTCTTTGAAAGACACAGTTAGGAGACTGAAAAGACAAGGCACAGATTGGGAAAAAAATATTTGCAAATTACTTATCCAAAAAGAACTTTTAACAAAAATATATGAAGAACTCTCAAAACTCAATACTAAGAAAACAGCCCAACTTAAAAATGGGCAAAAGACTTGAACAGACACTTCAGCAAAGAGGAGATATGGATGACAAATAAGCCCAAGAAAAGATGTTTAACATCTTTAGCCATTAGAGAAATGCAAATTAAAATTATGATGAGATACCTCTGGACACCTATTAGGATGGCCAAAATTAAAAATGCTGAGAACACCGAGTGCTGGCAAGGATGTTGAACCACTGGAGCTCTCTTACATTACTAACGGAAATGCAAAATGACACGGCCCCTCTGGAAAACAGTTTCCCAGTGTTTGACTTTATAGCTAAACATACACTTACCTTACAACCTTGCCGTCCCACACTTCGGTATTTACCCGAGAGGAATTAAAACTTAAGTTCATACAAAAACCTGTACACAAATGTTTATAGCAGCTCTATTCATAATCGCCAGCAATTGGAAACAACCCAAAAGTCCTTCAACAGCTGAATGAATAAACAAGCAAACTATTGATTCACACAACAACATGGATTAATTTCAAAGGCATTAAGCTGAGTAAAAGAAGCCAGCCTCAGAGAACCCAGCCTCAGAAGGTTATAGATTCTGATCCCATTTATCTGACATTCTCAGAAAGACTCCATTTATAGTGATGGAGAACAAATCAGTGTTCGCCAGGGGCTAGTAGCTGGGGCGGCATTTGCAAGAGGATTTTTTGGAGTGATGAAAACCTTCTGTGTCCTGACTGTGGTTGTGCTTACATGAATTACACATGTTAAGATTCATAGAACTGTACTTCAAAAGTAAAGTTCACTACACGTTACGTTTCAAAAACAAAATAACATTAACTCAACTAATCCAGGCCACAGAAAAATAGAAAGAGCTCTTCCAATTCATTTTATGAATCCTGTATAACTTCTACTTCAATATCTAGTAAAGATAGCACAAAAAAAGAAAACTGTTCGAATACAAATACACAATTTCCAAAGAAAATATTATCAAAGAGAATCCAGGTTTGTAGCAAATGAATAAGCCACTATGTCCAAGAAGGGTTTAAGAATATAAGGGCAGATCATATCAGTTAATATCTATCAACAGAATGAATTGCACTGAGTGCTAAAGGAGGAAAAGCAAATGGTCATATCAAGGATGCTGAAAACAGATTTTACAAAATTCAGATGCTACTCTTATTAAAAATTTCAAGTCACCATTTAAAAGTAACAAAGACTACTATCAAAAGCCAACAAAAAATGTTGTCATAGATGATACATATAATACAGACGCATACACACACATCATAGGTGATATATACATACACGTACATGCACACACAAACACACATATATATACATTCATACATATATAAACACATAATTTAAAGACATTTTTGGAATTGGATAAAACAATCTTAAAATTTCCATGGAAGAAATAAATCCCAGAGCATACTCAAGTTTTGAAAATAGAAACATGGCAAGGGGGGGCCAGCCTAGTGGTGCAGCAGTTAAGTTCTCACATTCTGCTTCAGTGGCTCAGGTTCACCAATTTGGATCTCGGGTACAGACCAATGCACCACTTGTCAAGCCATGCTGTGGCAGGCGTTCCACATATAAAACAGAGGAAGATGGGCATGGATGTTAGCTCAGGGCCAATCTTCCTCAGCAAAAAAAAAAAAAAAAAAAAAAAAAATTGGCAAGGGGCGATGTACCTACCTGCTATAAGATGATTCTATTAAGCTAACTATGATTCAGTTGATGTGGTGTTGGCCTGGGAATAGACAAAAGATCATTGGGACAGAACAGAGAATCCAAAATCGATAACAATATATTTGAGAATTTAATGGGACAAATATACTACTTTAATTCAATGACAAAGGAGATTGCTTTTTAAGTATCAGTTTTATTAAAACTTATGAGCAAAAAAACAATTACAATTCTACAAGAAAATATAGCTATATACAAACTACATAATCTAGATAGAGGAAAGCCTTTTAAACAAGATTGGACATTAAGAAACTATAAAAACAAAGAAACTTATTTGGCTCCATTTTTTTAAAATGTGTAGGAAAAGAGAGCAAGACATCTATTAAATAAACAATCCGTGTGAAAAAAACTCATGCAATGGATGAAACAGAGTGTTTACATCTATAATATACTTGTTGTCTTCCAAATGTACAGTATGGAAAAACAACCCAATAGAATTATGGGCAAGATAGGAATCACAGGCAATTCAGAGAAAAGCAAAACCAAGATATATATCAAAATAGACTAGCAGTCTGGAAAATTCAAATTAAAATAACGAGGAGATTTTAGAGAGGCAAAAATGAAAAAGTCTTATAATGCATATTGCTGCCAGGGATGTTGGGGGGGGGGGTGCAGTACTTTCCCACGTGGCCAGTGAGAATATGAATGAAATATTAAAGTCTTTGGGGAAAACAACCTGGCAACAATTATATTTAAGTTAAGAATCCTCACGTATTTCAAGCCAAGTCACTCCTAGGGATCCATCTTCTGTAAATGTAAGTCCCATCAACCACAGGAAGTATGAGGAAATAGGTGCACGAATGCTTGCTGCAACCCCGTACTATCAAGAAACAAGTGAACGCCCAGCCACAGGGGAACGACTGGATAGTTTTGGTACATCCGTACCACAAAACTATTATATCGTCATTAAAAAGAAATGCCTGGCGACTTATAAAGCAAAATTGCAGAAAGGCGTGTATAATACAATCCTTTTAAAAGAAATAGAAATATTGACCAAGAACTATGTACGTGTTCTGTTTATATATGGTTATGTGAGCATATGTCTGAATACGTGTGTATCGTGTATTTCTCTATAATCATATAAGCACAGAGCGATACACAGGAGGACACAACCAAGGTTGTAGGCTTGGGCTTGTGGGGCATGCATGGAGTGAAATGAGGAAAGTCAGGGTAGGGGGAGAGCAGAGGGAGAGGAAAGCCAAGTCAAAAAAAAAAAAGAAATGACTGCAAAGAAAGAACTCCAGTACGTATGACAATGTCACATTTATGCATTTCTGTAAAATATTATATGTATATGAGCAGTAATAAAAATTCAATTAAAGCAAAAGAAGCGAACAAGAAGAACCAGATGCATTTGACACAGGAGACAATCACATTACCAAAGAGGGATATTTCAAAAGTTTTACCCCAAGTTTGCTGCTTAAAACTTGGATCCTATCTGCCCAAATACACGTACAAACAGATTCCCATGCAATTCTTTTTTACCCCGTAATGTCCCCCGACCACACAGCACAATGAGTTCTGTAGAACCTGTTCAACAGGGAATTAGAGGGAAAACCACTCACACTGTATTCAGAGTGAGTGCTGCCTCCTGGAGTTGTGTGATATAGTTGTCCTGGCCGGGACTTTTCCTAGTTCCAACCTATTGAAAGCAGTTCCTGTGACCAGAAGCAGAGATTCGCACACAGATGATGGTGGAGAGGGCTGAGGAGTGAGAGGTTAGAATGGGGACAGAGGTCCAGGCAGCAGAGTGAGAGGAGATGGAGTAGGTGGAGGGGAGAGAGAAGGCTAGACAAGCATGACAAGTTTTGGAAATCAAGAACTATCTCTATATAGCACCTGATGAGAACATGAAATTTAAATATCATCATGTAGCAACAGTCCAGACCTAAGCCTTCCCTCGACATTTAGTTCTCACGTTCAAAATCCTAATCTTGAATCAGACGGGTAAATAACAGGGATGTGAGAACACGCAAAAATTTTTTTAAAAGCTGGATATCGATTTCTGGTCCCTATTGTGACCTGGGTTAAAGTTTTAATAGTCATCTTTTGAAGTCACTTTTATATTTTAGTAACTTATTAGGTGCTTTAGGCTTCCAATCAGGTCCAAATATTTTCCTCTTGCAAATGGAACCGTAGCTATAATTATAGCTTACCACAAGCCACCCAATTATCCAGGGCTTATTCAATTGTGTTGTAAAAAGCAGGAGGCAATGTCTGTGGTCTGATATCTACCCTCATCCACAAAGCCTAAAAGCCTCCAAACACAGTTGGACGTGAGGACTGCACCAGAACTTTTTTTTAAACACATTCCTTCTTTCACCTTCCATCTCTCCCCTCTCTTCCTTCTCTGTCTAACATGAACTCTTTCACATGGACACAGTGTCATACAATAAAACCCTGACTTAAGGGGCTTTCAAGAGTATTCATGCTCGACATAGTTTCCACAGTGAATCCTCTCCCGGAATTTAATTGCTAAGCTCGATCTAAGCCCACAGCTGACACACATAACAAGCCTAGACTCTCATCAGTGCAGAACATCCTGTGGCCTAAGCAGGCGATCATGTCACCTTCAGTGAAACTGAGACCAACGGGCAGAGCTCCTCTCGTATCAAGGGGTTTAGAGGTAGGCTCATGATTCTACGTTGACAGCAAGACTTGCACACGGGCCAAGAGTCTGACCTAAAAGAAGGAGAACTCAAGTATGAGCCAAGGGTTATTTACAGCCTTCTAGTACTCTTAAGGCAGCCTGGCAAGGACTGCTTGCAGAGTAATAGACATTTTCACTTGTTTCTGATACTGTCCAACCAGCAGATAAGTCACATAACTACGGCCAAGATTACCTGCTCATATTTCCCCCTTGACACAAGTTAATCAGGACAGTGACAGCGGAAGGGGCCAAGAGAGGGAACAACTCAAATATCCAGTTCCCAGAGGGAACGTGGTATGGGGCATAATGAGCAAGCGGACAGAGTTGGTGGTTGAGTCAGCCCCTCCTGAGTCGGCAGAGAAAACAAGTGGTTTGTAGTTACAACTTCCTTTTTTTAAGCTGGTTTGGATTGTCTGGTTCAACAGTTAAGAAGGAGAATTTGGCTAACTTCCATTCGAAAAGAAACTCAATCAGCACAACCAATTGATTTGGCTGTCAAAATGGAAATGTCTTGGCTGGTATATTGGTGGAAAGTTTATTGTTGTGGATTCAGAGGAAGCAGAAAAGAACAAAACTCACAAACGTTAGCCTGGTACACACTGTCAGAGATCATCAGCTTCAATTCCTCTAAGAAACTTCCTCCACCCAAGTCCTATCTCTTCCTTGCTAACCAACTCTACTTCTTTAAAAAACTATTTATTTTGGAAATTGTCATTTCTCTGACCTAAGCTATTATTTAGACTTAAATTTTGAAAGGTAGTTCCAGCAATTAGCCCCCACCAAGAAAACAATTAAAAATAAAAAATGCCCTCATCCCCGGAGAAGCATAAGTTATACATTTCAAGCAACTGTAATACTCTCTTATTTGGGAAATTATCAAGTGTTGCTTCATAAATGTCTTTAGGAACCACAAGGGTTTTTCAGTTGGTCAGGACATTTTCCTATTTAAACATTGATTTAGAAACCTTGCCAAGTAAACCAGGAAATCAAGAGAGCAAAATTATGTAGCACATAAAGCAAGCAGCTGCATTTCTCCAACCCTAGTAATTTAACCAGTCATTTCTTTAAACAAAAATGAAGAGGGAGAAAAAAGAGAAGTAAATCTGGCAGCACTAATCTCATTTCATTACACTGGCAAACCAAAATATCAGTCATCAAACATACTTGATGGAAAACATTTGTCCATTGTGTTGGTGTTCTTAAAAAGTGAAACCTACAATATAGTATAGGAATTTAATATCAAATTACATTTGAAGGGCCATTTCAGTAATTAAGTGAGAAAATGATTTCTAGCAGATGCCTTTCAGCTTAAAACCATGCCCCAGGCAAAATTCCCCAGCACTGAGAAAGCTGAAGAATGCCCAAAGATTCAGAAACCTCACACAGAGACACACACAAAGGTCAGGACAGAGGCTGCTCCTTGAACAATGAGATACAATATGTAAGACACAGACATACAATATACAAGACACAGATAAAGCAAGCAGGTTAAGCCTTCATCTAACTTAGCACAAATAAGAGAATTGAGAGAGAAAGAGAGAGAGAGAGATCCTTGCCTAAAGATTTACTGCATGACTTTCGAGCTGCTATGGGCTAGGTACTGGCCCCATGTTTAAGATTTCAAATTACAGATGAAATCATTTATAGATGAACTCTTTTGTGGATATTTACTTAGCCTCCTGTTTAAGCCCAAGTGGGAACCAGCTAAAAGCTCTCCGGGGCAGAGAGTGTGCTTAGAGCATTCACGTTTCTCTCCAATCCATATTATCCCTTCATCCAAATTTTTGCAAATGACAGAAATGTACACAAATAACAGTCAAGCAAGTTTGGTTCTTTAATAAGCTTTTGAACATCAGTGAACAGGAGCGAGAAGAATTTCTGAGATTACTGCTGTGTAAGTAGCTACCTATTCCATCCACAGTCTGGCCAAGCTACACAGGGAGGATATTCAATCTTGAAGAGGAAGCAGAAGATATGTATAATACTGATGGTCCTATAATTTAACTTACATCATCTTTAAAAATGTTACAAAGAGTAGAATTTTCTGGATTCTTTGTTTATCTCTTTTGGTTTCCAGGACATGCTATGATTGCTAACTTTCATTTTATGGACTTTTAAAGAAAGGCAAAAAGACCACCATTTCACATATACTGAATGATCCTTATATTAGTTTTTTAGAGCTGCCACAACAAAATACAACAGGTTGGGGGACAACAGAAGTTTGTTGAAGCCTCCTCACAGCTCTGAAGGCTAAAATCCCACAATCAAGATGTCAACAGGATTAGCTTCTTCTGAGGGCCTCTTCTAACCATCTTCTTCTACTGTCTTCATCTGATCTTCCCTCTGTGTTTGTCTGTGTCCTAATCTTCTCTTCCTGTAAAGACACGAGTCCTATTGCATTAGGGCCTACCCATATGACCTCATTAATTACCTCTTTAATGGTACTGGGGGTTAGGACTCCAACACATTGATTTAGGGGGATACAGTTTATCTCATAACTATCCTCTTATTGAAAACAACTGAAAAAATACAGGAGGAAATTTTTTAATCTATAAATGATCTAGAAGGAAAGAAATACTCAGAGTCAAAAATTAAGTGAAGAAGAATCCAGAGATACAAGCCCATCACTGAGGCTGGCTTCTTCCCTGAGCACATTTACTTCATACAGGTGATTTTGACCCTTGGTTCTCAAGGCCTTTGGGTCAGTGAAAATAGAAAACATATCCAAGGGTGGTTTGATGGGAGATGTTAACTTCCTACCACTTCTAAAACTGAAACCACAAAAAGAAACCTGAAATCACTTCCCAAGGGACGGTAAGAAAAACGCCCGTACCAACCAGGATGGAGTAAAAACCTCCCTTAAGAGTTTGTTATCATAAATGAGTCCAATATTTTTAAATACATAAAAAGGACATTAAAATGTGAGTATGAAACTGCTTTAAATTACCAAAATTAAAAGAAACAAAACGAATTTCTCAACATAAAAAAATTTAGTAATTGATATTTTCTTAAAAAGGGATAAATTTAACAGAAGATCAGATCAAATGAAAGAGAGAATTGTAAAACTGGAAAATATTTCTCAAAAAATTGTCCAAAATGCAACACAGAAACAAAGAAATAGAAAATATGTAAAACATTTAAGAAATAGAGAATAAAGTCATAATTTATAACTTGTGTCTAATTGGCATTAGGCATTTGTAGATGGAGAGGGAAGTAAAAGCAGGGCTGAGGCAATAGTTGAATGCTGAGACTATTCCAGAACTGGCTAAAAAAATAAATATACAGATTTTAAAAGTCCAATAAAACCCAACCAAGGTAAACAAAAGTAAATCCACACCAAAATCCATCATAGCGAATGTGCAGAATGCTACCATCAGCAAAAGTAAAAAAAAAAAAAAAAAAATTGAGTTGACAGGAATAAGAAAAATTTTCCTCAGAAGAGTGACAATTTGACTGAGAGCTCACTTTTCAACAGCAACACTGATGCCAGGAGATAAATGGAAAATATCTTCAAAGTATTGAGAAAAATAATTGTCACCTAGAATTTTACAGCACCAGGAATAGAAATTGTGGCTTAATTCAACACAACACGGGAAACATTATCTGGCCTGGACATGGGCAGAATTGAGAGATTGAATGTCTTATGTTGAAATAAAGACTTTTTCAAACAAATAAAAACAGAGAGCTTTCCAAAGACAGATGCTCTTTAAAAGAAATTCTGAAAGATACTCTCCAGATGAAAGGAAAGATATTACAGATTGAGAGTCTGAGGTGAAAGAAAGAAGAGCATAGAAGGAGTCAAACACATGGATAAATTCCAATCAGTGCTGACTGTTTAGCACAATAATAATAGTAATGTGTTGTGAGTTAAAAAGTAAAAATGTTCTTTTTTTCCCCTTTCATGGACATGCTCACTCCCCATACTTTGTCCCTGCAGATGGATAACACCATAGGAGTGATGGACAAAAAAATGAGAATAAACTTGGGTCCCTATTTAGTGACTGTATGCAGCCACTTTGTCAACTGACCCACTTACCACAGGCCTAGTATGTGAAAGAGAAGTTGACTTCCAACATCTTCAAATCACTGTATTTTTTTTAATTAGACTGTATTCAATCTAAATTTAATGTTTATGTCCTAAGTATTTAATTTTGATTAAATTAATCAAATGAAGGGTTACCCACTTCTGACTTATATAATACATTTTTAAGCAGTTCCTACTTTATTGATGTATTTATTTGTGGTAAGAACACTTAACATGAGATCTACCTACTTTAAGTGCACAATACAGTATTGCTAACTATAGACACAATTCTGTGAAGCAGACCTCAGAACTTATTCATATTGCATAACTGAAACTTTATACCCACTGAATAGCAACTCTCCATTTCCCCTTCCCCCAGCCCCTTGTAACCAGTATTCTACTTTCTGTTTTGATGAATTTGACTACCTTAAGTATATCGTATAAGTAGAATCATGCAATATTTGTCCTTAAGTGACTGACATTTCACTTATCATAATGCCCTCCAGGTGCATCCATGTTGTCGCATATGGCAGGATTTCCTTCTTCTTTAAGGCTGAATAATATTCCATTGTGTATATATAGCACTATATAATACAGTTGTAAAATATTTTAAAGAATGCCAGAAAATGTATGTACTGCATAGCATAAACTCAAAATGCTTTAAAAATGTCAGGACTACGAAGAGAAATAAACAAATATTCTACCATGATGGGAGATTGTCACACAATTCTCTCAAGCGTGCATAATTACAAAAAAGGATTCAGACAATTTTACCAACAATTAACAAGCTTGAACTAATGGGCATATTTCAACATTAGTGCCAAAAATGGTGAAATACACATACTAGTCAACCATATGTGGAATATTTATGAAAAATGAATACATACAGGAACCATAGAGCAGTGCTGATAAACTTCAAAGGATTGTTATTTTTACAGATTACATTTTATGCATACAGTTCAATTCCATTAGAAGTGATAACAAAAATATGATTAGAAAACCTCCATATATTTGGAAATTAAGAAATATACTTCTAAGCTACAGATGGTATGGCAAAGACTGATTAGACACTCACCACCATATCTTTTCTAGGTGGAGCTATGTACCTAGCCCTTACCAATAGATTGTGAATGAAAGCAATATGACATTTCCAGACCAAACCAGTTAAGACCCATTGGCCTTCTCCACACACTCACTTTTCCCCTTTCTCCAGTGACTTTGGAGACAATGTGTTAAATACAGTAGGGGTACTAGATGGAAGAAATCCGGATTCTTGAGTCACCTCTTGCAGGGTAGCTACCTTAGAGAGTCACCCAACTGGGAATATCTGCATTGGAGCCTTAAGGAGGGAAAAAAATAAACACATTGTTTTATGGTACTGAGGTTTCAGAGCTGTTTGTTATAGCAGCTAGTACAACTTAGCCTGTTATCCTGGCTATCCCAACACTGTTGAGTCAGATTTCATAAGATTGTAATTGGAGACTCTAGCATGACTTCTCCTTCTTCTCTTTGGGTATACAGGCAAAATTCCCTCAAAAGTTAGCAAATTTTAATTAAGATGAATTCACCATATCACATAGGGGTTAAGAAGCTTAGTCTTTAGAGTCGTACAGACATGAATTAATCCTGCCTCCACCATTTGTTGCAATGTGGCCTCAGGTCAGTCATCTGTCTTCTCTCTCTGAGCTCTAGTTTCCTCTTCTTTAGAACAACTATAGTCCTTTCAGTTTTAAATAACTGTTGCAGGATTAAGTTAAATAAGAGAAAAATGGGTAGAATTTTTAGCATTATGCCTGTTTCATAGTGGATGTTAGCATTACTATAAAAACTGCTTTATTCAAAAGCAATATAGCTCAGTAAGAACCGATCATAGGATCTTTCCTTGACGGTTCTGCTCTCAGCCTTCCCCAGTCCCTGGCCACAACTTTTTCTCTCCTACCTCCAACCCTATATGTGATTACACTGGGCCTAAGAGAAACAAAAAGTACATGTATAGAGAGAGGATGCAAAGTCATGTTAACAGCCAAACACCAGCATGAAATCCCATGACCTGCAGCAGCTGGTTCCACAGCCCCAGGAATACAGCTCCAGCCCAGTGAATACAACCGTATCCAGTTGTGGCTCCTGCTCTTTGATTGATGTGAGAGTTTCCTTTATCCTTCTGAATCAGCTCCTATTTCAATTGGGCAAATTTAGGTAGCAAATTTCTGTTCCTTGTAACCAAGGAGTCTGGACTGGCACAACTTATTCACATAACTTGGGCCACTATTTTCTTTCACCCTCTAAAGTAGCAGATACTTCATCTGCATAACACCAAAACAGACAGGCAAAAAGGCTACACCCAGTCAAGCGTGTTTGAGGAACACATTTGATTTTATTTCACTGAATCATCACCATTGCTGTTTTGAAGACAAAGTCTGTATTCCCATGTGTGAAGATGGGCTCATTCCACCACTCATTTCTCTCAGGGATTTACCGGTTCCTTTGGAATCATATGCATATAAATCAAAGAGTAGCCTCTTGGCAGCAACATTTAATCCATGTTCCAAAATAATCCAAGTGTCTTCATAGGTCAAAACTCCAGAGACGTCCCTTTAAATAAAAATTAGAAACTATACCATTAGGCTAAATACAAATAATGCTTACTGAGGCAGAGAACTCTAAGAAAGCAAGAGAAGAATTTAAAATAAAATCTCCAAATAAACTGAAAAATAATTTTTCTGGCTCCAGCCTTACTCAACCATTTGCTAATGTTTTCATGAAAGCAAATATATTTAAAACTCCCCCCAAGACTTCTTATAAAATCAGAAGCCAGGCCCAAAAGCATCCGTTGAATTAATGTCGGTCTAAGGGACCAAGAATTGTGTGGCTTCTACTGACATATGAGGCTTTTATCTACTTAAGATATTCATGCTGGGAGCATGCAAACCTATATCTTGCATTCTAATGTCTCTTGCTTAAGGCAATTTGGAGTTGTTGCATTTAATCACCTCTGATGTAATACTTTGATACACTGATTAATAAATCCTGGGGGAGAAAGTTCCTTAAGAAAGTCAATTTGATTGTCAAAGATATTGGGGGAATGTCTCCTCAGCACTGCCATCTATGCTTAAGGAGGAAGGCATTGAGATAGCTCAGAAATAGTGCTCTAATCACGGTGGGTCTATGAGGGAACAGACATCACTGCCAGGATTCTACAGTTTGCTCAAGAGGGTGGAGCAGATATCAACCGTTGGGTGGGACCTCCACACCCCTCAATAAGATCCAACTGAAAAATAAAAAGCACCCAACATATTGAGACCAACATGTTGAGGCTACTGGACATGAAGGAAAAAGGGGAAGGAAAGAAGAAAATACATTATCCCAGACTTCTCTTTCAGTCCCCATGTCCAGTCAATACCCAAGTCCTGTAGACTGTCCCTCTAAAATATGTCTCAGGTGTGTTCCCTCCTCTCATTTCCACTATCTGTGCCTTCATTCAAGCCACCCTCATTCCTCTACCACAGCCTGTTAACTAGTCCCTTTCCCAAGTATCGGCTCCCTCCAAAACTTCTGTGATCTTTCTGCTACACAAATATGATCATATAACATCCTCCTTAAAGTCTCTAAAGGTCAGAAAGCAGGACAAAAAGAAAAAAAGGACTGATGTTTCAACTAAAAAACAAAGAGCAAGATAGCAGATGTAAAGCCAACCATTTGACTAACTACCTAAATGTAAATGGACCAAATACTCCAATTAAAAGACAGTGATTGTTCAACTAGATTTTTAAAAATAAACCTAACTTTATTCTGCTTACTTTATAAAAAAGGACGAAGATAGGTAAAAGTAAAAGGAAAGAAAAAGATATACCATGTAAACACTACAATAAGAAAGCTGGTATGGTTATATTAGACATAGGAATTACTATTAGACAAAGTAGACTTTAAGGTAAGAAGTATTCCCAGAAGTGAAAAAAATAATAATGATACAAGAGTTAATTCAACATTCAAATATAGAAATACTAAACATGTGCACCTAATAACATAATTTCAAAATATATGAAGCAAATACTAACAGAATAAAGAAAAGAAATAAGAGGAAATTTCAAAGTCAACAATTACAACTGGAAATTTAAAAATATTTCTTTTTCCCCATAGGTCTATTTATCCAAAAAACAATGAAACAGAAACGTGGTGGAGGAGGAGTGTAAATCTTCGTGCTTTTCTAATCTTACTCTTAGCTAGGAAAAGAGAGAGATTCTCAGATAGGCACACGAGCAATTCTTTAGAAAGCAAGTAGGGGAGATCCACAAAGAAACTCCAAGGCGGAAGTGGTTTGTGAAACTGCTGTCTCTGGGGGAGGGGTGATTTATTGGGGGATTTGTAGCCCCTCAATTTACTCCAAAGTGTAAAGCAAGATGCAGGAGCTAAGCCACTGGCCTTTACCCAGAGATAGCACCAGCTCAGATTCAAATGGATTTACCATTTTAGCAAATGCCCTCATTTTTAAACATTTTCAGATGTGAACTTAATACCAGGTTGAATCACATGTAATTGCTGTTTCTGTGGGTCAAAATGGTTGAATATCAGCAATTTCATACAGTCAACCAGATATATTCATAAGTGTGTATGCTTTAAGTTACAAAAATAAATTGCCCCTTTAGAGGTTTCAAGCATCAGAATATGGTTAAATAATGTTTCCACAGCTCTTTTCAGGAGTACAAAGCATTATGAGTAGAAGGGGATCTCTAGTGAATAGAAATTTCCCTCTAATCCCTTCTCTCACCCTAGCTAGCTAGCTAGCTAGTTAGATGATAGATAGACAGATGGATGATAGGTGATAGACATAAAATCATAAAAGTCATGGTATATACTGCTGTTATATTATAAACATTAATTTTACAAGTGACATTCAACGGAGCACTCAATAAATGTCCATCCCATTAAATGTTCATCCCCAGAAAATACATTGTCTCAAATGGGTCAATAGTCATTTCAGGTCAGCTGAGACTAGGTAAATTAAATCAGACTGAACTGTGTTTCTGTCATTCTTCTTGGCCCTTAACAAACTCTGCATGACTACTCCAGGATCTGTTCTCTACCTGTGCTATATTTTATTTTCCCCCTTCTCTCAATCCTCCTCCTCTGCTTCAATAATATAGCAATTATAGGATTTATAATCTCACACTGGTGTCCAATCTCAGCCTTCAGCATCTTGATTGAACCATTAGCCTCCAATTAATTGATCCACTTCAGCTGCAGCATCCCTTTCACAAGCGTTTCTATCCTTTTCAGTTGGCTTAGAGGCAGGCCTTAAACCGGAAAGGCTCCATCAATCAACGAAATGGAAATTCGTTATTATTATTTATCTCATCATTTTTTTTCTCCTTCAAAATGCCAAGGAGAAAATAAATCAGGGTAGCTGAAACATGATTAAACATTTTTTTATCTAGAGAATATGTTAATTATGCTTAAAACACTTTATTAAAACATTGAACCTTATATTTAAAAGGTTTTTAAGATATGTTAAAGGTCAAAATATTATTACAAGATTATGCTTATAACAGCTAATAATAGAAAAATGGTGTATGAGAAGATATTCTGGAAATTTTTGACAAATTGGCAATACAAGTACATCTACACCTCATTGTCTTGCCAAAGTTCTCACACTTGCTTCTAGGGTCAAATTTTAACTCCTAAGGCAGACTAGCTAAGCCATAAAACTCCAATAATAATTCATCCATTATGATAACTAGGATCGATTTGAGGGCTAAAGGTGAGTCACATAGGAAATACAGATTTGCTGATGAGATTTTAAAGAGATTCACTAATAAAAAGAAGAAAGTCGCTAAAGCATCTACATTTACCAGAGACTCCCAAACTGTTACAATACAGCCATGGAACTATCTAGTTTTACAAGAATAGTTTCTTCTACAAGCATAGAAAGAATTTTTTTCCTTTGACAAATTCATTCAAGCTGAGAAACAGTTTGAATTAAAAGAGAATATATTCCTCCTCCAGATCATGTTTATTCATATGAAAAGAAAAGTGAGGAACAAATTGTACATGTAAAATTTCTTATCGACTTGGTTAAAAGGTTTATACATTTTTTAATTTACATTAGCATTTTAACTAGCATAATCAAATACTAAAAAATACACGTTCTTGTTTTAAAATAATTTTATTTTGTTATTAAAGACATTTTAAATCATTATTAATTCTTTTACTTTCATTTCTTCTCATGAAGAATTAACTTACAGGAATTGGTGTCCTACCATACACATTCAGAAACACACAAAATATTCAAAACAACTGTTTTCAGCCATTAACAACAGACAGCGCAGGAAATTGATTTCTCTGTGAAGGGAAGCAAATAAGCTCCATGACTGCCCCTGGCTTACTGCCTGGAGGCATTCTCCAGGCTGCAGTGCTGGGATGGAGAACTCAGAGCCCAGCAGGTCTTCCTGAGTTAAGGAAACAGAGACCATAGTCGAGACGTTAAAGCAGCTAGAATTTGCAGGACAGAGTACTGGAGTGGAAGAAAGTACACAGAGAAAGAGCTCTGGAGACCAGAAGGAAGCTCCCGTCTAGTCTTTGCCTGAGTACTGATCCATGTGTGTGTTAAATAAAACTTCATGAGGCTTCAGGGAGAACCACTGGAAATTAGTAGGCCAAACAACACTCAGAACTAAAATAAGGCAGAGAATAGTTGGCATCTCACCAGCCAGAAGGGAGAAACTTCATAATATGTGGGGCCTAAGGTAGAGTCTTTGAAAGGGTCTTAGCTTGCTAGAGGGGCTAAATTGTCTCTCAAATAAAGGCTACTCTGGAACTGTCATTATGAAGCTTAAAAGTAAGCCTCAAAAGGATGGAGCTGATCCCATGTTATATGCCAGAACAAAGTCCAACACTCTTTAAAGAACCCAACAAAATCAAGCACTCGACAAGGTAGAAGTCACAATGCTGAGAATCCAATGAAAAGTTCCTAGGCTTACAAAAAAGCAGGAAAATGCAACCTTTATTCAAGAGAAAACTGAATCAATAGAAATAGACCCAGAAATGATAGAGATGATGGAGTTAGAAAAGTCTTTAAAACTGATTTTTTAAATCTTATAAATAAGCCCAAGAATGTCAAGATATGAAAAAAGCAATGCCTGAAATATTAGTTATTTAGAGTCTTGATTGTTGTGATTCCAGTGCATTCTACTAAAAATGTCCATGATAGCCTTGCAAATTAGATATCATTATTCAATTCATTCATATTCTCCTATAAAAACAACTCTTTGGTTCCCCATTACCTTCAAAAGAAAACCCAAATTACATGGCATTGTTTCCCAAAGAATGCTCTAGACCAGGAATCAGCAAATCTTTTCTGTAAAGGACCAGAGATAGTAAATACTTTTGGCTTTGCAAGCCACGTGGTAACTGTTTCAACTACTCAACTCTGTTCTTGTAGAGTGAAAGTAACCATAAACAACACGTACACAGATGGGCACAGCCAGATTTGGCCATGTGGCCATCGTTTGCTGACCCATGCTCTAGAGCTGTCCATTCCAAAAAAAACTGGCCACACGTGGCTGTTTCAATTGAAACTCAAATTTCTTAAAACTGAAATTGAATTAAGTAAAATTAAAACTCCAGTTCCTCAAGTGAACATGTGGTGAACATGGACCACACAGATAGAGAACATTTCCTTCAACCCAGAGAATTCTATTGGACAGTGCTGCTCTAAAGAGTATGTACATAAGAATTGCTTGGCATGCTTTGTAAATGCTGATTTCTTCACCTATCTAGACATGTTGAACTAGACTCTCTTTCTGAAAGAGAAATCTAGATTTCCGCAGTGTGCATCGTATGTATACTAAATATAGAGAACCGCTGAGTTAAAGAATGAGGTCCTTAACCTAGTCTCATTATAGGTTTAAAATTTAATTCTAACTACTTTATCCCTTTTGATTATTCCTCTTGTATTCCTGCCTACTCTTCTTACCCAATCTGCTGTGTCACACATTACAATTGAACTATATGATTTAGCACATCTGACTACAGTAATAAGACAAACGGAAGAAAGATTCATTACCCTGAAGAAACCTGATCAGTGACCTCTTTTACAAGATACATGTAAAATTTCTCATTTTCTAAGTTAAATTTCTTAATAGAACAAAAACTTTTCTCATGTTGAGCAAATATAATAGACACCACTCTTTCTCCAATTGAGCTCTCCCCTCACTTGGGTGTGTGCCTTTTAGTAAATGAAAAAATATCCCTGCCTAATACAAATTTGAAAGGCAGTGTGTGCAGTGTGGGATCTGCAGCCAGACCACTTGGATTTGAATCCCAGCTCCACCAATTACTATCCTGTGCAAACTTAAGCAGGTCACTCAACCTCTCAGTGCCTCAGTTTCCTCTTCTATCAATGGTGAAAATCATTGTAGCTACTACATCTGAAGAAAATGATATGAGTTAATATATGTAAAAAACTTAGAACAATACCTGGCATATAATAAATGCTCTATTTGCTAGATATTATTATTTTCATTGTAACAGTATTAAGGTAAAATTTTATAACATCAATGACATCAATTACCAAATGATCTTATTACAAATTGGACACATTGGACTCATTATAAACTAGACTCCTTTAGCATACATGTATATCATGTATTGTAGGAATAACACTACTGTGAGAGTTCCCCATACAGGAAGTGCATATCAACACAAAGGTAAGTAAACACTGAAGCCTCACGTATTATTGAAAATAAGCATCTTTTTCTATGCATGCATTGAAGCCACTTTCCTACATTTATCATCTCTCTATTATTCTTTGTTTTTCACACAATTGAAAATACTCTAATGGAATTTTGCTCAGCCTGAATCCGTGTGCTTGCATTTATGTGTATACATCATTTATGAAAAGAAACTAAAGCAAAAGGAAAAGTGTCATATCTTGCAAATAAACTGTAGGATGCTTACCTTTCTTTGTGTGTCAGTTCTCTCTTACCACAATAATACTGCATAACAAACAACCACAAAACCTCAGAAGCATACAAAAATAAGTATTTATTTTTACCCATGACACGTTTAAGTGGCTGAGTATTCTGTTTATCCGAGTTGTGCTTGGCAGAGCTCACCTATGGTCAGTGGTCAGCTTTGGGTTAACTAGGCAGCTTTGTTGAATTTGGCTAGGCTCTCTCACATGTCTGGGACCTCAGCTAGGACAGCCAGGCTGGCTCGACTCTATTCTGTGTCACATGATACATCAGGCTATCCCAGGCACTTTCCCATGGTGAAGGCAGAAGAGCAAGAGAGAGCAAGCTCAATCAGGCAAACCTGTATTCCGTGTGTATAGCATTTTAGCGAAGCCTAGATTCAGAGTAGGAGGAACTACAAAGATATGGGACAAGCAGCATGATATAGGAAAGTCATTAATTGGGGCCATTGAGGCAACCAATCTATCACATTCTATTTCATAAATTTTAGCACTTCCTTTTCTTGGACTAAACTCCCTTTTATTGTCTCATAATCACTAGGGTTTTTAACTTGACAGATGTTTCTTGAAATGCAGTAAACCTGTGTCATTGAGTCACATGTACCTATTTTTAAATAATTTAAATTCTAGTGTCTCCTAGTAACTGAGAGATTTCCATTTTTCTACATTCTCACTCAATCCTACATAAAATGGGTTAGCCTCTGATTAAATGTGACATTTTCCAAGTCTTAAATTGTCTTGCCCCTAGAAAACCTGAAAGTATCATTGATAATCCAAAATAATCAAAGATTATGAGATTTTCAGTAATTGTTCAAGTAATTGAAAGTCAGTTTGGTATTATTCTAAGGTCTAAAAGCTTTTTCTAATATAGTAGTGGGCTTGTCTGCCGTCTCCTTCTTAAAAACCTCACTAGAATATCTCACTAGTTTACACCTCCTTGCAAATGAAACCAGAATTATTTCACTTTTATCAGCTATGTTATCAGATTATATATAAAGCTTTTGAGGTATGCTTTTGGCATAGACAGAAAAATCTTTCTAAGATTTCTTTCTTTCTTTTCTTGTAAGCAAATATTCATCAAGTATCCATAATAAGCAAATACTATGTTAGAATCCCTAAAAACAAATATTAATGTAAGGCAAATCCCTATTCCATTTTCTGCACTGAGAGAGGCTCTTTCTAACATGAGTCTAAATGATGAGTTAAGTAGAGAAGAGAGACAATATTAGACACGATATTTATTATAGTATTTCAAGCCTTTAATTATTGTAACACCTGCATAAGGGCAATTTTCTCATCTTGGAAATTTCTGCTAACGCCCCACACATTCACTCACTCAAACCACAAAGTGAGCGATGCTGTTGTGCCTGGGGAGAAGACGTCCATGAAATGCAATTTCCTGTGAATCAGAAGTTTCATTGGAGTGGCAACCTATGTTCAGTTCAATTCACTGCATGATGCTTCCGTTACACCTTTGTTTTGTGCCCAGCACATATCGACATCATGTTCACAAAGATCTACTGACAAGTTTATTAAAACTGGACATGTATCCTCATATTCTCCCTAAAATTTCAACCTCTATATTCCTCATTCTTACTAGGTTATTCTTCTTAATTGAAAGGCCCCAATAGTCCTCTAAAGCAGTTTCTCTCTAACTTTAATATGCATAGCCATCACTTGAGATTACATTTTACAAATGCAGCTCTGATTCAGTCAGTCTGGGATGAGTCAGGAAATTCTGCTTTTCTAATAATCTCCCAAGTAATGTTGACTCTGCAGTTCCACGAACCCCACTTTGAACAGAAAGTACTGGTCATAAGGGCTTTTATCCCCATATGTAGGCATGCACCCCCCCAACATGATCTAATCACCCTTCTCTCCCTCTCAAACCCTTTCACTGAGCCATTTGAGAGTCCTAATACGGGATCTACAAATTCCCTCCATTCTAAACCCTCACTGAGCATGCCTGTAATTTTCTTAAGAACATTTAGAACAAAGCTTGACACATCTTAATTACTCAATAAATGTTAGTTTTTGTTTTGTTGACTGAAATCTGACCATTCCCTAAAAACACTGCTCTTAAGTAGAAACACTTTACTTTCATAACCCATACACCATGGCCACAAGAAATTTAGTAGTTGTTCCTTTTACTCCAAATTGCCACTTCAAAACTATCTCTCTTTTTTTTCCTTCAAAAACAAAAAACCCAGTTCTTTGAAGCCTGTACCATCTGGCTCTACCACCCACTACCTGACCTTGACATTTCCATCAACCAGTATCTCATCATTTCCCTAGCTCTCAACCGGTACACCTGCTATCACTCTCAGTTGCTTCAACAACCATGTGGATGAACCAGGTGATACCCTGACCTCAGTTTCTTGAATTTCTCCCCTAAAATAATACTATCCTCCGCTATTCTTCAGCCACCTATTCCATGAACAAACCCTAGACCTTTCTATCACCACTTTCAAAGCACCCGTGTCAAACACCCGCACTATGTCCACCATGATCCATACTTTCACCTCACCTGCTCAAGAACTGTCCAGCTACAATTCTTCAACCTCATTGAATCCTCCAGTGCATTGATATTATATTTATATAAGATTTTGTATATATAGTGAAATTTTATACGTAATGAAATTATATACAGATACAATGAAATTAAAGTTTTTTATGCTTTTCCTTCAAATAATTCCATTTAGATCCATTTGTGCCTTCTAAGTAACACAAATAATGATACAGCATCCATCACAATCCAAGAACAAATGGGACCTACCTGAGGTTGAGACTTGAGATCCATAGCTATGAACCCCGATACTGTTTATAGACAATTGTATCTTTAGTTATGTAGACTTTTTTTAAGGGAAATTGACCACAGATTTTAGCAGATTCTCAAAATGGTCAGGAATATTAAGTAGATTAAGAATTGATGACCCACTTTCCTTTTTCTGGCATTAAGGAGGAGTAAGTGTGTCCCGAGGGGAAATACTGGGTGAACATGCCAGCCAGAAAAAGCTATCTGTTCAGGACAGTGAAGGAATGAGATTCTCTTGAAAACAGATGTCTTCCTAAATTCCTGTCCAATCCTAAATTTCACAGTACTCAGACCCTTTGAATTCAATTCTTGCTGCTGTGAAAATCTCTCACCTGGGTAAATACGTGGGGCCTGAAAGATATAAGGAAACTGTAACTTTCTTTATGTGTTCATTTTCGTTTGTCTTCACCTCATTACTGCAGATGTAAATGAAACTTTCTATGAAGATAGGGTATGTATGGCTTCTTTTTGAAACTCAGTTTTCTTTTAAAAATAAAATGTAAGTTAGGGACACTGAGAACACATTAGAAATTACATAGAAAGGGCAACGAAATTTGATAACAATGCAGACACATGTATAATTTATGAATCACCAGTTTTGTGTCATGGTTCAAAATTCTAATCATCTTATAAGTCTATGTCTTGGAAAAGATTTCTAATGACACAAACTAGAGGAATTACAGCCCTATTTTCGGTTGGTCTTGACATAATAATGCTTCTGCTATGAAAATGTAAGTTCTATGTCTACTGTCCATAAAATATTTGACAGTCACTGACAGGCATCTCTTGAAATCACTTCCAAACGAATACACTTTTCTGTAACAGATAAAAAATGTCCAACATTTGCTTGTCTTCAGTGGACATTTTTTCTTTCTTTCCCCTTGTTAAGAGTGTGTGCTATTGATTAAAAAGCAAATAATTATTTAAATAATCATAGCCAAACCATGCAGAGCTGCATTTCATATCTAAGAGGAGTTCTCAACCTTAAATATTAAGAAGAAATTGTTTCTTTAAATAGAGATTACCTAAAAAAAAAAAATGTGGTTATAGAATCTGATAGAGGAGGTTCCTCCTTTATAAGTGATTGGCCAATAATTTACATTTAATGCCTCAGAAATTACTTTTTGCCTTCAGGAGAAATAGCACAAACATGCTTTGCTCAATTCCCAATGTTCAGATTAAAAAATAAAATCTGCAGGCTGTCGCATGTGAGGCATCACTGCCAAACCAACACATCACCAAACAGAGCTTATCGTTGGTTAGCTGATGCTGCGATATTATCATTTTAGGTGAAGTAAGTGTGCATTCAGGCTAGTTACCACTACGTCACCAGGCCAGCGCCCAGCAAATTTTTTAACACTACCTCAAGTCTTCCAACTCCTTGTAACAGAATTGATACCTTAGAAATCTATTCCATCTCTTATTGTTCATACTCCTGGGAAGACTGCTATCTCTTCAGATTCTTTGTAAGGAGACACCACTCACTAAGGATACTGGATTGTCACAGCAGTGGAACATTCTAACTAACAGTTCCATGTACAATAAGCCATGACCTCGAGTAGGCATCGAGAAGCCTGATTTCACATAAAAATAAGAATCCAGGAACTTCTCGGGATATGTGATTAACTTTACTGGAGCCGGGTATAGGTATATGGCTGATGAGTGTGGTCAGAACAGTTTTTGCTACACGCCACACCCCATGCCCCCTGTCAGAGGAAAATAGATAGATAGATAGATAGATAGATAGATAGATAGATAGACAGACAGATAGACAGACGATAGATAGATAGATATAGAAAGATAGAGATAAGTAGAGATATATCAACATATAGAGATATATACAGAGAGAGCAATCCCTCTTCCCCTCTTTGCACACAAGAAATTTTCTTTATGCTTTTTCTATAATGAGTATCTTTATTGGTGAGGTTAGCATAATATGACTATGTATCATCTTCCATTATTTCTACTCCTGAACATTTTGGGTGTTGAATCATTTTATAAAAATAATATGGTTTTAAATATTTGAGTCTTTTTTGAGATTTGATCTGGAGTATTACTGCAAAGGAAAGAACGTAGGAATTGTTTCAGCAAATTTTTCCTGTATGTTGTCCAAAAGATATAAGTCTAACAGCTCTTAAGACTATTTGTTGACTAGAATAATCTAAGCAAAGATTGACTTTAATAGTGTAATTACAAATGTGGCTATTTCTTTCTTTTCCAGGAGTTGTCATGGAGTTATGCTTCCAACAGTCTTTCAAATTGGCAGCAACTAGAAAGAGCTTTAGAGGGCTGATGATAGAGACAATGATGACCATCGCTAGTAAAGCCTAGACTTAGGCAAGTCATAATTATTAGTAGGAAGATCATGATAGGGAAGTCAGAAGTGTATAACCTTCATACCTATAAGCCTATAAGCCAGCAAAAAGGAAAACTAAAACCGAAAGGATAATAAACAGGAGTATGTAAAGGAGTGTGACATGTAGGAGAATCTTTTTCTGATGGTCCTAGAAGTTGTTTCACATTATCATTGGCTTATTCAGATGATCTTGGATTAACAGCCAGTTTCTGAGACTGTCTGCTTCCGAAAGTTCTCTGCAGAATGTCAGTTTAAGTCTTTAATGGGTTTAACTTTGCAATTATTGCTGGACGGGTGATAGTGGTTTAGTTGGGACCATACATCCGAGGGTTATTTCCTCTTCATTTAATTGCTGTGCTCGCGGTTGACAGCACCTGGTCAGGAGCCTTCCCTGCGATTCCAGGGCAGCAGTTCTCCTAGGTCTTTTCTAATACTTCAAATCGTCCAATTGAAAATCGAGGAGGGGCTGATAAGTTGGTTAGTGAGGAAAGGCAGCATACACCTGTTAATAACAGGACTGAGGATGATGGGTTAGTCTTTTTAAAATAGGTCAACTCACATAGTATTTTTATCAAAAATGGATGGATGGGGGAAAATACGTATGTATGATAATGTAGCGTGGTTCAGCCACTGTGGAAAACTGTTTGGCAGTTCCTTACAAAGTTAAACAGAATTACCATATGACCCAGCAATTCTATTCCCAGGTAAATGCTTGAAAGATTTGAAAACAGAAGTCCCAACAAATACTTGTATGCCAAAGTTGACAGCATTATTCACAATAGCCAAAAGGTGGAAACAACTCAATTGTCCATCAACAGATGAATGGATAAATGAAATGTAGCATATAAGTAAAATGGACTATTATTCAATTGCAAAAATGAATAAAGTTGTGATACTTGGTACAACATGGATGAATCCTGAAAATTTTACGCTAAGTGAAAGAAGCCAGACACAAAAGGACAAATATTTTATGATTCCACTTATATGAGTTATCTATAGTGGGCAAATTCACAGAGACAAAAAGTAAAATAGCGGTTACCAGGAGCTGGGAGAACAGCGGAAAGGGGGCTTACTCCTCAATGGTTATAGAGTTTCTGTTTCATGAGATGAAAGAGTTTTGGAAATAGCAATGATGGACACTCAATATTATGAACATACTTAATGTCACTGAATTGTACACTTAAAAATGGTTATGTGTAAAGATCATGTCAATCAAATTTACCACAATAAAAAAAAAAAATGTGGATGGAGATACTCATGGTCACGTGAGCTTGCTAGTGACTAGTTCATAGGAAGACCATCTATCAGTTCCTGAGGGAGAAGAGCACAGGGCTAAGAGCCAAGGATATTACTTCAAGCCACAGGAGTTCAAGGGCATCTGATAGTTTAGATAATTGCAGTTTTAATAGTCATTTGTCCGTTCCACCTTTCCACAGTTTTGAGAATGATGCAAGTAATAATTAGTCCTTTCTCTACTAAGCTGCTCACAATGGCCTAAATCCTTTCTTGGCTTCAGTTTTAAGGGGATATTGAAGAATTTTAGGTAAGGGTTAGAAGAATCAATTTGAACTCATATGAGTTGTGCTCCAATTTTTTCGCCTATGTCCATAGAGTCTTCTTGACATAGAGATTCTAGAACCACAGCTAGTCTCCAGCTATGTCTTGAATCATACATAGCATATGTACTAACGGTAAATCCAGATTAGCTATAATTTGCTTGTGTGAGGAGGAATTTTCTGGAACTTTCACAAAAATCCTTCTGCAGTACGTTGTATCTGGCAGTAGATCTTTATTACATGTACATAGGGTGAGTCACAGAGAAGAAAGGAGTATCCTTCTGATCGTGGTCCCAAAGCAATATTTAAAAACTCAGACATGAGAAAGGCTTAGGGTTGTTATAAATTCCCACTAGTTGAGTGGTTTCAATACTCTGAGGGGACTAAGAATCTATGGTGGTGGAGTTAATGATAATTAGAGTGGTACCAAATCAACAAGAAACTGTAGTGTTGATCATTTCTATTTCTAGATCATGCTTCTTGTGAGTTCAGAAGAAGGACAGGGAACTCTTGGGTACTAACGTGTTCCTCAAAGTAGCATTATTGGACATATTTTGGACAGTTGACCTTTTGCTTCTTAAACAATATGGGACATTGGCTCTTCCAGTGACCCTTCTCCTTGCAATATCTTATAGATATCCTTGTTTATGAGCTCCTGATTCTTACATAATAGAAGACTTTTTTTCTCATGTTTATTTCAGGAATTAGTGGTTTTAGCTAGAGTCCAAAGTTTATTTTCATTTCTAGCTTGTTTACTTTATTTCTATTCTTTGAAAATGTTTACCACATGTTAGAGATCTTCTAAATTGGCAATTTCCAATTCCAATTTATTTTTCTGACTACTTCGGTCTGAGCCCATTTATAAAAAGAGAGGACAAGGCTCTTTTCACTTCAGCAGTACAACCTACTCCAGAATCTCATTTGAAAATTTCCTGAAGTCTATTTTAAACTCACCTATTGATTTGTCTTTATTTTATTTATAATTTTACATTTTGGCCAATCATCTCAACGAAAAAGGCTTCTAAAATGACCTCATGTAATGCATCTTCTGTTTTTCTTATTCTCTCAATGTAACTTTCTTAATTATGCACAGTTTGGTTACTTAAATCCTCTCCTGGCCTTTCCCTTCTTGCTTCTTTTAACCATGTCCCCCTCAATTGAAAGGTTAATAATGAGTTAACTAGTTGTTACAAACATGTTATTCCAAATCTGATATTTAAAATTATCTTAAAGAAATCTTGAATTCCACAATAAACACTTATCCGTATTTCTGATGTTTTGAAAAATCTTTCATTATAGTTGTTAACACAGCTCTATAAATCAGTATTTAAGTTCAACTTCTATACGTCTGCCTCTTTGCTCGGCAATGCAATTATTCCCTTCCGGAAAACAAGATAGTTATACTGGCCAGGCCCAATCTCCCCCAGCAAATCACACTGCTGATTTTAGACGGGATTTTTGAGCAGTGTGGAGCTCAGACTGACAGATTCTCAGATGTTCAAGGGAGTTGATATCGTCTCTAAAAGCATGGGTGCTCAGGTGAGACTATGTTCAGTTGGCCTTCAGAGTGTGTTTTACGGAGTGAGTCTGCTTAAAACTGGCTGATTTTCGGAAGTGAGAAGCTGTATCAGGCTGGCTTACAAAAGTATGCTTACTGATGCAAGTTATTGTTAATCAATTGAACTGGTTTAAAACTGGTCTGATGCTATGAACAATCAGTCTTTCGCAAGTGCTGTGAAATTCTTTTTTATCTCACTTACTAGGATATAAGCCCAGTGAGAGCTTATGTTTTGCTCACTGTTAAATCCCAAAGGAAGAACAGCGCCTGTTGCATGTTGCTCAAGCAGTATTTGTTGAAAGAATGAGTCAAACCTAAGTTTAGTCATTTACCTGTTCTATGAGCTTCAGCCAATTGCTTAATCTCTTACACCTTCAGTTTCCTTTGAAAAGAAGTTAATTGTAATTTAATTTACAGGGTTGTGAGGATAAAGTTAAGTTGTGCATGCCATACATTTGGTAAGATGCCTGACAGAGAGAAAGATTTCAATAAGCAGTGGTGGTAATGTGGAGGTTTCTATTTTTCTCGTTGTTAGATGGCAGGGTGAAATATATGAAATAATTTACTTCTCTCATCATGGTCCCCAGTATCCTTATTTCATATTGACATCCTGCTACCGGAAACATATTCCAGTCATCCAATACTCCTTTATCCTTAATTATTCAAAATGTATTTTTTTCTGTATCCCATTCTCTCAGGGCCATACCTTAGCTCTTTTAAAAGCCAATAATAGTTGATAATGCCATAAATTGATTTCCTTCAGAGGGCGTATTTCCATGCCAGAACCCAAACTAATGACTAATGATGGGAACTAAAGGCCCTGAGGCATCTAGAGAAGATTTTCTGTAGGAAGGGAGCGCGCTGTCTACCATCCTTGAATTCACCTTAAGTAAGATGGGGAAGCCCAAATTCCGCGCCAGTCCATCCATTCCATTTCTCTGCAGTGCCTCTCTCATGATGATGGATGTGTGAAGTCTCAGATGTGCAATCTGGGGTTGAGGGGACAGGCTTGTCTGTTCAGGGACACTCACTTGGAAATCAAGTAGAACAAGTTCTAAAAAGTGTCCCCTGATCACTAGGCCAAAGTATCATTCACTCCCAAGAGCAGCTTAAATGATGCAGAGATGTCTGCAGAAACTAAACTAAGATGCTTAAGGAACCACTGAGAATTGAGAAGAGAAAGTAAAGGTAAATTATTCTTTCAAGAGGTCTTTTTATGATAAGGCATGAAACCTTGAAAGATGGTAAAAGCAATGGTGGTGGTGGTGGTTGCTTTTGTTTTAAAAGAGGGGTGGTTTAAAGTAAATTATGATAGACTGAGAGAAAAACCAAAATCATCTGAGTCTCAAAAAAGTGATAGAGCAATTAATTGGTTAAGCAAGGTCTCAAAGAGGTAAGCATATTCTATATTGATGATGGAAAAAGATGATAATCATAATTAGGAGTCAATAAAGTTAATAACAAGGTTTGTTGAGCAGCTTCCACAATGAATAATTCCTTAATTAAATGTAATCTCAAAATTTTCATCTCAAGGTATGCACAACCTCTCAAAACCATTACAGATTTGAGAGCACCCCCTAATTTTTTCTCTTGTGCTTCTAATAGTAATAATAGAACTGTAATTCTGTACACTGGGCTAAGTGCTTTGCAGGCATTGACTCATTTATTCACCACAATAATATTGTATGAGAGATCATTCATAGAAGAAACTTAACAAGGTTCACATGGGTAAGGAGCTTGCTCAAGAGACACAAGTGGAAAGTGAAGTAATTGGGAATCCATTGCTTGTGAACAATCCAAAAACCCATGCTCTTAAGTGTTTTTCCATATAGCATCAGAAACAAGTGGGAGTGAACATCTGCCATTTATTCATTTACCTCACAGTCTCTCCTTTTGGAAGCCCTCTCCTAGGGTATCTGATCATGGTGGGATTGGCTATATGAGCCTTATTTCCTCTGCCAAGGCATCAAGCACATGACCTAAGCTGACCCATCAGGCACCCCTTTCCTCTAGGCAGGGCGAGATACTACTCAACCTGAGCCAGTCAGGCCACTCTCAAGGACCATCAGCCTGAGTATCAAGGAGAACTGTTTTCTCTCCCTTGAGCTACTAAGATAGCAGTATTGGGATCTTAAACTGTCAGTCGTATGGAGAAAGTCTATCTGAGATCAACAGACAATTTAGAACTCCTGGGTCCAGCCATGCCTGAGACTATCATCCTCAAGACTTAAAGAGCCAATTAATTCCCTATTGTGTTTTAAGCCCATTTAACTGAGGTTCCTGTCACTTACAACTGAAATATCCCAAATAAAATAAGGTAGTAGAAAAAACAGAATTTGGAGTCAGAGAAATTAAGATTCATATCCCATCTCCCTGAACTACTGACTGTATCTCCTTGAGTAGACATATTTCTGAACTTCTTTGAATCTCAAAATCTCAAAACATAGGGATGATAATACTGTATAAGAGAAGAGGCTAGAGATGGGCTGTCTGTGTCCAAATCCTGGCTCCACACTTACTTGCTGTGTGACTTTGGACAGTTTATTGCCCCCTTTCTCACTTCGTCCCTTCCTTCCAACTGTCCTTCTTACAAGCTGTGTTCCCAAAAGAACCTGAGGAGACGTACAACAATAATTCATTCAACCAATGTTTACTGAGAATTTATGTGCCAGGAAATCAAAGTGAGCAAAATAGACACAAACTCAGCCCTCACGGAAAGAAGACAGATATTAAATAAGAATCACAGGAATAGATGTAACCCACGTGGCAGCTGGAGCTTTCCATCCCTTTGAGATCCTGATGAATTGCCTTGAATTGCCCTCCTGACCCCCATGCCATGATCATAACTGACTGAATTCTCCCCTAAGATTTCGACCAGTTCTGTGTGGGGAAGGGAGGGCCTTACACTCTCCCGGCTCCTTGGGCGCTGGCTTCCTTATATGTGCCTTGGCTAGGCACCACTTTAATCCCTACATGAAACTGGGTCCACCTGATTCAGTTTTCCCAACAACAAAATCACCTAACTTGAGCATTTTGGGATCACTGGTCATTACTGAAAGTTTCAGATGGATCCCAAGAAGCAGGTCCCTTTGCATGATACACAACCTTCCTCCAATCTCACCTCACCAGCTCCTCCAATGTCCCTTATTTATTTCCTTTTTTTTTTTTTAAAGATTTTTTTATATTTTTTTCCTTTTTCTCCCCAAAGCCCCCGGTACATAGTTGTATATCCTTCGTTGTGGGTTCTTCTAGTTGTGGCATGTGGGACGCTGCTCAGCGTGGTTTGATGAGCAGTACCATGTCCGCGCCCAGGATTCGAACCAACGAAACACTGGGCCGCCTGCAGCGGAGCGCGCGAACTTAACCACTCGGCCACGGGGCCAGCCCCTTAAGTTCCATTATGGAATAGAATTTATAGATTACAGAATTGAAAAATACGATAATTCAGCAAGGGTTCCAAATCCTTCTCCCTCTGTCTCATGGAGCAGATCTTCCCTTCTGCTGAGAATATAGCACAGACCAAGTGCAGTGCCTCAAGCGGCTGGCTTCAACTCCAAATGCATACTCAGGTCTTTTCCCAACAAGTACATTCTCTTTCTAAAGAGAAGGCTGCTGTTACCTGGCAAAGTAACAATAGTTTTTTCCACCTCATGACATGGCTATACCCTTTCAATGGTAAGAAGAGATAAGAAACAAAAAGAGAACACTATGGGAGTGTACAAGAAGGGATGCGACGCAGTCCAATGGGCAAGAAAAAGGATCCCTGGACCATCTGAGGAATGAATAGACGTTAACCAACAACAGGAGAGAAGGAGAGCATTCCAGAGAAAGGAAACAATATATTTAGATTTTCTTTCAATACAGAATAAAGAAAAACAGGATGAAAGGTTAATAAAGATGAGAAAATAAAGATGAAGCCAGCTTTGTAGTACAAAAAACACATGCAACAAAGTCCTATGTAATTGGCAGACATGAGCTACAAATTCTGAACAGAGGTTTCTACCAACCAATACAGGGAGGAAATATTGCCAATGGTATAAGTGATTTTGCATAAAATAGAAGCACAACAAGAGATATTTCTCCTAGCACATGACTGATGACTGATTAATAATGATAATGTGAACATACTTTGAGTGCTTAGTTGTCTGCTCACATTCAATCATTACAACATGTCTAGATAGTAGGTAGTATTGTCATCCCCGTTTTAGAGGTGAGGTCTGGGGAGGCTACGTGAGCCGTGCATGGCTGCTAAACGATTAAGTGGTAGAGCCAAGATTCCAATCCAGGCCAGCCTTTTGGCTCAAGAGGCTTTTCTCTTAACCACCATGGTACACTGACCTCAGGTCTTCTGGTCTCTGCTCTCCTAGGACAGTGCTAATGGCAGGACTTCAGTGTTTGCAGCCCATGGGGAGCTACCCTTCCATGACATCATCTAGTCATTATCTGGTACTAACGAGACACTTGAAAAATGCCCTGAATTCATGAAGATCGTTCTCCCTTTGGTCAAACCAGGCTCTTTTCATTGTAGATGCGTAGAGAGAATTCTGTGAGGTGTGTCTCCTGTTGTTTTTCAGCTATTGACACCATAAGAATGAGAATTTTGATGCATTAAATTTTTGTGGTCTATGTGCGGGAATTTCTAGTTCAAAATAGAATGTCTTTCTACTAATTCTACTGACCATACCAAGTAATATATTTTTAATCAGTCACAAATAAAAACGATTGAAACAGTCAATAGTCTAAGGACCTCAGAATACAATTATCATCAGCCATTTGAACATGGATTCACACACACAATCCTCTGACAAGGTCTGTATGATATAGTGGGTGCAAACCAGTCATTTCAGCCATTCGTACATCCAGTGTGGGCTTCGCAAGGTCAGTTCAGATGTGGTCACCAAAAACTACGGAAACGCCAAAGCAAAGAACCACAAATTCCATCTCCAAAGGTCCTGCCCTGTCCTCAGGGGCCTCCCCTCAACACTTTCTTTTTCTTTGACTATGCAGTGCTTGTTCCTTCCATCAAATTATTCTTCCTTTCCTGCATGGAGTGCCCTGTAAAGAAAGCATCACAAGGCCGGATTGCCAACGCACTTGAATTTTTAAACCCTCTAAATAGGACATTAGTTCATAGCTTGAATGTTTTGAAATCTGATCAACATGCCGTTTCTCAATACATTAAGCAAAGCAAGCAAAATTAGTCTGCTTTATGTCAGGTGCTTAGCACAAATCCCTTAATAACGTGCTTGAGTGCAGAAACCATTAATAAATGCATAATTCCCTAAGACAGGCTTGATTAATTAAGTCATATGTGTATCCCTCTAATTAAAAAAAAGAACATTAGGCAGATGAGTGGAAATTCTGAGTACAAAATTCAAAGGCTTCCTGTGAATGCCTTTTGCCTTTCTCTTCGAGATGAAAGGAACGCTGCTGGTTATTGTAGCTGCCAACAAACAGTTATAGCACGAGCACGAAGCACCAGAACTCTGTGTCTTATTAAAAACAATTCGGTATTCATCTGCCAATTTGTAACTCAGTTCTCAATCAGGGGCCTGTCTGATTAAGTCAGGCAATTCAAATTCGAAGGGGCAGCTGGTACTGCTACGCAAATAAACAGACGAGGAAGGAATGGGACCAATGAATCAACAAGCAGATGGTAAAAAGCCAAGCCTGCAAAGAGTCCTTGAATTTCTTTTCCTTGCTGCTTCCCATCAGCCCAGTCTCAGAGGATTTATATTCCAAGGGATTTTAAAGATTATCACTTAGCTTAACGGTCAGCCAAGAACAGTTTCTAACATTGATCCCTTTAGCATTAAGGACTGACAGAAAGAAAACGTTGGTCACAGGATGCTGTATTAAATGGTCATCTGCTTCAATAATTCTTCATTTTTTAAAATTAATCAATTACATAATAGAATTAAGACACTCATACGTGCTCATCTTTATTTCTGGCCAAGGGTTTCCACGCAAAGCTGCATGCTCGTCAAAGGGGCAGGAAAGTTTTCCTCTCAAGTTCTGTGGGTCTTAGGAAGCAAGGCCCAAGGAAAGGCGCCGGGGCCTGAATCTGTTCATTACCTCAATCCTACATTTCTTCCTGACTGGGTCAGTGTCACATAGTCATACTAATTCTTGATCTTTTTTCCACAACTGGTTCAGCCCTTACTCATTTGTCCTTGTCTGAACTGGATCTATTTGGAAAATGCTCACTGAGTCTATCTTTATTTCAGGGCATCTCAAATTTCAGATACAACTTTTGGCAGTCGCGTTGTCCGAGGTCTCAACATAAACACCTTCATTAATTATGGGCTTCATCTGCCAAAATATTTTCTTTAGCTTGCTTTCTTTATCCTGCTGTCAAATAGATGGGGCCAAATCATGTAGATTGTGTAGGCAATAGGATGAGAATAGATGCAGTTGAAAGCTGTTAAAAGATTTGAAGCAGGCATGATACTATTTGTGATATGTTTTTAATATATAACATGCTAGTTCTTACAATGACTTGGAAATATAAGAGATGGCTTTTAGCTTTTTGTGTTTCTTTTTTGCTGAGGAAGATTCACCCTGAGCTAACATCTGTGCCAACCTTCCTCTATTTTGTATATGAGTTTCCACCACAGCATGGTCACCAACAAATGGTCTATGGCTGCACCTGGGAACCAAATCCAGGCTGCCAAAGCAGAGCATGCTAGACTAAACCAGCAGGCCACTGGGGCTGGCCCTTATAGCATTTTGGCAGCTGAGAAGACTTTCTTTAGAGTATGGTTACAAGTCATTGGTTTTATTAAGAGGGAGGGGAACATTTCCATTTTTTATTTTAAAGAGAGAATTTCTTCTTCTTTTTTTTTTTTTTGGCATGGGAAGATTTGCCCTACACTAACATCTGTTGCCAATCTTCCTCATTTTTTCTTCTTTTTCCTCCACAAAGCCTCAATACATAGTTGTGTATAGTTGTGAGTTCTTCTGGTTCTTCTATGTGAGCCCCTGCCACAGCATGGCTACTGACAGACAAGTGGTGTCATCCCACGCCCAGGAACTGAACCCAGGCTGCCGAAGCAAAGTGCACCAAACTTTAACCACTAGGCAACCAGGGTTGGCTCACCATTTCCATTTTTATAGGCAAATGTTAACCAGAACCAATTCTTGACTTCAAAGATTGCTGAAGTCAAGGATATTTCTCTTGGTGGTAACACACAAATCACAAGATTTTTAAAATATTTTTTCATGCTAAATATTTTTGACCTGGGTCTTTGGAATGAATTTCCTTTCTGCTTTCTTAAATAGAATGTACTTTTTCATAGTCATATGTTACTATCTGGGAGTTCTGAATAGCATAATAGTGACTGCTTTGGACTAGGTTTATAAGAGGTGGTGACTAGCCAAGTTCTCTTGCATCAAGCAAGGCAAGGCCTCGGTTCATGCTACTTTCTCCATCATTAACTATTAAAAGATGTATGTAAGATAATATAACCTGTGAAAGGGTCAGGAACAATGCTATGTAATGTCTCTCTTTTCCTTGAATAACAAAGAGCATTGAAAACCAAGGATAAAAAGCCAACTTCCAGGAATCTGTGACCAACATATGTGTGCTTAATCACTAAAGGTGTTAGGAGGAGTCCACAAATGCAATCGGTTCTTCATGTACACAACTCCTCAATTTGTACCAAGTTATTTCACTTCAAGGTTTCTATCATCTTCCCACAACACTTCTTCTGTCCTTTTCTATTACTTTAGCTACTCCCATTGGTTCTAGCTTCCTGGACATTAAATCTAATCTTGTTTCCTGATTTGATTCCTATTTGTTTTCCAATTTCATATCTGATTTTGCTGAGCAGTCAGCTGTCAGTTTAGTTACACTCCTTTAGCTCTACTCTCTTGTTCTCTGCCTGCTTATAATATTTCGCTTTTTGTACCTGAGAGATGGATTTATTATTATTCATCCTCCTAAAATAGCACTTCTTGAATACATGGCTTGGTGCCTTTAATAGGTTTGGAAATTTGTCAACCATTATCTCTTTAAATATTGCTCTTCCCAGCTTTGTATCTCCTTTCCTTCAAGACTCCAATTATGAATATATTAGATCTATCTTCTATGTTTTTTATCTGTTTTCTGTATTTTCCATTTTCTTTTTCACTCAGTACTTCCTTCCAGATATCTTCTGCTGATCTACTTTCCAGTTTGTGAATTCTCTCTTTATCTGGGTCTAATATGCTCTGTACCCCATCCACTGAATCCATAAATTTGGCTTTACAATTTTAAGTTCTAGAATTTCCTTTTGGTTATTTTCTTATAGTTTCCTATTTTCTGCAGAAATTCTCAGTCTTATTTTTTATCTTCTTAAACATAACAAGAATAGTTATTTTAAAATCTCTCTCTGGCAACACCAGTATCTGGAGCCTCAGTGGGTTTGTTTATATGGTCTGTTTTTCCTGCTGTTTTTGATAATATTTTCTTATATTTTTAGGTATCTGGTTACCTTTTATTGTTTGCCAAGTACTGTATTTGCAGAATTGTTTGTAGAAATCATTTTAAGTATAGAATGATGATATCTTCCCCCAGAGAGGATTTAATCTCAATTTTGTCATGCAGCTAGGGGAGTTAGCAATATGAGTTCACTTCATTCTAATTTCAGAAATAGAAATAATTTACAGCTGAGCTGCAGTTCCAAAAAAGCATGACTTCTCCCAGTTTCCTTTAGTCTTATGATTCAGCTCTTCAGATTCCTAACCCAAAATGTTGAGAGATCACTAGTGCCCCACCTCACCCCTGATGACCCTGTACTCCAGTTCCTGCCCCCATCATTTGACACTGTCAAGACTCTCAGCCACACCCTCCAGAAGGAGCAATTCAGTTAAGCGACCAAAAACTCATCCCTGGGCCTCTGAACTCCCCTAGGTCCTAGCCCAGTATAGTCTTCACACTTTTGTTTTTTCCTTTGTCTACAGCAGATGCTTTTTAACATTCAGTCCAATTTTTCCAGTTACCCTAATTGGAAGAACTGGTCCAGTAATTCAGCTTTGTCCTGACTCTTGAATTTGTGACTCCTCTTCCAAACCATTGTTTTTGTGTGACTGATCCTGCCACATGTCTGAGACACTACCTGACAGACTCAGTCAAAAACTGAAGACATTACAGGCTCCTTTTCCCACAAGCCCATAGAAAACACACACACACACACACACACACACACACACCCTGACAAGCCACATTCTAGCAACTTACCATCTAAAGACAGAGGTGGTACCAATAAAACTAGAAATTTCAAGTTTTGGATGAAATAAAGAGTGCTCAGCCCACACTAGTGACTCTAAATGACTCTAGCTCATTATGCAAATACACACTGGAACATATCAAAAGAAGCCAGAGGCATTGGCCCGTATCTCCAAACTTCATCCACACAATCAATATTTACCCATTCCCACACTGTTCCTTCTTCTCAGGCTGTCTCTTCCCTCAACTTAACCCACTGATGTCTGTTTCTTGCCTCCAGTTTCTCAACCAAACCCCTTGATTCACAGCTCCCCTTGGACCCACTTTCACATCAGCACCTTTCTCAATATAAGACCTCTGGCATTTTCCCTCTGGTCCAATTCCATGATCTTGGATAAGAATAACCTCACAAGTAAAATTCTCCCTGGTTCCTTTGGATACACTTACCAAATCCATGACTCCCATACAATGCTGGCCAAAGGATAGGACATCAATTTTATATACAATTTCCAAATTATCAACCGCCACTTGACAACCCCTCTTGGTTGTCTCATAGGCATATCAAATTTGGCTAAAACCAAACTCTCAATTATTTAATGTTCGAACAATTCACTGTTTAACTCAAAATAACTATTTGCTACAATTAATCTAAGATGTTTCAAAAAGGAACTTTTTTTATCCATATGATGTTAAAGAGTAACAAATGGATCTAAACATACAGATAACAAAGGGAATAGGGAAGGATTTAAGTCAAGAGAATTACAAGGACTTCAGATTTTGTGTGTATGTGTGCGCGACAGAGAAAGAGAAATTTGGTTGATTGCAAGGAGATGGCATCAGGAAACATTTCCATGTGAAGCACAGACTTGGTACATTTTCTCAGTAGTATATAATTTTGATCTTTCAGTTTTGTAATTAAAGCTCAAGCTACTGGTAAAAAACAGCTGCCCTAAACTTACTTCAGGCTTTTGTTTGCTTTCCCATAATTCAGTTTGGAAATAAAGCACTGAAAAAAAAAAAAAAGAAGCAGGAGTAAGTAATAACAATGAATAACTGTCACTCTCTCTTACTAGCTTGAGTGCCAAGGTTCCTCCCTCAAGGAAATCCGAGTTAACAAATCTCTAAAAATAGGGGTTTCTAAAGGAAAGAGCGACAGGGCAAATGGCACCACTACAATTTGATAAGGACTTTCTTAGTCAAATGTATCATTTTAAATAAAGTAAAAAGTTTTAAACATATTTGTTTAGAAATGATTTATTTAGACTACCACTGACGCCAGGAAGATTGAAAATAGCATGGCTAGTTATTAGTTGGAGGTCTCTCGAAAAAGGAGGTGATAAATTTCTGATATATGTCTTACAATTGCTGCTGATGGAAGAATTAGATCCATATTATAATTCAACTGCTTTATCAGCCCACCAGTAACTTCCCAGTTGCCTGGAATGTCCTCATGGTGACTTCATACTTGCCAAAGATGCAACACTTCTGTAGCTAAATTCCAAGACCGCCCTATTGAGAATTTCTCCCCTGTCTGCTTTTTTGAAATTTCTGATGCTTGATAACTTCATGCTAATGTCCAGGGCTCTCTGAAGAGCAATGACATAAATATTTTTAATTGCACTGTCCTCTTAAGCACACAAACCACAACTTATCTTTAGTATGTCAAGGTCATGGTTACTTCTCCTCAAGTTTTAACATGATGTGGCAATCTTAAAGTTCTTCAGTTAAAACATTTCAGCAAGTTTAGCAGTTTCAAAAGGTCTCCTGCTGTTCCTGTGAACTATATAGCATGTACTAATCCTTCACGGGTATTGTACTTCTCCATGTTGCCTGAGTTGGCTAACTCCATGGAGAAAATGATATCAAAGGAATGAATTTAATTGCACAGAGGTAACTATAGCCTAAACGTTAACCTTCAGCTTTATATCTCCATTCTTCTCCATACAAGGAAACCTAGGGATGATAGTATAAATTAAGTGCCATCCTTTACTCTTGTCCAAATAAGTACCTTCTTCCTCCCTTTCCCAAAATAAATATCTGTATCAATGCATAGCCCATGTGAAAGAAGGCATGAAATAGACAAAGGGCAAACTAAAAGATGCCACACCTGGGACAACATTATGGATAAGTATATAAGGAATGCACAGAAGAATATCGGGAGATGTATATAAGGAAGTAGAGAGTGAACTACTTCAACAAAGCAGGGGAATTTAAGGTAGTACTTTCCTAAGAGAAATTTTTAAGACTTTCCCTTCCAAAAAAGCTGGGATGCATATATAATTTCTTCTATTACATGAATATGAAATCTCTTCTATTGCTACTGAGAATGGAGATCATAAGAGGGGATACCTTTAATTAATTGACTAAAAATTTCAAGGCTTATGTTGGAAAGTACATTTTGCTGAAGATTAGCATTGCACTCATCTGTACACATGAAAAACAAAGATAGCCAAGGCTATAGAAATACTTATGAAAACTCTGTATTTGATCTATGAACTTTGGACAACTGCAGAAACAGGGACAGTGAATTTTTGTTAATTAATACAAAAATTCTCATACAAAGTCATGGTCACTCCAACACAGGCTGCCATGGAAGATGTCCCACCACATCACATCAGACCAGCAGATGATAGAGAACTAGCCCAAGGAAACAAGAATCTGAATGTGATTATGACAGAGACATTCCCTTACCACTAACTGGCTAATAATTTTATAAATTCCCTGGGGAAACAGGAATGATGTTTTGTGGTATATGCAGATACCATATATATGTACTTTTCCATGTTGCCTGGGTACTTCTCCCTGTTGCCTGTGACAATGCTGTCAATTCATATAGCACGTGTCATTATTTAAATTCTATCATTCTCATACATGCTTTCATTGTCTACATAAAGCCTCATATCAAGAGAATTCTGCCAAATATTTTTAAATATGACTATATTGGATATTCTGACCCATTCTCCACCCATCCCCACCCTGCTTTGTGATCTGGGAGCCTGTCTTCCATGGATAACAACAGATGGTTCTCTTGTCCCCTGGCTTCCAATTAGGTTCAGTGGATGGGAGATAACAGCATGGAGGGTAAGAGGAAAGAGTTTTGGGGGGTGTTTATTCCACCAGCTATGCCCCTGCCAGGCCTTGGGTTGGCAGGAGCTTGGGTCCACTGCTGACAGTGATAGTTCACATTAATTCCTGTTGGGCACTCCTCCTCTACAGCTGTAGGAGACTGTGACCCACCCTCCTCTCTCCCCTCCAGGTCCATGTGTGGTAAGGGCTCTCCACTGTTGCTACCTTGGGGTGCGTCACCATTGCTTGCTGTCTCTCTTAACCCCGCCCATGTGTCTACAAATAGTCCCTTCGTTCATCTCTCTTCAGCTTACCCTTTGAGGATGAGGTACGCTGACTGATCTAGTACTTTAAGTGGATGGAGCCCAATTCAGAAAGCAGCGCCTTCACTCAGTGGGAAGTCCTCTGACCCGGAAACACGGCATGTCGGCAGCATGTCCTGCCACAACCAAACCAGCTGTGTCATCTCTTCGTAAACGATAGTTAGTGGTTTCCACACCAACCGCTTACACACATGGTCTCGCACAGCATTTTTAACTTCTGATTTATGATTTTTGTTTATATGGAAGGTCTTACAGAGATGTAAAACATGAAATAATAGGTCTGCATTCAAAGGCTGGCCTTTTTTCCCATAGCTAAGTAACACACAAATGAGAAATGGAACATGTAAAGCAGGAAAAACTTGTTTTTCAAATATTTTAAGAACAGAGTAATGAGAGGTCCTTTCACAGAACTCTAGCCTCTGCCATGTATTGAGATCCTGCTTGATTCATGCCTGTTGGCACCCTAGGTATGAATTTCCTTTTCGTGTGAAAAAGACAAGGCTTCTGTAAAAATATTTTGAATGTTTCTCATACAAAATCCAAAGAATACCTCCAGAGCAACTGAAACAATATACAAATGAAACGGGGGAAAAAATACAACAGTAAAGGCATAAAACTGCCTTCAACAAAGACAGACACTTCCCGAAAGGGAAAACAGGGCTGAAGCAGTTGAACTCCTTCTATCTACATCCTAACAAATAACACCTCCTGTGCCTTAAATATTTAATGTGAAATCTGTGGATTTATATAGCTTACAAAAGGCCAGGGGCTTATTATCTTTACAGTTTGCATGACAGGAATATTCATATCGCTGGATTCCGCAGCCTAAGACAACAGGAATTCCTCCAGGTGCTAATGGCAGATAACTTTCACGTGGCTTCAATAATCCACTAATTATGGAACCCCTCAGGTAGAACAATGTCATTAATCTGATTAAATTATTTATATTGCTGGAAAGCTAAATCTTATTAGGTCCTCAGTATCTTATTTGGTTCTCCAGCATGGACATGCAAAAGGACAAAACCATCTTTTCTCCACTGCATTTTCCAGCTGAAAAAAAAGAAAAAGCAATTAAGAAGGAAAGAACCCCATATTTAGTGTTTTGATGCAAAATCACCAAGTAGGAGCAGGGTCTACCCCTGTCCCAGGCACCCTGAAACCTGGAATTTTCCGGCTACATTTTGGAAGTCCGTTCTCGGGGTTGAGGGCTTCTTACCGTGCAGGGCTGTAAACCATGGTAAGATTAAAGCTCTATCAGGGGCCTTTATTGTTAGAGGTACTGTCTGAATTAAAATGAAGGGTCTTCATTTCTCTGAACAGATCCCTGAGAAGATTGTGAAATCCCTAATGCTAAATGTGCAGCCCAATGACATTGAACAGACACCCCTTTTTGGGTTTTTGGCAACACACTGGCCCATTTTCAAATCTGTGCTGGTCTATCAGACGTTTGGTTACAGGATTAAAAAGGTCTGGAGATTAGATTAAATCCTGCTGAATCTGACGGGCTACTCAAAGCATGTACCATTTATCCAAGCAGTCTGTGTGAATACTAACTTGTAAAATGCTTTATAACCCATAATTTTAAAATGCCATAGCTGGTCCATCTATCATTTCCATTTTACAGAAAGAGGTACTAACTGAAGTCATATTTTTATCAGAAAAAATACAAGGCCTATAAGGAAAAATGCATGATTTTAAAAGTAGAAATAAAAATACAAAGTATTGCAAGTCTTGCATTTGACCAAGTCAATTAGTTGACATTTGTAACTTTATTGAAGCTTTCCTGAGTCTAATTGTCCCGTGTCTACTCAAATTTCCATTAAAAGTTTCACCTCCCAAATATTCTTCCTTCTTTCAACATTTCCAAAACACTGGAAGAAGCTGTGATAGTCTTTCCCTTGTAGCTCAGGGCTTTCTTTTAATAGATATGTGGTCAAGACACACAGCCAGTCCAGCTTCCAGCTAAATTTAAATCGTACAATACTAGGAATAGAATTCATAATCTTATGTTACAAAAACACCATCGCCTAATGGGACTCGCACGACTTCAAACAATTCTATTTTCTTCTTGGACCAGCAGCTAGAAGGCACCAGAGAAATAAGCCTGTACTCAAATCCAGCCCCAACCAAGCATGATAACTCAGATGCAGTAAGAGTCAGCATGTATCCCCCTGCATGAGTTTTTCAATTACGTTCTTGGAGACAGGCTTTGGGGTCAAGCGTGCCCTGAGAGGCTTCAGGTCACATACAGTAAATGTTAGAGCAGTAGACTAGGCGTCTATCTGCCCCAGGATTCCCTAAGTGCAGAAGTGACTGTATGTGTACCTGCACCAAGAGATTCCTCTCGAGAAATAAGGGACCCAGTCTGCCACTACTGGGAGTGTGGCAAGCAAATAGCCCTCAGCTGTCAGCCCCCTACAAGGATCGCCTCTGCTGAAGAGAACCTCCACACTCAAGATCACCCCCCTTTCCAGGGCAGCCTCATCCAGTGAACAACTGATATGGTGGTTATGAAGGTCCTGCTCCTTTACCCAAGCCAGGACGATTCTGAAGGACCATCCCAGCTTCAGGGCTCCCCATGGGTTGGCCGAGACTTCCACTGAGAATGCATTCCTGTTCAACTTCTCCCTCTGCCCCCTCCTGCTTCCTCCTCTTCCCTTCCACAGCTGCTGACGCCCAAAGCACTCCATAAACCTCATGCGGGTTCATCCCCTCTGATTTTTGCCTTCTGGGCAGCTCAACTTGTGATGATGGTTAATCGCTATACTTCCTAAGAATTCTCTGGGTCCAAGACCATACCTGCCTCTCCCAGTCCTTCTGGGTTATATCAGGATCTCTAGGACTAAATTTGCCCAGACTAGGATAACAAAAGATGAGAAGAAACAAGTCTAGTCTCAGAAAACAATGGGAAAAGAAGAATTGAATATGTAGCATGCAAATGGACACTGAATATATTATTTTCTTACACGAAGGGCTTTTTTGGGGATAACAAAATAGAAATCTTGAGGGTGCTTAACCTGAGATTACCTGGTAGATAGGCACAGGTGGATGACTTGGTACTCAAAAGATCACTCTGCTTCCTAGAGATTGAGGTGTTGTCGGGTACATAGTACTAATCCTCCTAACAGCTGGGATGGGCCAGGCTGAAATTCAAAACAAGAGCTTTAAGGCACACTCCATTCCTACAGACTGTCAATGACACCCTGGCACACGGTGATGGGAATGTTTGTATTATGAGACACCAAGAGAATTGCTCAATCATATCATTAACAACTGCTCCCAAATACTAAGTGTCAGGTGCTCTAGAAGCAGAGCCTAAGACAGGGATTATTGTGCAAGTGAAATATGGAGGGCCTGCTCACAGGTAAAATCTGTAAGGGAGTGATGAAAGAATGGGACAGGAGAAGACTCCAAGATGCAGGATCAGATGAACTCTGCCCTTTGTCTGCTCCCACAGGGAATTTTAGAGCATGCATATCACCAGAGAGTTGTCCCACCTTGAGCAAGGAGCCCAGGCTCTTTCGCCCCCATATCTGTCAGTCATTGGCTCTGGGCTGCCCTCAACCGGGGATTGGGGATGGCAGGAAGTGTAAGTGTACCTCCCAAGCATTCTAGATGAGGTAGCTTCCTAAGCCAACAACAGGTCCACCTCTGACCTGTTAGCAACCCACCCTCACAGCAGCAGCGATAGACACTCTGGCCATGTAAAGGGGATCCGGGATGAGACCAACAGCATCTACTACATGGAGCAAATACCATACACAAGGTGCTGCGCAGATGAGAAACACAAATGTAAGACTGGATCACAAGCAGCATTGCCTCAACATTCTCCTATATACCCACATCTATTCCAGGCTAGCCATAGTGGTTTGCTCCTGTCATGGGCTATCCCTTAAGAATAATCTCTGTTTCTGTGGGAAGGACCCCTGTGGGGATTTCTGCAGGCTCCAGAGGAGGAGGAACCAGATGGAAAAATGGAAAAGAAAAGACAGTGCTTGCTCAGTCATTTTTCAAGAATTGTTCTTTTCCAAATTGATCATATAGAATGATCCTTTAAAAAACTGTGACCTAGAGTAATAAAGTTCCTTCCTGATTCATGTTATTCTTATTAGTCAAGTCATCAGGAATCAAGCCATCTTGGCAAGTAAGCCAGAGTCCCAATATTTAGAAAGAAACTAAAAGATTTTGATTAAATTCAAACTGCAGAATTATAGTACTTTACTTACCTAAATCAAATGTTTAGTTAAAAATGGACCTAGTTTCACTCAATAGCTGAATGAAAACCCAGGAAATTATTTCCAATACCTTTACTTCATTGTCCGGCTGATCCCTACGCTGGGGGCAGGAAGGAATGGATCCAGTCCTGAGTCCTCGTGTTGCACTGGGCGAAACACATACCTTCCCCTCAAGGTACCGTGATTTTCCATTGTTAACATGGGGAATTTGAACTAAGTGGTTTGTTTATTGGAAAAATATCTACTGAGTACCTAGTATGTGCCAGACAGTGTGCTAAGAACCCGGGATAGACTGGCTCTGTCAGTTTACCGGTGGAACCAGTTTACCAGCAGAGCTCACGATCCAGAAAGGAATATAAACAACACGAATAAGTTCAAAAATGTGAATGAAGGAAACAAAAAGTGAGTAAATATAAATTAGCAGAGAGAAGCTATTTTAGATGGGATTGTTTAAGGAAGACCTCTAAAAAAGATTATATTGAAGCTGAAACCTAAAGATAGTAAGGAGTCAACCACGTAAAGAACATTCCAGACAGAAGGAATAGACCGTGCAAAGGTTCTGATGTGGGAGTGCACTTAGCATATTTAAGAGGCTAAAAGAAAGTAGAGTAGATAAAGTATAATGAGCAAGCTTTACAGAAGCACAAAATTAGGTTGGACAGAACCGGATCACGCAAATCAGGATACAGAATACAGATGTTAGGGGGCCGGCCCCGTGGCCGAGTGGTTAAGTTTGCACACTCCGCTTTGGCGGCCCAGGGTTCAGATCCTGGGCACGCACATGGCACCACTCATTAGGCCATGTTGAGGCAGTGTCCCACATGCCACAACTAGAAGGACCCACAACTAAAATATACAACTATGTACTGGGGGATTTGGGGAGGAAAAAAAAAAGCAGGAAAGAAAAAGAAGAAGATTGGCAACAGTTGTTAGCTCAGGTGCCAATCTTTAAAAAAAAAAAAAAAGAATGTAGGTGTTACACCCCAAGAACAATAGGAAGTCACCATAGGTTTTTAAATGGGAGAACTTTATACACCTTATATATTGGATCACACTAGTTGCTGCATGGATGGAGCTAATGGAGTTAAGCGTAAAGTACAAGAAACCTACAGGAGGCGATGTTATAGCCTACCAGGAGGTGGTGGTAGTCCAGTCAGGTTACCGGCAGTGGCAGTGAAAGAAGTGAAGAGAGGATGTATTTCAGAAGTGATGACATATATCTGATGTATTGATTGTGGTTTGGATGTGGGGGATCGCTTAAAAAGAAAGAAAAATCAAGAATAATGCATGGGTTTCTAACATACACAACAGAATGACCATCATGCCGTTTCCTTTTGAAGACTGGTGATTAGGAAGGAAAAGCTTTGGGATAGAGTCAAGATTTCATTCTAGACAAATTAAGTTGCTTAAGGGGCATCCAAGAAGATACATCAAATAAGCAGTTAAATATACATCTAGAGGTCGGTGGAAGGATTTTGTCCATTTATCATCGTCATCATCATTATTATTGGGCAAGGCACTCCTGTTGGAGACTCAGTTTCTTCATAAATAAGATGGGGATAATAATATGTGCCTTCCTAATTCATCTAATTGTCGTAAGGATCAAAATGAAATAATATATACTTAATTACTTTGCAAACACACACACATTAAATGTATGGATATTATGTATGAATAACATTCAGTATTTCAATCGAAAACCAGTTCTTTAACTTGAGTCCCTGCCAGCAATACTCACACATGGCTCTCACGGACCGGGCTGATTATACCAGCCCCTAACAGTTGTATCAGTGAGAATTCTTCCTTTGTGAGTCTATAATGTGACATTGGCTCTAGATTATGATTTCTGTGTCTGTTCCCACCAGATACATGGTGTTTCTGAGGAGATACAAGAGGTATACATAAGTAGTGCTGAGCATTGAGGAGAGAAGGGAACCGAAATAACCCAAACAAAACTCACCATGCCTGTCAAATATCAGCAGGTATTAAGCATTTGAAGGATAGGAGTGCCCGCGACAGATAATAAGAATCTGCAGACAAATGCTCTTCCTTACGCTACACTTCACTTTCCTTATCACACTAACCCAAAGAATAATTTTCTCCAAGCAGAAACATGAAGTATTTTCCTGTGAGAAGTTCCTGCAGATATAAAGAACACTCTTTGGCCTCTGAAGAACTCCCTTCCAGTAAGATGCAAAGTGAGTGCTGAAGTTCCAGTAACTTCTGAGGGGTTAACCCTATTTATACAGGGCTCTGTCTCTTTGAACAGACCTTCTGGAGTCAAAACCAGGCTAATTAATCCTCTCCATGGAATCGCTCGGGCAGACAGAGTCTGGTGCCAATGGTAAAAAAAATAAAGACATAGACAAGAAAGGTACTGTAGTTTTATCAGCACATAGCCTAAACTGACAACCAGAGAAAGCAATCAATGACAATGAAGCAAAACTTCTGGAAATCTGTCATGGCAGCAGGAAATGTTTATCTCGATGACCAATTTCTGCAATAGACTTGGTCAATTGGGCTCCTTTTTAAAACCAGCTAAAAGATAAAATGTATTGTTGCTTCTGGCTGTTGGTAGTGATAGTGACATTTTCAGAAACTTACTCATCTTCATCTTTGCCATAAGCTCTGAGAATGCTTTTCAGAAACATAAAAAATCAAAATATTATAAGCGAAATTTTTGTTTATTAAATTAAGCTTTTTAAATGTTTTTATTTTTATTTGTGTGTGTGTGTGAGAAAGATTGGCCCTGAGCTAACATCCATTGCCAATCTTCCTCTTCTTGCTTGAGGAAGAGTGGCCCTGAGCTAACATCTGTGCCAATCTTCCTCTATTTTGTATGTGGGACGCCGCCACAACATGGTTTGATGAGCTGTGCACAGGTCCACATCCAGGAGCCAAACCTGCGAACCCTGGGCTGTCAAAGCAGAATGTGCAAACTTAACCACTGTACCACCAGGCCAGCCCCAAGCTTTTTACATTTTTTCATGTTTACTTGATTTAATCACTTACTTAAAGATACTCAAGACTAAGATGTTATCTAAATACCAATTGCCAGAATTTATTTTTGTGAAGAATTTCTAGAATGTCTTTGAAAATGTTAATCGTATGTGACTGGAATTTGAGATAGCCAAGTAGAAGGCTTTCTGAACTAAGGATGATGTGATGGGATAGGGAGTACGAGATGAATCTCTAGGGGGAGGGGGGTCTCCCTACAATTTCCTTTAGATGTATAAGCAGTATTAGGTAAGAAGGGGCCCACTTTGGGGCTGACCCCCTGGCCAAGTGGTTAAGTTCATGTGCTCCGCTTCAGCAGCCCAGGGTTTCACCAGTTCAGATCCTGCGCACAGACCTAGCACCACTCATCAGGCCATGCTGAGGTGGGGTCCCATATGGCAGAACTAGAAGGACCTACAACTAGAATATACACAACTGTGTACTGGGGGGCTTTGGGGAGAAGAAGAAAAAGAAAAGAAAAGAAAAAGATTGGCAACAATCTTTAAAAAAAAGATCATCTTCCTTACTTTAGTGATCTCCAGGGTGAGGTGCATTTATTTTTATTTCCTCCTTTTTATTATTATATATATTTAATGGTGACCATTGTACATTAGAACACCTAATTTAGATTAAAATATATTTTTATATATTGTAAATATATATATTTACGTACTTATAATTTTTTCCTGATAATGATGGACGATCTACATATTTGGAGACCCTTGCTCAGAGTCTCAGGGTATGACTAGTGATGTTTTAAATAAGCATATAAACTGACTTGCGCTTAAACACTTTTCATGAGTATCGTAACCATTGCAAAGGCTCTGATTCAGGACCAAGCTGTGCCTTTCTGTAAATATGAAAAAGCAGCCCTTCTTCCAGGTGGACCTACTCAGGGAGTATAGCTTTGAGAACTGAGCAGGGGCCAGATTGCAGTCCCCAGCACCCCTGAGCAGATTCTCTTGTGCAGTGAACAAACCACACAAATGTCCAAATGCGTGGGCCCCTCATGTTCTGCTTTCAGAGAATATGCTCAGAGCAATCTCACCCCCTGCCTCCATCTGGCTAAATTTCTGGGCAGTGGCCCCAACAGCCTCACAAGATGGCAGCTCCTTTGTCAATCTGCACAGTCCAGAGTCTGATTCTCAGTCTCGCAGCCTCACAGCTTCAGAAAGGAGATTTTTGTCAGCACTGAGACAGATTCATTTATGTTACCCCAAGTCACAAAGTTATCAAATTTATTATTTTGACTCAAGGAAGTGTCACAGGAGCCAGAATTCTCTGTACAAGCACAATGAGCACATCTCCTCATTGAAAGCAAAATTATACACGAAGGCAAGTTACAACCAGAAAGAAGGCACCCATCAAATGAATCTAAAGCAAATGGCATCAGATCAAGATGGCCAGCTGCCTGCGGCTGACAGCAGAAGTGGTTTTACCAAGACGACCCAGAGGCTCTAGCTACAACTATATGGACCCATCTCCAAACAATTGTAGCCAGAGCCATTTGGGTCCTACTGTCATAAATAGACGTAATTTCAACACGAGCTTTGCCAAAGCGACCAGCATACTGAACCAAACAGCCACCGGCCGGGATGCTCTCTTCCCACACAGTGCTTGGAAAAAGCACGGCCCATGTGTGTCTCCCTGATTCCCCTTGGTACATCCCTGGATGATGAAACATCCCTCTTCCTGACAGGCAGTGTTTTTTCTTTACCTATTTTGTGACACGAACTCACGCTTCAATCAGCCCTGGGGGGAAGACTGCCCCTCAGGATCCTGTCTATCACTGCTACTGGGCTGTGAGCTTAAAGTTTAACTTTCCAAGGAAAGTCTAATTTTTGCAACTTCTTCAGGGTACCACACTGTACACCCCCAAGAGCCAAAAACAATATGTTGCTCACATTGCCTCCAGAACAGCAATAATCTTTGAGTGACAATGATCAGATTCTCAGGAGTCGGGCAGCCATCTACACATCTAGAGATTCCCTGAGCGTCTAATGCTGGTCACGTGACCCTCCTCATTAGTAACACATTTCTGCAGTGCAGCCCTCCTCATAACTAAGAATATCTGCGTGGCAGACACCTCCTTTTGAGAAATTTACTCTTATAACTTTAGCCCCCAGTGGTGACGTAATAAGGAGAAAGCAATGTATTTAGACTCAACTGAAAATAAACTCCAGCAGGGGAAAAAGGTGCCCATTCATAAAGATGTTTATACTAATAGGGCCCAGCAGAAGAAAATTATTTATTTAAAATCCAAAACATTTCTCTGAATAAGTTTGACCTCAGTTTCATGTCAGAGTTTAGTGGAAGAATGTATTCCTATGTATCTTCATTTTCCCACTAACATGCTACACCGAGAGAAAATAAACAAGTAAAAACCAAGTCACTGAAGTCAATGAACTGATATGAATTAGTTATTCATGTTTTAAAGTTGGTAGCAAAAAATGATTGCCAGTAAGTACAGGGGCTCACAGATCCCCAAAGTCAGCTGTTCTCTGTAAACATAGTTTTTAGGTGGTTAATAACACGTCTTGGGCCAGAGTCTTGGGCCACCGCTCTGTTTTCCCGTCAGATCCCCCGCATGTGCATAAACATCTCTTCTCATTCTAGTGAGTATGAATTGGCTGCTTCTTCTTTACAATGATCATGTTTTACCTTTGAACAAATTGTTAAATTTGTTATTGGTCATGCATGAAAATAACTCTCTGGCCTGAAACCTGGACAAACTTATCAGACTTTAGCAGTTGATGCTGTTTTTGAAGGTGAAATATCATCTATTACTTAGAGCTGTATTAAACTATTTATTCACACCTCTTCAAGAATTGTGATTTTAAGTTTCCTATTTATACGGAAAATAGCATTTAGTTTCTTTTATGCCGAAAGCACTGGGCTAGACAGTGGGGAAAATAGAAAAGTGAATTAGGCCTGGTTCCTGCCTCCAGGAATCTGGCAGTCTACAAGGAGCGATAGGTAAGGCACTCATATAAATGGCTATAGTGGGAGATGGCATGGAATTGGGGTCATGGAAAGAAGGACCAAGTCCCCTAGGAATTCAGAAGGTGCCTCACTTCCAGCAGGGATGACTGGGGAATGCTTCACCACGGAGGAGGAGGCATCTGAGTTGGGCATTAAGCCACGCGTCAGATTTCAGAAGGCACAGATCGGGGGATGAGGCACTGCAAGCAGGCAGAATGGCATGAGCAAGGACAGAAGTAGAAAAGCACAGGGAACAAACAATGATCCAATTTGGCTAGACCGTGGTGTTCTGCAGGGGGTGGTGGTGCTTGGGAGGTAGAGGTAAGTTGAGGTTAAACTGTGAAGGGTTTAGACGCATGGTACAAGAGTACAAACCCTGGTGGGAAATTGAGGAAAAGTGAAAGTTTTTACCAGAATGCATTTTAGAGCAACTGATCAGGCAGTACAATGCGGAATGGAGGAGGAAGAGGAGGCTTGGGGAATGACTGTGGCGTATCCCATATATGAGATGCATGGTGGGCTTCCCAACAAATTGCAATGAGCAGAGGAGCCTGAGGGACAGTTGGGATTTTTCTGTGTGCCAATTATTACTCAACCGACTTTTCTCCCCTCTGGCTTCAGGAGTCAGAAAAGCCAGACTCCATGGAGGGGTTCATCAGTCCAAATTGTGAGCTGTGAATTCTAGGGAAGTACAAAATCTGAAGGGGTCGGAGGTGGGTACTGAAGTCAAGTTGCAGAACTAAACTTCTAGAACCAGATAATAAGGACAAGCACAAATTAAGTCAGTTCGGGGAAATTTGAGAGTGGGAAGAGAGTCCTGCCGAAGTGTCTATAGTGGAATTTTTTAATTTTGTGTTTTCTCTTTTTGGTGATAATCTAAAAAATTTTGTGAAAGCATACCTGGGGCCACATGGATAACCATATTATAAATGTGCTCTTCTGTGCTTGCATTTTTCTATTGCACTCACACCAAGTAGTACTATTTTAATTTGCATGGGCTAAGGTGCAGAAGGCAGAGGAGGAATTAATATAGAAATGACATATTTGTGCCAGTTGAAGGCCAAATGAAATCCTAGTGAACTAAATGAACAATGAATTCTCAATGGTTAGACTAAGGAAATGGGGAAATTGAGTCCATGATCCCAAAACTAGGCAGAACTAAAGATTCAGAGTCCATTGCAACCAGAAACTAAGTTTTCTTAAATCAGTGTAGAATTTGGATTTCATTGGTTTGGTAATTTTCTTGATATTTAATTTGTAAACACATTTTGATTTTATAATTGTTTACCATCTATAACCATAACGAACTTACACTTAGTTATGCTTGCACAGATGTGAGTACCATTATCTTAAAATGTTATCAGTTAATTCAGTGGGAGGAGAATGAATGAAAATTTTTTTCATTAAACTGGGCCCATACATTACCGATATTTGGGAAACACGTTTTGGCTTGTGGCTTGCATTTCTGGTGGACGTACGGTGACTATTTGCTTAAATTGTCAAGGTAAAGAGGGTACATATATTTATATTTTAAGAGTTAAGCCTACCCATTTCTCAAGCTGTAAACTTCCAAGTTCCTATACACGATAAAAAAGTTTTATTCAGTACCTATTTGTTTGTGGCAGTGAACTAGATTATTTACTATGTGACTTAACCAGGGAGCCCCTCCTTTCCAGGGTATGAAATAAAGCAACTGAATCTAGATTTTGAGAATGTGTATTAGAGAAGAAATTCTCCAATATTTTTCAATTTCATTTTTATTCCATCCTGATTTCAGTAACAGGCAGAGTCAAAGGATGTAGGATGATATCATATATTCTTATGGTAGCTAAGCAGGCAAATAAAATTGGCAGATCAGTCACCACCGGGATTACATTATTTTTAGCATGGCTCATGTGAAGTTAAGTTTAGTGGATTCTGTATTACATTAATCGGCTACCAGTTCTGCTAAGTGTAATTAGCACCACTATTCATATCCCAGCCCATGTGTGAATTTGGCAGCACTGTCAGCATAACACACCTGTTTTCCTAGCCCAGGATATCAACTGAGCAACAACTGACTGATAGCTTGAATTATATTAAATATATTTAGTAGTGTTTCTGACATGTGTTCAAAGGAGGCAGTACCGAGATTTGTTTTCTCATTGCTGATATCATATAAAGAAATAGTAATTTCCCATGAGCTTCACAAAATGTCCGCTAAGTCATCTTGAAAATACCTCGGTGAGACATCCAACCATGTTTCCAAGGTATAGATTTGGAAAGAAGGGTCAGGATGTCCTAACCTTTAATATTCTCCAGCTTATCACATTCTCAAAGTTTTCTCCCTCTGCATAAACTCTCACGGTAAATGCTTCCAGCAAGCGGTGGAGCGTGCGTGCCAGTTTAAGAACGACCAGGTTTAGGGTAAGAAAAATCAATGGAAAATATTAGATTAGTGTTTCTATGAAGACAAATGTTTAAAATAAAACAAGTTATTAAATGCACTTATCCGGCATAAATACAGAATTCAAGTAACGCCAAATAATCATAAATTTCCAAATTAAATAAATGTCAGTTTTGATCCCATCTTTTGACTGCTAACAGTGTGCTCTCCGTCTCTCAGCCAATTCCCATGCTGAGAGGCCATGTCAACCGGTCTACAAGTAAAACGGCCAGGGCATAGTCAAGCCTTGATACCACATTTCTTGTTTCTCAAAGCAACTGGCTTCCAGTCAGCTCTGTTCTCTTCTGGAAGTACACTCAAGTAATCATTCGCTCCGGATCCCTAAATTGTTTTATACTAAACAAATCACAGCAGTTTCCAGTCAACTCACTCTTCGCTCTATACCAAGTCTGCAAGATTAGGGAATCCTCTTTTCTAATGGGGCATCTTATTTTCAACTACAGCCAAGAATATGCCTTTAGAATTATGACGACTGGCCCTATAATCTACCAGCTCCCTACTCAAGGTAATAAAGGCATCTCAAGCCCTCCTACTGCTCCAAAGTGCCAATATGTCTTTCCCAGCTACCTGCCTCTGTGCCAAAAACATTATCATTAGCCCTAACCATTGGGATGAGGCCTTACACCCCAAACACCCCTATTAAATTGTAAATTATGGAGGCAACACCTTAATCCATTGATTATGAAACAGAGAGGTGCAATAGAATCATCTGGTGGGGCTTTTCAAAATACACATACTGAACCTCACCGTCCAGAACGTTTGCTCAGTAGGCGAGGTTATGGGTAAAAGCATGTTGAGAAAGCATCACTCAGATGTTCATCCTAGACTCAGATCCACTGCGGTAATCCTATATTAAGCATCCTAATGCAATAGAATAGATTCGTCTTTTTTAAGTGTCGTGAAAGAATAAGACAAGGAATAGGGAGACTTGATGCTGAGGTTGCAGTTAGGAAAGAAAACTGTAGGCCAGAATGGTTAGCTTCAGAGAAAACAAATCTGGGAAGCAGGGGACAACATGAGGAAACTGGGCCCTGGAAACAGTGAGGGGGCCTGGGATAGGTAAACAGAAGAGAAGTTTTAAAACTGCTTCCTAATTTATCCAGAGACGGACTCCAGTATTGAAATTTCCAGCCTTAAGTTCTTTACAACTGTAATAAACAGTTGGTGGTTCCTCAAAAAGTTAAACAGAAAAGTACCAAATGGCACAGCAATTCTATTCCTAGGCGTATACCCAAAAGAATCAAGAACAGGTGTTCAGACAAGTGCTCGGACACGAACATTCGTAGCAGCACTATCCACAGTAGCCAAAGAGCGAAAACAACCCAAATACCCATCAACCCATGGGTGAATAAATAAATATGGTATATCCATACAATGGAATATTATTCAGTCATAAAAAGGCATTAAGAATGACACATGCTACAACATGGTTGAACCATGAAAGCATTATGCTAACTGAAGAAGCCAGACACAAAAGGCCACTTATTGTATGATTCCATTATACAACACGCCCACTATAGCTAAATCCATAGAGACAAAAAGCAGGTTAGTAATTGCCAGGGGCCGGGGAAGGAGGCAGGGTACTCAGGAATGGGAAGAGGTGCTAATGAGTACAAGGTTTCCTTCCGGGTTGATGAGAAAGTTCTGAAACGAGATAGTGGTGATGGTTGCAGAACATTGTGAATGCACTTAATGCCACTGCACTGTACACTTTATAATAGTTAAAACGGTAAATTTTACCATAATTTTCTAAGTGCTTTACAGCTATGCTGTTTTTCATTCAAACTCTACCCCTCCTGTAGGAACTCAGAAGAAATGCACCCACCAGCGAGCTTCAGAGGGGCCAGAAGGCGCTGCTGCAGCCCGCTGCTCCCCTCTCTGTTGAATTCAGAGAGGGCTGAGTGGGTGTAAACAGGAGAAACTGGTGAAGGGCAGCGTCTCAAGTTACCCTGTGCCTTCGACGAGGAAAGGAGCAGAGCAAAGTGCTAAGAACATCTGAACAGTGTGGGTCCCTAAATGTCACTGGGCTCTACGTGACTAAACCTCGCCCACTCTCCAGAAACTTCGTGGATTGGCAGGCAGTGACTGTAGCATGCTCCCGCAGGTTACCCAACCCAACACAAAGGAGATGCCACAGCAGGCGAAATGCCAAAGATTTCCCTCTGAGCAGGCGCTGTCTACATCTTCCCGGGGCCCCAGCGAGGAAACATAAAGAGCCTGTTACTTCCTTATGCCACCCAGCTCAGCCTCATTCCACATCTACAATTCAGAAACGCAAAAAAAATGAAGCTATTTTCCAGGGAATTCAGAGAATTCCCTAACTACCTAACTACTGGCCACCAAAGTATTCAGCTATGGGACTTGAACAATGGAGGAAAGTATTTCTCTCTAAGGGGAATTCACTTTCTGATTATAGATACAGCTTCTCATTTCATTTCTCTGTGGCTGCTCTCTCTGGATTTACGGCAGCCGGGCCTTCGATTCGTAGCTCATCACAGCTGATTATCTTTGTTCTCAGTTTGGATAACTTAGATAAACAGAATGCATCACCTGAGTACATATGCGAGTCGACTTAAGCAAAAGGAAACAGAAAAACCTGAGGCAGAATTCAAGTTTTGTAAATATATTTTAAAAGAATGTTAAATGGAAGGTCATCTAACAGTGTGTTTACAAATATTGTCTTAGGGCGATAGGATTCTTGGTGATATGTGGCTACTTTTCTTCTCCCTTTTTTATGTATGCCTGTATTTCTGAATTTTCTGCAGTAAGTATGTACTTGTTATTTTCTTAATGTTACATAAGAAAAAGTACCATATTATTTTTGGCCTGATATTAAATAAAAGTACATTTATATGGAAGCTCAAACAAATTGCTATTTTTACTGGTCTGTTTTCTCGTATCTTTACCTGTCGCCAAATAGCTTACATCTTGCTGGCTATTGCTTTCTCAATGGTACGTTCTTAACTTTTGACATCTTTTACACCTTTGATAATTACCAGAGCTTCTCCTCGAAGATGTTGAAGTCAATAAAGGAGTACGTGGGTCTAAAAGATAATAATTTGAAAATGAAACAGAGTCCAAGGAGAAAAATCAACAAACTCTCTTCTAAAGAACTTTTTATTGCAGCATAATATACACAGAGAAGAATTAGTAAATTAAAAGTGCACAGCTCTGTCACAAAATGAACATAACTATGTAACTGCCACCCAAGTAATGAAATAGACCATGACCAGCACCCAGAGGCCCCTCAAATCCCTCTTCCAATTCCCAACTCCACCCTCCTCTCCAAGGTTGACCACCAGCCTGCTCTCCAGCACCACAGACCAGCTTTGCCTTTTTTTCTTTCTTTTATTTTTTTGTGGTGAGGAAGATTGGCCCTGAGCTAACATCTGTTGCCCATCTTCCTCTTTTAGCTTGAGGAAGATTGGCCCTTAGCTAACATCTGTGACAATTTTCCTCTATTTTATATGTTGGATGCCTCCACAGCATGGCTTGACGAGTGGTGTGTAGCTCCGAGCCCAGGATCTGAACCCATGAAACCTGGGCTGCCAAAGCAGAGCGTGCAAACTTAACCACTACACCATGGGGCTGGCCCCCAGTTTTGCCTATTTTTAAACATCATATAAATCAATCATACAATATGTATTCCTGTGTGTTTGGCTTCTTCCATGTAGCATAATGTTTGTCAAGTCTGTCTGTGTTATGTATAGCAGTAGTTCAAATTTGCTGTTTTATACTATCCCATTGTATAAATACACCACAATTTAATTACCTATCCTACTGCTGGTGGATACCTGGGTTGTTTATAGTTTGGGAATATTACAAATAATGCCACTATGAACATTTTTGTTTATGTTTTTTAGAGGACCACATGTATGCACTTCTTTTGGGCATAAACCTGGGAGTGAATTATCTGGTCATAGGGTAATTGGATGTTCAGCCATAGGAGATATTGACAAACAGTGTTCCAAAGTGGTTGTACCAATTTGGATTCCCACCAGCTCTATAAGAAAGTTCCACTTGCTCCACATTCTTACCAACTCTTGGTATTTTCCAACTTTTTAATTTTAGCCATTCTATCAGGTATCAGTACTACATACTATCTCACTGTGATTTTAATTTGCATTTCTGTGATGAATTACAATGAGGTTATAGACCTTTCCTATGTGTCTTGGTTATATGACCATCATCTTTTGTGGAATGCCTATTCAAGTGTTTTGCCCACTTTTCTATTGGGTTGTCTGTATTTTTCCTTATTGATTTGTAGATGTTTTCTACTTATTCCAGACAGAAGCCTTTTAACAGTGATATTTGTTACAAATGTATTCTCTTTTGCAGGTGTGTGCTTCTGTCAGGGTAGAGAGCAGAGCATCTTTGAGGACAGAGGTGATAGGAGCTGGAATACATCCCTGTGGTAGACGATCTATTTTCAGGTCATTTGTTTTTAAGATTTGGCCCTTCGAGATCCCAAATAAAAGCCTGAGTTGATTACTAAGACCCTTTCTCCATGGCAGGCCCTTAATTCCAATTATTTCACCCCAGCCTCATGAGAGTGCTGAGATCTCTACTCTGCTTTTCAGCCTTTCCGCTGCTACTTACAAACCAGCCAATGCTTCTAATGGAAAAAGTCATGTGGGACCAAATGTCATCTCTGTCTGTAAGCCAATTGAAGACAGGTAAAGATATGAGAAAATAGAACAGCGACAATAGCAATTTGTTTGAGCTTTCATATATATATACTTTTATTTAACATCAGGCCAAAAATAATGATACTTTTGTAACATTATGATTTTATAAATTATCATCCGTTGAAAAAGCTTAGAAATAATCACCTGTCCAGTACCAGTGAGCATTCTAACACTCACGTTGTGGTTTCTAAATACCTTTCCCACCAAAAGGAACCAGCTCATTCTAGGCCTATGGCAAGAAATACACCAGATAAACCTGGAACATTTTGTCAAAGTAGAAAGCAAGGAAACTATTAAAGACTATCACGATTGTCAGAAGGGCCAAGGAGCCAACTTGAAAAGGATTCCACAGCCAAAGATGGAACAATGTGAACACTGCAATATTAATATTAACTGCAATGGATTAAAATATATTGTATATGTTTAAATGTGTTAGATTGTTATGATGCTAAACTCATTACTCATTGGCTACCTTTGGAGAATGCTAGGGAATTAATTTAATATTCTGAAAACTGGTAAACAAAAAGAAGGAATCAAGCACTCTTATTGCCTTTCGTAAACTAACTGTACTTGAAGATAACCACACAGCTGATAAGGGAAAGCATTTCTTTATAGAAATATTCCAGCTTATAAATTAGGAAGGAATTATAAAGTTAAATTATCATCATTTTGCAAGCCCTGATAAACTAATGAAAGTAGGAAATTATCATTAATGCCTCCTACTATCACCAAAGGAGGAATAACCAGATATGTGCCTCCTACCAGAAGTAGATACCACCACCTATAAAGAGAAGTCTCCAGATCTAACTTGCAGTTTCTAATAGATATAGGGAAAGAGGACCCCATTAAATGATGGTTTGAGGATGCAATCTGCAGAATCAAGAATGTACAAAGCTATGCAGAACACACGCTCTAGCTTCCCCAATGAATTCTCCAATAAATTGCAAGGGAAAAAAATTAGGTGGGGTAGAGAGCCTAAAGATTACAAGAAAATTGAGACTATCAACCAACTGCCATGTACAAATCTTATTGGAATTCTGATTTGAACAACCGTTTAAAAAAAAGATTTTTTAGGCAGTCTGGGATATTTGATCGCTGACTACCTATTTGACGATATTAGGAAATTATTACTGATCTTTTAGGCATGATAATGGTTATGTGATTATGTCGTTTTAAAGGAGTTTTTATTGTTTAGAGATACATACTGAAATAGTATGAGTAGAATGATTCAGTGTCTTGGATTTGCTTCAATATGACCCATCTATGAGCGGTAGCAGGGAGTTAGATGAAACAGGATTTGCCATGAGTTGAAAACTGATCAAGACAGGTGATAGGAATATGGGTCTTCTTTGCATTATTTCTCCCTCCATTTGTGTAAAGATAATAAAAATTTTAAAATTCCAGAACATCTACAAATATCTCCACACTATCCACCTAGGATTTAAAGTTATCTTCTTCTTTGGGTGATTATTAAGGCTTGGAGAAAAACACCTGACTGTTTCATTGTTGAATAGAAAGACATCACAGGACTGAGGGAGAAGCTGGCCAGGCTGAACTTGGCAATCCCGGGGAGGCCATCATAACTTACATTTCAGTCCCTGTCTTTAAAAGGCTAAATTTCCAGAGTGAGTCCCACATTAATTTTCTGACCAACCTGAGGACAGTGAGGTAAAGCTTTTGCCTGTTTCCTCTTTCTACTTCTTAACACAAATACCTCGGGGAACTCCACAACCAAGAGTGGAAAGGGGTGGAGGATGTTATTTTAAAGGATCTTGGTGGACATTCTCATAGTTACAAATTGTCTTTTGTTAAGCAAAACACCTTGATGAGCCATTTAGGTAAAACAATGGTGGTCCTCCAGAAGAAGAGAAAAGAAAAAAGAAATGACTTTCTCGTAGATATTTCTTTTAATGAGAAGAATGTGGATGGTGCACAGAGAGACTCTGAGAAGTAAGTGGCCTCACAAGAAAGGACGGGGGGAATGTATGGACAGTGAGGGAACCCAGCACCCTGGAGGGAAAGCCTTTTCAAAGAGAAAATATTTTCCATAAAGAAATTTTCAGTGCTGGCAATGGCTATGGGGCTGTTTAGAACAGAGATGGCTAAATTTCAATTTTGAAGTATCTGTTGTGCTATAAGGTAACATGACCCCCAACCCTTTGTGATTGCCAAACCAAAAGAAAAAGCAACTGCCCACACAGCCATATGTGAGTGGTTCTTGGAGGAAAACCAAAGGCAAGGCAGCTGCTGTTCATGTTGAGTTGCTTGTGGGCAGAAGGAAGAGACAACCACAGGACAGGTGACGTGTTCAGTGGAATCAAAGCAGCATATGACTAGGGGATATGGATGCCCCTCCAGAATCCTCGGATATGAGGTGGGGGCAGAAACTAGGGGTAGAAGCTTCAGCCAGTTCATTTGACTATTAAAAGAAAATATAAATATATAATAAGAGACAATTCCACAAGGCTGGAAGATTTGGGAACATCCAAGAACCTAACACTGGGAGGACAGTTAGAAGGCAGTTTAGACCACCACGTTCTGTACCATGGTCTGTAATCCTGGGCTATTAATTCTGGGAAAGACCCCAGAGATCACCCAGAACAGCAGTTTTGGACTTGGTCCGCAACGTCCTTGGTTTCTCAAAGGTGGCCTGCGGGCTTCCAGAAGGGCTCAGATTTGGGCCTCTAATCCTTGTTTCATCCAGAAGACTTGAATCTATATTATATATTAGGATTCCATATCGGACCTTATTTTTCAAAAAAGATTTCTGCTGCTAAAAAGAAGAAAAAGTCATTGATATCATCTAAGCCCCTTATGTAACAGAAAGGCAGAGAGTCGAAAAATACTAAGGAACTTGCCCACGATCACAGAGCAGAGCGGATATTAGAACCTAGTTCCTCTGATTCCCAGTCCACGCTTTCCTCCTCTTGACTGAGAGGCTAACAAAGGTGCCAGTGGAAAACGGATGTACCCTCACAGCTAGACTGGTCTCTGCAGTGTCATGGGCTCTCGGCATCACACGGAAGTCACTGTAGGCTGGATAGCAGGATCTTCTTGGCAGTATAAACCAGGTGGCGGAGAAAGGCTTGCAGGCTAGAGGAGACTTTTGTCCTCTCTGCCTGCTGCAAATATCCATTCTAATTCAGTTTCCAGGCCCCGCAGAAAGCCTGAGGCTGAAGGAGAAGTCCCAACTTCACCTATCCACCTGTCTTGTTCCCACTCCACAAGACAGTCTGAGCTGCCTTCCCTTGCATTCCCCGATGTTCCTTTTTTTCTCCCAGTTTTCTTGAGATATAATTGACATACAACACTGTATAAATTTAAGGTCTACGGCATAAGGCCTTGACCCTAATCTGTTTCTAACGGAGTCAACTACCATCTCTCAACCAAATTCTATCTTCAAAGCCAAAAATTAAATTTCAGGAAAGTCTCAGGCATAACGGAAAGAAGAGTGGGTTGAGAACGAATATTCCTGGGTTGCCAAGACATTCTACCACTTAGCTGTGTGGCCAGAAGGAAGTTAATTAATTCTTCATCTGTAAAATAATACTTCCCTCATAGGGTTATTGCATAAGGAGCAAATGAAGTTAGCCACTTAAATCATCTACCCCAGGACATGTGAGTTATTCAGTAAATATTGATTGGATTTTTTTTCACATTTTAATTCAGCCTCACAAAGAAGCACCACAGTACTCGCTTGGCGTTCTGTTCCTGGTACTCAGCAAAAGCAAGGAGACCAGCGGCTGCCAGAAAGGCCGTGAAGATGTATTTCTTGTCTATGACTGAGTTCTGGATGTTTTTCCTGGGATGCCGATGTGTCCAGAGAAAAAGGCAAAGTTGTTTCCTTTCAGAATATATGATCTGAAAAAATGGCAGAGTTCTTCTGTGGTCACAATTGACTGCCTGCCCAGGCCGCTCTTCCTCTGGCTGTCTCCTGGGGTCCAGGAAAATGTTGACATCTCAGCAAATATCTCATTCTGTTGGTTCAAGCTTGTAGAAGGAGTCAGCCACACAGAGCCTCCTCAAGCAGGTGAATCCAACCAACTCTAAAGGAAACTCAGCTCCCTTCCTTCACACAAGACATTTTAGAACAGCAGGCCTTAAGCTTCCCAAGGCAGCAGCGACTCCATCTTCCCATCCTTTCCTTTCACCAGGCACCATGACGGGGTTCTTCCTCAACTACGCATGCTCAGTTTGTTCATTTACTTAATCAAACAGCAGCTGTAAATCCCTAGCAGAGGAATTACTATCCTGTGTCCTTGTGATGCCTGCCCAGTTGTCTAGTCTGTAGCCATTCTGTGACCTTACACACAGTCCCCTATCCTGCCCTCAGATGACAGCCATCCTTTCCAATCACAAACTCACGGCTCTGAAGAAATGAAGGCCTAATCTTAGTGGTTTTTCTGGAGTTTCACTAACTTGCAACCCTCAAAGCAGCCTGAATTTATACGCACAGCTCAGGGGAAAAAATTTGCACAAAAGTTGAGACACACTTATTGTAAAAATCAGCAATCATCATAATAATGCTATGTAACAAACCAACCTAGAACTCGGGGACTACACCTTAAGGTTCTGCTTCAAGCTGCAAGTCAGCTGGGACAATTCTATTCCACAAGTGCTCATCCTGGGTCCCTGGCTGAGGAGACAGGAGCCCTTACCATGGGAAGAGTCAGAGGCTCCCAGAGGCTCATGTGGACGCACACAAAGCATCTAAAGGCCTAGAAGCAGAACTCACACACTGTCATTTCCTACTATTTTCCATTAGCCAAAGTAAGTCACAATGCCAACTCCACATCAGCAGTGTCGGGAAGAATACTTCTCCTACACAGGTAGGGGAGAGAGAGTGAACACTGCTGAACAATGGTCTAACCCACAGCACCTACGGAAATGCCAGTTAGTCGTTCCCTGTATGCTCAACATTTCCCTACATCTCAATATCGATGTCTTCTTTGCCCAGAGGTAGAAGTTAGATAACACGATCCTTCTACAGATAGGGAGGTTGTCTATCACAACAAAAGCTGCATGAGGTCTGCCCACAACGGCTTACTGAGCCTTAGGTAAGAGATATGGACTCAGCCTTTCTGTTAGTCGTGTGTAGCAGTCACCAGAAATAGATTCATGTATAAACGATATGTAGTTAAAACACACACACACACTCATAAACCACAGACATTTTTGCAATCTCACCAGTGCCATGGGGAACCTCCAGCTTGTGGTCTGGCCTTCTATGTGGAGTTTCTCTTGAGTATTTACTTTGGAATTTGATAAACACAGCTAGTCACAGGGCTATCACCACATGGTACGTTTGCTGCCACAGAAACACAGAATGTCCTCTACGGACACATCCTCTGTTCATCCTGTAAGCTGAATTCCTGCTAGTTCCTAAAGATCCACAAAACGGCTCTAGGGGGTCCTACTTCATGGTAATTTGGGATGGAGGGTAATGCATTAGCTTTGCACACGTCTTCTTTTGCCTCCTTCCTCTGGCAGAATTATCTTCATCTTGTTTTAAAAAAAAAAGTAGAGAAAATATGGTTTCACTTGAACAACTGAAAAGTGGGAGTGGGCACAGATGAAGGTCTGGCTAGGGTTGGTCTTCTGGAACTTCTTCTGCTTTGCATACCGAATTATACCCAGAGATCTAGGGGAAAAACATCTAGCAGCAGGCTGACCCGGAATTAACCTCAGAACGTGTTTGCCTATTATTTATCTTTTTATTGTAATGTGGAGGGAAGACAAACATTTCTTCCCCTTCCTATGTGCTCAGGATTTAAGCTAAGAGACATTTAGCAGGAAACCTGATGGCAAGTTTCCTGGAAGTCCCAGAAGAAGAGACCACACAAAGTAGCAGAAAGTGCCCCAGCTCTGTAACCAGACAGATGCGGGTTTCAATCCAGAGTCCACTCCATCCTCTGTCCTGCAGCAAAATTGCTTACTGAAATAGTTTAAGTTCCTTATTGCTACATAACAAACCACCTCAAAACTCAGCGGTTTAAAACTACAACCATCTTACCACAGCCACAATTTCGTGGGTCTGGAATCAGGGCAGTGCAGAGCAGGGACAGACTGTCTCTGCTCTGCAATGTCTGTGGCCTCAGATAGGGTAGCACAGGGGGCTGGGAATGGCTGGGATGTCCCCACTCAGAACATATGCTGGGGCCTGGATTCTGGCTGTTGGTTAGTCTTTTTGGTTCTTCTCCAAACAGTATCTCATGGGGCCGGAATGTCCAAGATAACTGCTGAGCTAAGATGGCTACAAGAGCTGGTGCCGGCCAGATAGGTTTCCCTCCTCCCCCACCCCTCCCCCTCCCCCTCCTCTCTTCTCCTCCTCTTCTCCTCCTTCCTCTTCCCCTCCATCCTCCTCTTCTCTCTGTCTCCCTCTCCCTCCCTCTCTCCCAGTAGCATCTCCACGTGGCTTGCTTGGGCTTTCTCAAGGCATGACCATCGCAGCGTACTTGAACCTCTTATATGGCAGCTGGAAGAAAAGGAAAAGCTATCAAGTCTCTTCAAGATTAGAACAAGAGCACACAATGTCGCTTCTGCCTCGTGCTATTGGTCAAGCCAGTCTCAAGGGCCAACTCAAAATCAAGGGAAGAGAGAAAAATACCCAACCTCTTGATGGGGTGGCAAAGAATTTGCAGGCTTTTTTTTGGTGAGAAAGATTGTCCCTGAGCTAACATCTGTTGCCAACCTTCCTCTTTTTGCTTGAGGGAGACCGTCACTGAGCTAAAATCTGTGCCAGTCTTCCTCCATTTTGTACGTGGGATGCCACCACAGTGTGGCTTAATGAGCAGTGCTAGGTCCACTCCCAGGATCCGAACCTGTGAACCCCGGGCTGCCAAAGCAGAGCACACACACTTAACCACTAGGCCACTGGGCGGGCCCCTGCAGCCATTTTTAACCCGTCACAGACTCAGTTTTCAAATTTGTGAAATAAAGACCAAAAACTCTATTTCATATGACTGTTTTGAAGATTTGATAAAATGTTTTTAAAATATTTGACATTTAGGTGGCATTTTTAAATGGTAGCCTTTATTACTGAGAGAGTTAGCTTGAACAAGACAACATCCAAAACTCCCAAGATCAGATCTTGGTCTTACTGATATGAAAAGAATGACAGAACAAAACTTTCTAGAGATGTCAACATATAACCAAGATATAATATATAATAAATGTTCCTATTCTATTGTTTCTGTTGTTTCCTGTTGATTTGTTCTGTCATTATTAGACTTACATTGTTTCCATTGCTCACATAATCTAATTTCCATTCCTTCTAGTGGAACAAGCCAGCATTATGGTGGAACCGTACTATGGTGGAATCTGTGGGGGATGAGGAATATCCTGGTGTTGGGAGCAGATGCTTAGAAAGAAGCCCTGTTGTTGGAAATGGCCCACGTATGCCAAGCCTTCTTCTCCAGACACACAAAGGGCAAAGAGAAGAACTGACCTCCTGCAGAAAGACATCCTCCCCTGGGGCGTGGACAGGCCCCGCGGACCAGAGAATGGAAGTCTTAAGAGGACGTGAGTTGAAATCCCAGCTCTGACACTTGCCACATGAGACAAGTTCCTTACTTCTCTGTACCTCCTTTTCTTTTACACAGAAGTGTATGGTAGGTGGTATGGTACATGGGGGATACTCACAGGCCCTGCTTTCAGGACCTAGCCATGTCAATGGACACAACAATTCAGTGTCCCAGCTTTGCACCCATTCTCTACTTTACACTTCCTGTCCCCATAAGTACATTCATATTGATAGCATATGTGGCTTGCACTTTGAGCTGGAGAGTTAACTCACTTAGCTTGGAGGTGACTTGAGAAACCTGAGCCTCCAGAGAGGAAGGAGCATCCAGGGGCCCAGGACCCTGTGAGAGAATGGGGGGCTCTCCTGTTGCTGCAAAGAGCCTGTCCAGGGCTGCCTCTCCTGAACTGTACATTCAGTTTCCTGCATCTCACCAAGGTGACAAGATGATCTCTTGAGAAGTTGATGCCTATTACTCCCTCTTTATTTCCTCAAACTGCTTCCATCTGGCCTCTACCCACAACAATCCCTCAGAACAGCTCTCTCTAGGGCCACCAAGGACACACATCCGCAAAAACAACAGATGTTTTTGTCCTTATCCCACTTGACCCTGTGCAGTAGCATTTGGCACTGTTGACTTCTCCTTCCTTTTTAAAACACTCTTTCCTTGGCTCCAAGTGACACAAAACAGATCTGTTTTTCTTCACACCAACTTCTCCAACTCATTCTCTTCACAGGTTCATCTTCCTCTACCTGACAATTAAATGTTGAAGTTCCTCAAAACTTGGTGCTGGGTCCTCTCCTCTTATCACTCTATACTCCGTGTCTCTTGGATCTCTCATCCATGACTCTCCCTCGAAGGCCTGCTAATGGCACAAAAGTTTACGTCTTTAGTCAAGATCCCTCCTATGGACAACTCTCGTTAGGTATCTCAGAGGCGCTATAAATCCAGAATGTCCAGAGTTGAATCCATAATCATCTGCCACTATCACTTCTCCATTTATGAAACCATCATCTGTACAGTTTCTTAAGCCAGAAAACTAAGTCATCCTTGATTGACCTCATTTCCTCTTCCCTATCCTGTCAATTTTCTCTCTTATTTTTTGGATCTGTCACCTTCTCTCTATATCTACTAACTTCTTACAGAGCCTACAGTAATAGACTAGTAAGTTCAATCACTATTTTTAAAACTGCAAACCACTAGTAGACTGTGAAATAAATGCAGTGGATGGCAACCAAAACTTTTTTAATGAAATAAACTAGTCTAGATAAAAACAGAAAAGAAAATACGGGAGCGCATCACTCCGTAAAGAGAATAAATCTTCTCTTGACACTTTAACTTCTGGTGTGTGTGTTTGTGGTGTATACTGGGTCAAAATGTAAAATATATTAAGAAGTGTATTAAGAAATTAACAAGAGATCACCTGCAAAAAATGTTTGACAGCCACTGACACGATCCATTCTGCCCTTCCTGTGAAATAGCCTCTACAAGGCAACCAGAGTGATTCTTTCAAAACACCAGTCTGGGGGCCAGCCCGGTGGCATAGTGATTAATTTCACGTGCCCTCATTCCGTGGTCTGGGGTTCACAGGTTTGGATGTGGGGCATGAACGCACACACTGCTCATCAAGCCATGCTGAGATGGCTTCCTGCATACAAAATAGAGGAAGATTGGCACAGATGTTAGCTCAGCAACAGTCTTCCTCAAGCCAAAAGAAGAAGATTGGCAACAGATGTTAGCTCAGGGCCAATTATCCTCACCTAAAAGACAAAAAAATCCAAAAGTCTAATGTCACTCCCCATGGCTTCTGGCACCAATAACAACCAAAGATGGTCATGTCTCCAGCCCCAACGCCATCTGGAATACATTTGCCCCCTTTTTTCTGTGCTCCAGCTTCACAGGCCACCTTTTAGCTCCTTCTGATGTCTATGTTCCCTCCTACCATAGGAAAACTGTTCCCTTTGCGTGTCTCCTTCCCTTAACTGCCTAGTTAGGACCTAACACAGATCTTGCCTTGTGCACTGGAACACATTTACACTTTTACACATTTTTATGAAAGTTTGGCTGGCGTCTGTCCTCCCCACTAAATTTGAAAGTCAATGAGGTCAAAGACTAGGCTTTTACTAATCATTACAGCCCCAGCACCTAGCTCACTCCTTGGCACATAGTAGGGGATTTGTTAATATTAGTTAGGTAAATTTGGATGTGAATCCCCGGTCTGACATTTATTAGTTATACGAGCTCAAGGTATTATCTTCACTGAGCTTCAGCTTCTTAATCTGTAAAACAGGGGCGATAGCTCCCCGCTGGGTTACTGTGAGAATTAAATATGTCCAAAATGTCTGCGCGTAACAATGCTTAAATTATTGTTCGATAAGCAAATACATGACATAATTTCCCAAAGGATCCAGTTTTCTTGGCCCTAAGATAATCAGTCTTGGTGTTCTTCAGCTTCTACCTCTGATTTTAACCTACCTCTTCAACTTTTGCTGGTTAAGGTGAGGTTTTTCAGTGTTTCTTTTAAATAGGCCAGTCAAATCCAGGTAGAACCATGTGCTTGGCTAGCTCAATAGCTCCCAAACTTCTACTGAATTCATAACCAAAACCACACAACTTAACACTGATTTTGTCTTTACTTAGAACATTTTTCCTCCTCAGACCATACGTTCCTTGAGAGCAGGGTGCATAGGCTCCATTTTGTACATATTTTACAGTTTTCCCAGCAGGAAGATGAAAGGCAGCCTGGTATATTAGAAAAAGTACAAGGTTTGGACTCAAATGACCCCTTGATTTTACCATTTATAAGCAGGGTGACCCTCAGCTAATCTCTTAAATCTCTCTAAGCCAGTGGTTCCCAAACATGGCTGCATGCTGCAATCACCTGTTACTGCTGTTAGTATTTTTTAAAAATACTGATGGCCAGCTTCTACCCCGAGACGTTCTGAGGTACTAGGTATGGGTTGCTGCCTTGGCTTTGGGACTTTTGAAAGCCCCCCAGGAGATTCTACAGCTAAGTTTGGAAACCATTGCTCTAAACTACCAATTCCTTTGTCTATAAAACAGTGGTGAAGAGTCCCCATTAAAAAAGTTAATGAGATCCTTTAACAAGATCACGGACAGTAAAGGGTTTGGCACCCTATAAGCGGTTACCGCTGTTAGTGGGTGGTGGGAGAAGTTGTAATACATAGTCGTGAGGGATCAGACGATGAAGATGCACGACGACTCTCACCAGCCGAGCTGGCTATGTAACACATTTAGATCCCTTTAAATGTCAGCCCAATTTCTATTTCTATACATCTGGAACTTCTTCTGACTTGCAGAAAGCACCCCACTGCAGAGACATCTTTGATTTGAGTTTACTGCAAGTGACATGGACACCTGCCTTTTCACTTCACGCAGCCAAGGTACAACACATCTCTATGACGAGTCTCGTGACGAGCCAGGAAACCTTTTGTAAGCCCTTCCATTTTTACAGGGCTAACGCTAACACGTGAGGAGAAAATTTTGATATCAAGTTGCATCTGAGACTTTGAAACTATTTTGGGTCAGCTACACAGCAGAAGTTTGGGCCTGGCAGTGAGCCGGAAAACGGAGCCAAAAATAAACCAAAGACCATTATAAAAATGTTGTAAGTGCCAAATGCATGAGATGTGAAAATTGCAACATAATGGAGCAAAAATTTACAAAAGAGGCTCTCCAATGGTGGCACGAAGTATTCCAACCCAGAGGAAGAAAGTTCAGAGGGAGAGGTCTGGAGAGTGAACCCAGCCCCTGGAAATGAGCCCTCCAGAGAGCGATGAATGCCCCATCCAAGGCTATTTACAATGTATTACCCACTGGGAGTCAAGAGCATTGATTTTTCCCCTATCGGAGCGCACAGGCTAGAGAGCCAGGGTACCGGGAGGTGTTTTCATAAAAGTTAATTGGGCCACTCTGCTTTCCACCGTCTTCAGCAAATGCTGCTGTCTGCCCTTCTCCCGGCCTGGACACGCTCCTCCTGCTCTTCTCTCAATATCCAGCCGCTCCACAATGCACTCGGGTGCATCTATTTGTTATTTATGGTCTTATTTTCCTGAGCTCCTGAAAAGGTGGTGATTTATTCACAGTGAGTCTCGTAGTGCAGGCTCAGGAAGGGCGGCCGCGAGCACTGGGCTTCTCCCTCTGGCTCGGCCCGCCTGGCAGTCTCAGCCTGCTCTGCCCAGTCCATTCCCACCCTCCCTTTCCCCAATTAGGAACTGCTACCAATTGCACATGGACAGATTTATGCATGGCTAGGGACCAGCTAGTCTCCCACTGATTGTCTAAAAGAAGAGTATGTTCTGTGTCAAAAATCCTTTGCACGGAGTCCAACTGTTTTCTTGGAAATGGCTTCTTTGACCTGGGCCCATAATTATTTCAGGTTTGAATTTTATGGGCCTGATGCAAAGTCAACATTTTCTTTGTGAGACTTATTCAGGGTACAGCATATTTCTGAAGAGTGCAAAGCTTTGAGGATATTTCTATCATCCAGTGCCAAGAGAATGTGCCAGAAAAGAAGAGGCAGAGGAGCAGGCTTAATGACCACTTATGAAGGGATTTGGGGACACCAAGGTGGATATGATAGTCTATCAACATTTTTTTTAGTAGCTTGATGTTAACACAGGAGATGGAGCTATGCCCTCCTTGTCCAGGTGAACCCCCTCAGCAAGGCCACCAGGACTGCTAAGATCCAGAAAATGGCTTAACTGGCCCAGAGCCATGTCATCTCTTACCATCTGACCCCGACTGAGAAGACCAAGGTGGAGATAGGGTTGGCAACAAAGCTGTGCATCAATCACCCCTCACTTTTCCCTAAAGATTTGCCCATCTCCCATATCATGATGTACCTTGGGACGAGCTAATGAGAGGGCGGGCAGTGGGCCTCAATGGACGTCAGGTGGTCAAGCGCTATTTTAATCTATTCGCACAGATGGGGAATGCACGGTCTTGATGCTCATGTGATACCCCCTTACTGATGAGCATGGATAGGAAACAAAATATGAAAAACTTAAGGGATGCTCATATTTTTCTTCCTTAAAACCCTGCTGGTGTTTCATCAATCTCCATTATTTAAGAAAAGCCCAAATATGTCACCCAGGTCCGAAATTCCTTGAGGTTACCAGCAGAGATCCAGAGGTCTGTGAAATGAAACAATGAGGGAGAAGAGTTTTTTCTTCCACGTGTCATCCCCTTCCCACTTTCCTTTTTCCCATCATCACTACCTCCTGGGGTTATTGCAAGATTTAAAAGGAGATAAAGTGTAGGGAAATGATAACCTCCTCTGCAAATGTAAGAAATTGCTCGTTTTAGTATTACCGTTCATACCTCATTGGCATTCTTCTTTTCAGGTCACCTTCGCCACTCTCCCCTAATTGGGATGTTAAGATTGCTGCCTGGCCCTCTGCGTCTTCCATGAGATGCCCCAGCTTTCCCCTCACCAGGCCTTTCCAGACCCCTTGCCACTCCATCAATGTGTACCAGCCTTGACCGCTGGTTTTAGATTGTTGCAATCAGAGTAACTTCATTAAGATCAGGGCATGTGTGTACACCTGTGCATATATGTGTGGGCTTATGTGTGCATGAGGATATAATATTCTGTCATTTAAATGTTCAATAATACTTCTGGTTTCTAGCTCTATATGTAAGGAGCTTGGAAGTCGCCACACCATCCTAAAATAAGTACAAAGCTGAACAGAATGAAAATCAACAACTCCTCTTGGGGCCATAAGTGAAAACAGTGCCAGCCGTCCTCTATGTGCTGGCTATATGGGAGCTCTCCTAATCTCTCCGACCCGATGAAGTGTTATCACCCCCAAGCTAGAGATGGGGAAACTGAGACACAGAGGGATTCCAGGAAATTGCCTATAGTAATACAACTAGTTAAGTGGGTGAGTCAGGCTTTCAACTCACACAGTCTGGCTCCAGAGCCTACATCTTCATTACTATACTTGACTACCTCTCTAGAGTCTACAACGATCTCCAAGTTGATGGAGGATGTATCTGTAGACACTTCCAACCACACCAGTGGGCAGATGCGCATTATTCCCCTATGTAATACTGACTATTCTGTGCCTCAGATTGGGTAAAAAGGTAGTTCTTTTTGGTCACCTTTTGTGCTTTTAACCACAGCACCCATTGTCGAGTAGAAGGTATTAACCTCTTAAATGGTATCTCAAACTGTGGTATTGCTTACATGATGGGATAAGTCACGCGAACTCTGGCACTTTGAGAAATAGTAGTAGGAGTGGCGGCAGCAACAACAGCAGCAGCAGTTGAAATACAAAACTGCTACTAATAACAATAACAATAGTAACAAGAGTCATAATAGCACCATGTTCATTAATTATCATCTACCAAGCATCATGCTTAGTGTTTTCATATTCATTATATTCTTCAATCCTCGCCAAACCCTCTAAAGTAGGTACTATTATCCTCATTTTATAGACGAAGAAACTAAGACTTATAGTGAGGTCACGTAAATTCTGTAAGGTCACAGACTAGCGTGAAAATGAGATTTGAACTCAGGTCTTAGTGCACAACCTACACAAGGACTGCATGACCCTCTATTGCCAATTCAACCTTCCGGTAAGTTTGCCTACCAGTAAAATGTAGGGCGTTGAATTCTAAGATGCTTCCTAGCTCCACAGTGGAAAGGATTGAATACCATTGAAGAGATATCAGATCAAATCTCAGTGGAAAAGTAAGTGCAGTCATGCATCACTTAACAATGAGGATACATTCTGAGAAATGCATCATTAGGTGATTTCATTGTTGTGTGAATGTCATAGAGTCCCGAAGGGGAACAAAATTTGCCACCTCAAAATGTATCTCTTTAACATGAGAATTATTTTAAGCTGATTAATTTGTTAAGAAACAAGACTCAGAAAGTTTTTTTTTGTTATCTTCATGTTAACTGCCTAAAAGAATTCAGATGAGAAAACTTGTCTCAGGAAGAGAGCAATCACTCTAGCATGACATGAACTAGGTGGCAGACAGGGAGGAACCTAGAAAAGCCTGTTTGTTGGGCTCCCTCTGTGTTCTTCTGTTTCTGTGGCAAAAAACACTTGTTTCCCAAAAATTTGCTTGTTTCCACCTACTTGTGAATTGCCTTCCTTCCCTTTGAAGTCCCTGAATCTCCTCACTCCATCATCTTCTTTTGTCTTTAGCTGAGGATGGTAGTGAAGGTGAGAGCTTCAGCCATTTTGGTAAGTTACTCAGTTTTCCTGGATTTCTCCCATGAATATATGTTATTAAACTTTTGTTTTTCTCTTATTAATCTGTCTCATGTCAACTTAATTCTTAGATCAGCCAGAAGAACCTGGAAAGGTAGAAGAAAATTTCTTCCTCCCCTACAGTGCTTACACAAATCTAGAGGGCACAGCCCCACGACACACCCAGGCTATATGGTACTAATCTTATGCGACCACTACTGTATATGCAGTCCATCGTTGACCAAAACGATGTGTCATTATGTGGCACATGACCATAGAAATGGAATGATTTGATTAGACAAAGAAAAGACTAAAAACAATTTGGTTTCATCAAGAGGATATAAAGCATCTCTTCCCACAAAACTTTATCTCTGGACACATAGGAACCAAGAAGTCAAGGTGACCAAAGGCTAGAACAGCCAGACTCTAAATCAGAGAAGAGATTCTCAGAGAGCTGGATATGGGGGAAACAGCATGTGTTAGAGTTAATATTTGCCAAATATTAGGGTCTGTGTCAATATTTACACAAAATTTCTTCTTTAAACAAAGTTATTTTAATAAAACAGATGAGTCAGATTAGAGAAAAATATTAGGTAAAAAATATTTAAAATAGTATGCAGATGTGGCAAAAATCATAAAGCTATTACATACAACTGAACTTAGGAACATTGCTAATGTAGAATTCACTCTGATACTCACTAGACGTGAAACAACTAAACTCTCCAAGCTTCAATTTCCTCATCTATAAAATATAAGAATTAAGCTAGATGTTCTTAAATATCTCCCACAATTCAAGTGAAGCTTCACTGTTAAAAACTGTTCATAAGTAAATTTTAAAATGTATCAGCATTATAACCAGTAGTCTTTTAGGTATCACAGCATGACACAGTTCTGAGAAATTAAAATCTTTTGAAAGTTTTATAAGTTTAACTTGTATATAAATGTAATTAAACTATTTGACTTCCCCAAATGAGATTATTCTGAGAGAAAAAATACCTAAGATTTCCTCATACTCTTCATTATTTTATGCGTGCTAGCCCATCCCAGAATTAGCCAACAGGTCATATTTAGGTTAGAAATTGTTTGACCTACTTTACTAAGTATCTCTAACCATGAATGGTTACCTCTCTGTCTGAAGTGGTTTAGGAGAATGATTCTGAGTTTCCCTCTCGATCTCATTTTAAACTCACATAACAAATTTCAAAAGTGAATGATGCAGAGACTTCCGGTTTTAAAATAACAAAATTAAAATGCGTCCACCCTCTATTCCTGTTTGAAGTTACCTAAAAACAACCAGATATTTGAGAGGAAGAAAGGCAAAACTCAACTTGGATGAAAGCTTTCTGCATCTGTAATTGAGAACCAAATTGTATGAGAAAGAGTTCCCAAATTTAGCAAATATCAGACTTGAGCACAGAGCAATGCTGAGGGGACAACTGCTCCTGGAGGTCACAGAGCCCAGAGCAGGTGGTGCCCTCAAAGGTATAAGCAACAGGATAAGATGGGTAGTGATGGTGGAGCTTCCCTGGACCCTTTCTAGAAACCAGGGATAACAAGAGAGGCCAGGATAGAAAAAGAAACACATAGACTTGCCAACATTTCTTGAAAGAGTATCTTGCTGAGGCAAGAGAGAGGAGAGATTCTGAAGTTTGAGGAGACGTAAGCATCAACTAGCTGACACTCCAAACCCTAAATCATAAGCAGTTTCCCTGTGCACCAGCAAAGCCTTCTACTACTCCAGAACACTGATAACACAAAACACCTCCAAATATCAGGTTCATCAATCAAAGATGAGTGATAATAAAAAGGAATTAGCAAAAGATATAGTCAAAGATAATACAGTAAAACACAAAAGAAAAGAAGCAAAAACAAGAAAGCACGTCATAAAAATATAATGAAGCAGATGGAAATATCAAACACGTATCCAGGATCTCAGAGAATTAAACAGAATAAGTGTCATTTTAAAACAAGAGCACAAAGAAAAGATACAAATATTCAAGAGTGAAAAAAATTATGAGACAGCAGAAGGAGATGAAATAGGAGAAATGAAAAGGAGAAATGGCTGATTCTACAACTGGGGCTGGGGAAATGAGCCTGGAGCATCTTGAAGTACTAGAAAGTAAGGAAATGCTTTAAAAAAAAAAAACAAAGGACAAGGGTGTGTCAGAAGGACACAGGAACTAACCTGAAAGAGCTCCCAATGGCCAGAACTGGAGTAGTTTGAGCAACGCAGTGATTAACATAGTATTGTATTATTAAAGTATAAAATAAATAAATATTCATGAGTCCATACTAATATAAGTAAATGACTGAATACATGATTGATAGATAGATAAATAGATAATAGATAGTTGGGTAGATGATAGATAGATATAAATAAATGGGGAGAAGAGACAAATCTTTCTTTCAGAAGAATTCCAAATACTATGTGTAGATACTCCCACTTAAGGGAGCACATATAAAAACCAGGAGGTAGAGCTTAATTCTCACCATCATCCCCCCTTCCTCAAGGAGAGGCTAAAGTTAGTGACTCATTTAAAAAAGAAAAACAAGAATGGAATAGGGAAATGGAAAAATGTGCAATAGAGAATTCTGGAGGGCACCACCTTAACCAAACGATGAAGGGTCACATCCTCAGTGATGTCATGGAAATATCATGTATGCCTAACAAAATATGACAGGAAGGGCACTTCACCTCTGTGCTATTCTTTCCAGAATCCCATAACCCCAGTCTACTCGTGGAAAAACATCAGACAAACCCAGATTGGGGAACATTGTATGGGATATCTGGCCAGTATTCCTCAAGACTGTCAAGGTCACTAAAAACAAGGGAAGACTGAGAAGCTGCCATAGACCTGAGGAGACTAGGAGACATGACACCTGTATGCAGAGTGGCACTCTGGACTGGGTCCTGGAACAGAAGGAGGGTGTTAATGGAACAACTGGTGAGCTCCAAATACAGTCTGCTGTTTAGGGTTTGATAGTTTTGACAAATGTACCAGAGTAGATCAGATGTTAACAAGGGAGACAGTTCAAGGGGCACACAGGAACTCAACGTACTATCTTTGCAACTTCTCTGTAAATGCAAATTAAATTAAAAGTTTATTTATTTAAAATTATAGTAAACACATACTTTTTAAAAAGAGGGCAAAAAAGGACACAAAAAGGAAAGCAACAGTCTTTTGTTAATGTATGTTTTTTTCAAGAAAATCATTTATTTTGTAAGACTTTCAAATTAATTTACACAGAACTTGATCAGGGGTTTCATTCATTCTACAATCCTTCTAACAAATATAAAAGTATAAAAGACGTTATAATATACTCCCATGTGCTCGTCATCCATCATGGGCTATTTTCATCATTTTGCCAGTCTAGTTTCATTTAGCATTTTTAAAAAATTAACACAGAAGGAAGAAGTAATGCACATAAAAATGGCAATCAATGACTTGAAAATCAAAAAAAAATGACTACTAGTAGTTAAATTCAAAATCTGGTCCTTTGAAAAACAACAAATAAAATAGATAAACCATTGACTGATAGAAGTTTTTCAAAAAAGATAAAGCACAAATTGACAAAAGACACAAGAAGATAGTTCAAAGAAAAGTAAAAAAAAAAAAATGACTTTCAGGTATTTGAAAAGATATTAAATATCCTTAATAACAAAAGAGACACAAATAAAACCTATAACAAGAGTCCATAGTTTAGCTATCAGATTGGGAAAGATCAAAACACTTGGTAGCATGCAGTGTGGGCAAAGAGAGAGGAAAGTGGTCCTCCCGCCGAGATTGGCATGTTCTTAATGAAAGATGACTTGGCAGTATCTTTCCAAATTAAAATATTCACATAGCCTTGACCCGGCAATTCCACTTTCAGGAAATTATGCTACAAATATACTTAGAAATGCACACAAAGATATATGCACAAGAATTTATCTAGAACTTTCCCTTATAAAAGGCCATATTTGCATACTGGAAGTAATTCAAATGTTCAATAATAGAGGATTGTATTTTAAAACATTATAGTACATCAAAATAGTGAAATACTATGGCACCAGTTGAAAGACTGAGGCAGCTCTATGTGTAATATTATGAAACAATCTCAAAAATATAATGAGGAGTTTAAAAGCAAAGTTCAGAAAAGTGTCTACAGCATGGTGAAAGCTGTGTGCAAAATAAGAAGGAAAGAATCCCATGTCATTTCATGGAACTCGTAGAGTTGGACACGTCTGTTCTTCTCAGCAGCCGTGCTGATGTTTGCTATGCACAAACATCGCTTTGATCTTGAATGTGAATTTCTTTGCCCTTTGGTAAATTGCTTCTCTCTTCTGCCTTCCTTGCGGAAGGAGTCTGGTATCTAATGTCCATGAGCATCTTTTTCTTCCATATGACTGGATATGCTCCTCATCCTATCGCCACTGCCTGCCTGGCTGGTTTCAGGCATTTCCGAAGTGTATGATGATAGAGGAGGTTTTCTGAAATGTCACTCAAGACTAGCAAGGAGACAGATGCCCTATTAATACAATAAGGGTTAGATACCCTAGTGGTACCTAAACCTTCAGAGTGCAGGATGTCTGATTGCTTTTGTTAATAGGTGTCTACGGCCAAGCCAGACCCCGGGAAGGCCTTTTCCATCTTCCTACACCCTCCATGACCCTAACAGGAGAACCGGGGAGGAGGAAAAAGAAATGATAACATTGGAGATAATGACCAGAGAAAGAAATTTCAAAGGGAATGGGCGTGGGTGGAGAGACGGGATTCTGAGGACATGCTCCCAAATAGGTCTTCTCGATAATTTTTAGGGTAATTTGTTAATGTGACAGCTGCTGGGCTTATAATGAAAAGCTATAGAAGCAAGACTCTTTCTGTTCCACATATGATCAAAGATCCATTGTCAGACCACAAAGCACTTTTTATGGGCTTACTCTCCCACCAGTTAAAAGCACTGGCCCTCTGCCACCATTGCCAGACCCCACTCTCAGGCCTCAACCTTATTAAGTCTAGGCCTAGACTCTGGAAGCCACCCCAGAAGACAGATACAACACTGCTGTGATATGCTAGCTCTCTTGATGCCATACCTGGCTGCTCTTGTTGGGAGAAGGCTGAAGACACTGAAAACTTGTAAAGCAGGAGAAAGAGGATTCAAGGAGGAAATCCAGGGGGGATGCTCTCAGCCAGAATCAGGAGCATCCCAAATCCACTTAACTCAGCCCCACCAGCGATCATAACAGAGAAACTACTGTCCGAGTCTCTTGGGCACTCTTGGGATATGTACCATCAGATTTACCTGATTCAACACAGGACTAATATTTTTGCTTGCATGATGATGTCATTTAACATTTTACCATTCTTTCTTTGCCTCTAACAGACAGTTCAGTAAGCCAAGAGATAATTTGGAAAGGGGTGGTCCTTTTCAACATTAAATTAGCCTAACCAATCTCTCAGCAGGTCATCCTTCTCTCCCAAGGTTCTAGAACCAATCAGAGTGAGCAAGGAAGTGGGTCACTCTGGAATCGCCTGAAGTGCCAAAGGCAAGGAATGACCTTGCTAATTAAGGAATTACATTGGCTTCTGTGGCTTCCATGAGGAAATAGAAATCCTCACAAGGGTCCAGACGAAGTCACCTAAAGACCTTTCTCACATCTGAACCAAGAAAACCTGAGTTTTAGTTCTTCCTTTTAACTGTTAAAATTTCAGTAACACCTCCTCAGTTTGGCAAATTTTAATTCAACCTTTGCAATGATTCAAATACACAGGGCTAATGTTGCCCCTTCTACTGCATACCAAGTACGGCAGAAGAAAAATAAACCATCACTCACTAAAGAAATTCACCTGTTCTCAATCACTCTTAAAATTATTCTTGTGCTCTTTTGCCTACAGATAATATTCTAATTCTAAATGTTACATATATAAGAACTAAAGTAGACCCAAGAGAACTTTTACTTAGCAAATTTTAGCATGTATTTGCACCTAGAACTACATGTTTCAAAATACATGTACGTATAGGTATATACGCAAGATCAAGACTTTTGAAATTAATTTAGATGATCTTTCTCTCCTCATTTCTTCTTATTCTAAACAGACAGAGGTATCCTACATATAATATTTCTTCTGTTTTTATATCTGTCTCACCCATATTCGTTGAGGTGGAATAATAATAATTCTTTAAGAGAAAGAATGGAACCTGAGAAACGCATGAAGCACCACAGCTTCCAAAATGTCTGTAGAAACATTAAATGTTTCTTGAGGAAATTTCGTAATACATGTGAAAACGTGTCATGGGGCAGGGGCAGGATGGGGATAAGAGCAAGGGAATTAGGCACCCCCCCGACAACATTGTCTAAAATGATACATTTTTAATAATTACAACTATAATAAAAACAGAGAGGAGGGGGCAGAATGAGATAGAATCCATTCATTAATCCATTCAACAAATGCCTATGCCAGACATTATTCTCAGGTCTGGGGCACATCCATTAAAAAAAGTTGCTGCCCACTTGGACCTTATGCTATAGTGGAAGAAGACAGACAGTACATAAACCAATGGGAAGAATGAAGCAGGTTAAGGGGAAAGAGGGTAGTGGAAGGAACACACTCTTTAGGTAGAGTGGTTGGGAAAGACTTCAACAATGAAGTGGCATTTGTGTAGAAATCGGAGTGGAGTGAGGGAGGAAACCATGAAAATGGCTTCAAAGAGTACTCCAGGCTGAGAAAATAGTAAGTGCAAAAGCTTCAAGAAAGGCCAGATCTTACAGAGCTTGGTAGGCTACTGTAAGGACGTCCTATTTCATTCCAAGTCTGATGGGAAGCCATCTGAAGGTTTCAAGCAAAATAATAACACAAACAGATTTATGCTTTAAAAGAATCATTCTAGCTGCTAGCCAGAGACCAGTCTGGAAAGTGAGAAGACTGGAAAAGAGAGGCTAGATGAGGTCACTGACATGCCAGAGACTATAGCAACTTGGACTAGAGTGGTAGCAGTGGAGATGGTGATAAATGGTCACTATCTAGATATATTTTTAAGGTAAAAACAACAGATTTGTCAATAGAATGGATGTGGAATATGAAGGTAAAAAAGGAGTCCGGAACGACCCCTTGGCTTGTGGCCTGAGCAACTGGACAAACAGAAGTGCCATTTATTGAAATGGGGAATACTGGGGTCACAAAGGTTTGGGCTATGGAACTCAAGATTTCAGTTTTACACTTTTTAAAGATTTTATTTTTTTCCTTTTTCTCCCCAAAGCCCCCCGGTACATAGTTGTATATTCTTAGTTGTGGGTCCTTCTAGTTGTGGCATCTGGGACTCCGCCCCAGCATGGCTCGATGAGCAGTGCTATGTCTCGCCCAGGATTCGAACCGACGAAACACTGGGCTGACTGCAGCGGAACGTGCGAACTTAACCACTCGGCCACAGGTCCGGCCCCTCAGTTTTATACTTTTTAAGGAAGAGTTGCAATTCGTTTTCCAAGAGGAACTGCCAAGGAGGCAGATTGGACATGAGAGTTGGAAAGTCAAGGAAAAGATCTGGACTGGAGATATAAATTTGAGAATCATTACATTATAAGTGGTACTTAAAGGTGTGGACTAGATGTGATAATATCTAACAGTAAATAGAAAAAAGCAAAGAAATGTTAAGACTGAACCTTTGGATACACTGACATGTAGAGGTCTGGAAAATGAAGGGTGTCTCACAAAAGAGTGGATAATCAAGGGTTGTCCCTGAAAGCCAAATGAAGAAAGTGTTTCAAGAGGGAGTGATCAACTGTGTCAAATACTCTAAGGGGTAGAGTAAGATGAAGATTGAAAATTAACTATGGAATTTGGCAATGCAGAGTTTTCTGGTGACTTTAATCAGAAGGATTATGGTGGGACAACAAAAAGAAAAATCTGCCTGGAATGGGTCAAGAGGATAGTCAGAACACAATTCCTCTATGTGTTTGTTTACACCACCAACCAAATGTATGGCTCCTACACATATGTATGTGCATGCATGCATGCGTGCGTGCACATGCACACACACATTCCTGGTCCTGCCTACAGGCTCATTCCCCCTGATGTTAGAATGTAACTCAATTTCTAGGGTCACTAACTGCTTTGTACCATATTTCACATCAACCTACAACTTCACACAGTTACATTTTCATTTGACAATTTGGAATAAGTTCTTAATAAATGGTGTCAGAAGATAAAGAGTCTTGAGGCAACTAGAAAATATAGTTTCCATGGAGGATAATGTTCCCACTAAAATAACTGCTCCATTCAGTGTGGCATGGAGATGACCTCAAAGATCTTAGTGTCATTACTCTGTTGACTTTGCTAATAAGGGTAAACAATTTTCTTTTCCAAGCAGAAGCCACAGAAACTTCTCTAGCCACCAAAAGAGAGGCAAGCTGTGCATGCTAAACTAAGCCTGCTCCTGCCTAAACACAGAAGTGATCTATGCATTGGTCTATGTCTAACTACAGCCAACAAATTAGAGGACGACATGTAAGTGGACTACTCCTGTTCTTACCAAATGAGTTGTTCAATGCGCTGTCCCCTATTTAGGGTTTCTGAACTCACCAAAGGAAACACACATCACCTTTCAGCCTTGGGAACAAAAGAATAAAACACACAATTCATCACTTTACCAAGCGGGATAAGCACTGTTTCAATTAATGTGCTAATCTCTAATGAAGACAGCAGCCATTAGTTAAACAAGCAAACCATTAGAGTAGGAGCAGAAATGCCAGTGCATTCACGGAGCTACTGATGACTGCTAGATATTAGTCACAACCAACAAATCCTGAAAAGAGATTAGTAATGTGGTCTATTTCTAAGACTGAAAGCTCTATTACTACTAAATGAAATTGAACATATCTACATTAAAAGGAATGAACTGGGTCTATCAGTATGGCTGGATCTCAAAAGCATAATGTTGAAGGGACAGGGGCGATGCCTGTGAAAAATGATATAATTTGATACCATTTATGCACATTTCAGAAAGCAATCCCTAAATAATATTATATATTGGTTATGGATATATATAGAGAGAGTTGTTATAGAGGTATATAATGACACACACCAAACTACTGATGGCGGTTGCCTTTGGAGGTGCTGGGAAGGAAAATGGGAGGAAATGATGGCTAAATGGGAAATTAACAGTTAATTCTGGGTGGTGGGAATATGGGTGTTTGTTAAGTTCTCTTTTATACTTTACTATATTTTTTTAATTTTAAAGAATGTTTTTAAATAAATAACAACACTGAGAACCTACATTGTGAAGTTCTCTGGGTAGGAAGGAATTGTGGAGAACCTCAGCCCATGTAGAGAGAGGATCCAGGAGTGGCCACATCATCAGTCGCCAGATTTGCCTGCACATTGCCCTCCACACCGCAATTACTGCCATGCAGCCCGTCATTTCACAATTCACTTATTCTGGGATGAGGTGCTCAGGGAGTTTATGACAGAGTAACAGGTTAACTGTAGAGAACTATTGGTGGTCCAAGTTGTTTATGGCTCTCAACCCAGGCAGTCTTTCACGAGCAGCTTCTCGGCCAATCATTCAACAACTCATCAGGACCCATCCAGCCACCCTTTCGAGCACCAGGGGTGGACCACTCTGACTCCTCATTAAACAAGGATTGCAGGGAAGTCAAGGAAACTTAGCAAGATGAAGACTTTTTGGTGGAATCCAGAAGCAGTCACTGAGTGAAAGCCAAGTAGCAAAGAAACAGCAATGCCTGTTGATAAATGAGACTCAGGAAGAACAGTAAAGTATCAATTATGTTAAAATCCAAATTATCATTTTGGCGAGTGCAATTTGGCATCCAGATGGACCACACAAAACAACTCAACTCTATTTAATTATTTAAATATCATTTTGCAAATCACTTATTTGGCAAGTAGAGCTGTTTAAAATCTAGTGTTTTATAGGAACCACATTACAGTTTTGCTACACAGGGAAAGACATTCTGTAGTCTTCGCATCATTTATAGTAGATAACTCTAACGTTTCACTGGACTTCACATTCCAGCAAGGAGGGAGGAAACTAATATTTGCCAAGCTCCTTATATGTACCAGGCCTTGGACTACATGCTTTCCCCACACCATCTCAATTCATCCTTGCAACTGTGTAAGATCAATATCATCTAGAGATTCATTCTAGAATCTAAAGATTCTACCGATGAGAAAACTAGACTTCAACTGTTGAAGTCACTTGCCCAAAGTCATATGGTTGGGAAGTGGCAGATCCAGATTTCAAACCTCCATTGCTCAGCATCATGTGTAGTCATCACAGTAAGTGGAAATGGAAATTCTGTGATATAAATGAGAGGCTTTTATGAGAGAAGCTGTAGAAATTTGAATTCTTTGGCTTGTGAGCCCCTGCCCCCAATACTCTATGGACTGTGGAAATCTCCCTAACTGAGATTTAGGAATCCATGATCAAACTTTAATAAGCACATGAGTCCCCTGGGGATCTTGTTAAAAGGCAGATTCAGATTTAGCAGGTCTCAGATGAAGGTGAGATTCTGCAGGTCCAAAAAGCTCCCCGTGATAATGATCTTGCTGGTTCATGGACCACAGTTTGAGTAACAAGGAGTTGTAGAATATTTACCTATTTTCAGGTGAAGATGCCCTTCAGGGACAACCTTCTGCTGATGAAAGTCATTAAATCTTGTTTTAAATGACAGGATCTCATCTTACAAAATTAGCCTTTTTGTGAAGTCAGATTTGTATCTTGCAGAACATCCTTAAAGGATGACTTCTCTACAAAAAGGGCTTCCCTCAACTTCCCAAGATTACAGATCTATCATTTCACCAAATATCTACCCAAACTCTGTGTTCTCTTTTT